>NC_044499.1:19536263-19883763 GCF_902362185.1 Chanos chanos | reverse complement strand
GGTTTAAATTGGCCTCAGTGGGACTTGAGCTGTCACAGACTGTACCTGGATGTCCTCCTGCAGCTCTCTGATCTGCTGTCTTCTGCACCTGTACTTCTCATCAGCAGCTCTCTTCTGGGCCTCCAGTTTCATTTTCTCTTGATACTCCTCACCTACAAGACAGAGGTCTCCTTCAGACGAATGACACGTCTCCTCCACGCATACTGATTTAGCTCTACATGTTTCATATAGACTAAAATAGAGATTAGTTTGAAGAAATGTTAGCTACTTAAAATATATGTATGTATTTTTCTGTTGAGATGCATAACACAAGTCTCTCTCTTTTCCACTCTTCATTTGAGGTATCTTTTTTATTGTACACAGTTCAGTTTTTTGAGTGTCAGTTGTGTAAGAGTGGCTATGAAACATACTTTTCATTCACACTTCAAGAACATTTAATTAGCTAGATGAGCCAACATGGTTTTATTTATTTAACTGCATGTGTCAAAAGCTATTTCAAGATCAAGATATGACTGGGTGACAGGTAAAAGGACACTTTTAAGATCCAGTATACTTCCTCATCCCCGACATACTGGATTCTTGGACTTTCTTCAAGGATTTGCGATAGGTCGTATTACAGCTGTTGAGAACGTGCAGAGTGTTCTCTAAGGCCTGTATCTCTTTCTCTGCTTTTTGTATCTTGGCATCCAATTGGTCACCCTTCTGCTTAAGCTCTTCCTTCTCTAGGGCAACCTTTGAACACATGATGGAAGAAAGAGCATAAAATACCAGCTTGTGAGCATGTTTTGTGGAGGCTGTGGGAAAGATTTAAATGCAAGAAAGAGCCAATAAGTGGTGACAATGTGAAGCGTGCTCCATTTTTGGACATTTTTCATGCACAGCCCTGTATCAGCATTTAGTGCCACTAATGAATATTCACTGAATACTGACAGGAGGTTTACATGACCCATCCCTAAAATGGCTTCCAAACGTTTAGTATAATAGTGACCTAAGTGTTTGACTGGTTGTCAGGCAGTTCCTAATGCAGTTTTATACAGAACACCCCACATGTTCCTTCAGCAGTGTTCACTTCTGTACGCTTTAAAGCCCTATGTAAAAATGTCCTATAAGCTTCAAGTGACCTTCTGTTTTATACGTCTACTAGGTTTCTCTGTGTTAACTTCCTCTGTGTTCCTCTTCCCAAAACAGCACATCTAAAGATATAATTTCGCAACATGTTCCCACTCTCAAACAGCGAAGTGTCATTACAGATCTCAGATCAGAAGTAAGATCATGACATGTCTACTACTTAACTTATCAAATGGAGGAGTTTTTTTTTGTTTACCTTTGCAATGTAATAACACTCAGATTTGTCCTCTTCACCCTCTGGTCTTGTCATGGAGGCAGTCAGGATCTCATACCTATTCCTCAGCTTGTCAGTTCTGGACAGTCTCTCATGTAAATCAGCACTGCCAGAAGATTACAACAGACATCAGGTCACTGGTCCCTATATTAGCTGACAGAACTACTTTTAAGTGTATAAAATGTCTAATGCTAAGGAGTTATTGATAAGGACTGTACACAGCAAATTTACCAGTAAACTCTGTTAAGTAAACTCTGAGAGTGTAGACAGGAAAATTCCATGACAGCATTTTAGATCACTGCACTCCAAAAAGGCAAAAAAAGCAGTTTCTAATGATGGTCTGAAATGTCTAAATTCATTGGCAATGCTTTTAAATCACAAAATATTAGTTCTATAAATTTGAAACTGCACATGCAAATTGTTCTCTGTCTTTGGGATCCCATATAACAATCATGCTACGTTTGGCACAGATCTGACACAGTGTCCATTTGCTTTCTGACACCGATGATCTTCAGTGGAACAGATATAGAAAACGCACATGTGTAGGAATACCAAAGGTCTACATCTAGATGTGGGACCTCAGGAGGAATAGAATACTTCATGATCCTAAATCTGTTAATCTTCTTTGCCTATTTTTCCCTTTCTTCACCTGAGTCTTTGGCGCTCCTCTTCAGAGTATCTGATCTGTTTGCAGAGCATGGTTCTGTGCTCCTTGATCTCCTCCTCTCTGTCCTTCATGGCGTTCTGCAGCTGCATGCGTCGCCTCTCCAGAGACAGAACCCCGTCTGTCCTATCATCCAACAGGCCCCTCAGACGCTTCAGCTCCAAATTCAGGATGTTTTTCTTCACCATAGTGTCCTGTAGAAGGACAGAGGCCATGTGGACATAAGGAAAGATGTGTAAATGGAGAGAAACAGTGATACTGCAAATAGAAAAGCTATGTCCATTGGTTCATGCTTTACAGTACATTACAATATATCATTTAGTAGGCAGCGTTATGAGTCTTCTCGTGTGTTTAGTTGGAAGTATTACCATTCAAAGGGCAGAATTTATACTAAGTGAGCTCACGTGAGGGAAACAATTCATGTAGAGTGCCTTCTTACGCCTTATCTAATGTGAAAGCATGCCTTCTTATGCCCCATCTATCATGAATACAAAAAGCGAAGACCTGTTTGATGACTCTGAGCTTCTTTAACTCTTTGTCTGAAAGGTCGTTGAACAACTGTAGCTCCTCAATTTTGGTGGTTAAATCATTCTTGTCTGCTGCTGCTTTCTCAGTCTCCTTTCTTACACAGCGGATGTCATCCTGTATACACAAACACACACACGCAAACACAAACACACAGAAACACACACACACATGCACACGCACACACACACGCACATACACAGTGGCCCATTGCTTTAAATATAGCTGCAGATGGAAAGTATTTTATTTACAAAATACTTTTATTTTATTTATGCTCCAGAACAGGTTATGACATATATAGATATCCAAAGCAGCCTCTCTGATTCATCTTAAAGAACAAACGCAATGCTGTGAGGAGCTGAGTGAAAGAGAAGTAATGGGTGATGTGACAGAAAACCCCTACCTGGAGCTTCTTCAGCTGTGTGTTAAGCATACTGGCATCCCTCTTTTTCTCCTCCAGGGCTTGGCTCAACTCAGACACTCTTTTCTCCAGCGCTTGTTTCTCCTCTGTGTTCTCCTCACCTTGCAGATGTGACATCTTCTTCTCTAGCCGCTGGATCTGAAAGTCCTGCATCACAGCACAAAAGGAAAAGATATGGAATGCACCACAAATAAACTGAGACCACCAGCAATGGCAGGGCATGTGCTAAAAAGCATGGGAGCTTAGCACTGTTTTGTTTTCGCTTTCGTTTTTTTTTTTTTTTTTTTAAGAACGACTTAATATAAAAAACAATCCATCAGAGTCCAGCCACCCCCAGATCGATGAGATGTCAGTGAGTGAAGTGTTTGTTCTCTTGCCTGACTGTAAATGAACTGTTGTTGCTTGAGGACGTTCTTGTTCAGTTTGCTCAGCTGACTGTCCAGGTTCGAGAGCGCGGCCCTGCTGCCCAAAACATCGGCCTCCGCGCCCTTCTCCCTCGCCCTTAGCACCTGCAGCTCCTGGCTTTTCTTAAACAGCGCCTCACGCTGACGAAGGAGCTGAGTTTCAATCTCCTACACGGAAACAGAACACAGAATCCATACTCGTCAGAGAAGAACACAACAACGCCGTTAAGAATGGAACAGCCTATGCGATGATACAAGGTACTTTACGAAGGTCTGAGGAAGTTATTTCAATCAACAGAAGCTTCATCAATAAATATTTCAGCATATGTTCATGTGAGCTTTGCGTACTACATTTCAAAGGAGGCTTTGCGCTTTATTATTCTCAATCTATTGTAATAAGAAAAGACAACCAGCTAGTCTACATACTGCCATATATAAGTTTGTGTTGCCCATGTCTGTTAATATGATCAAAGTCGGAGAACTGTAGTGTAATCTTCTCCTTCAGTGTGTGATGAAAGATGCCAGGTGGAGGCCCAGGAACAGAGAGAGGTGGAGTGGAGGCTTACTTTGATGTTCTGCTCGTACTCTTTCACCACCTGCTCCATCTGCACCGCCCTCTCCTCCCCTCCCAGCGCTGCCTCCGTCACCGTCTCCAGCTTCTCTCGCAGCGCTGCATTGTGATGCCTGGCTTCATCCAATCTACAGAACGGGAACAAACGTAGAACTCATACCTATTTAATATCATGAAGTGATGTTTTATGATTGTAATACGCTCCGTATAATCTCTGTTCAATGAAATGCTGTAGAACTTCATTATAAAGTCTTACTGTGTCACAGAATCGGATGAGGATGTATTGTTGGCCAGTTTTAATACAGCTTGTCCAATGACTAACATACGAGTGTGTTCTGAAAAGTAGGAAGATGTCATTTTACTTTGCAGTTTTATCCTTGGTGTCCTTTTTCATGTTGGTCAGCTGAGATCTCAGGGCTTCTACGTCTGTTGCTGCTCGATCAACAGTGCCCTTCAGGCTCTCCAGCTGCACAGAGTCACATAATAACATGTCAGGAGAAACACCTGCCAGTTTGAACTCAGCAGTGTACAGCAGTGGAAAAACATTGTTCCCAATGTTTTGGTGACAAGCTACTCTCTATTCTGTCTGTAATCAAGGACTCTAGGAATCAAGTTTTTTTAGTAGTTTTAATTGATAATTTCCTAGTTCACTGAAGTGAGGTAGTGCTGAAATTGAAGTATTATGTGGAAATTCTGATGGCTGGTGAGGACAAAGCTAAGGCTGACCAGGCCTTGGTCCCAAAGCTCACCTCGTTCTGCAGTCGAAAACGGTTCCTCTCCTGTTCCTGGGCCTGCTGTCTGAGTTTGGCCGTCTGTCGCTCAGCAACGGCAATCTTCCTCTCATACTCTTTGTTGTTCTCAACCTCGTTCTCCAGGAAGCTCTTCTTCTCTTTTATCAAGCTGTTCCTCTCCCTGATCGACTGTTTGACTTCAGCCAGCCGCTGTATGGGTCCCCAGAAAACAAAGCTCATTACAAGCTGTCTTATCTTTGTAGAAATAGCTGATTTTCTTAGCGCTTAGTCCTCACCTTTTTCCTTCTCAATGTTCTTATTACTAAAGACATGTAAAGGAATAAATGTTATCCTGACATCTGAAACATTTCTTTTAGCTTGCAACAAAGGTTTAATGGGGTGTGATTATTGTAATAGTAGTTGATCATAGGAGTGAGATAAGAGAGACAGTAAAATCATAAAGTCTCTCACAGAAACTACACAGTCTCTTAGGTTTTGATGTCACTGCAGTAAAGTATGTGTGCTATTGAGGCATGAGCACAAACAAATACGATGTTTGATGGGTTTGCACATATTGTATCTCTGACTCAATGAAAGATCGCCATCTGCTGGTTACCAAGGCACATTGCCGCATTTCCTCATCCCTTCTTCTCATCTGTTCAATGGTGCTCTCCCACTGTCGGAGCAACTCTTTTCTCTCCACGTTAGCCTGGTGCAGTCTCTCTGCAGTCTTATCCAGACTGATCTGTTCGCAAATCACAACTCACATATCATAACCAGCAAATATAAGAATGCTAATACTTCTGTTAATTATATAAAAATGTGCTGTTTCCTAATGTTGTCTTGTTGGATTAGATTTATTATTTCACGATGGCCTTGAGCGGTTCTCCTGTCGTCTGAAATGACCATAACAGTAAAATTGCGCATGCAACTACAACTGAGCTGTCATATTTTGATAGTATGGCTATAGATCTGCAGGAAAATTGTTCTTCATTTAAGAACAGATTCAGTCGGTAATAAAAGTGAAACAAACAATTTGAATTTTTCCTATTCATTCAAATGAAAATTTGTACGCAGTGTGCAGGCATGATTTTATTCTGTAACAACACACAGAATAAAACCTGGACTGTTTTGCAATGACCTGTGCAGTAATGGTCTCAGTGAGCTCATCTTCTCTGGCTTTCCTCTTCTGGATGACCTCTAGATTCATCTTCTCTATTCTCTGTGTCAGCTCCTGAAAAGGTACAGAGACACTGTCAACAAAGCACATAACGCACCAGTGTGAGTGCCAACATAACAAAACGGGTGGCACGTTTATGGTACGCTTTCCAAGTATTCAAAGGGTGTTCCCTTGTCCTAATGTCCCAGTGAATTCCTGTTTATGATGGTGTTACAGAGACATAAGGTTGTCTTACTCGAATCCGACCCTCGTCTTGCTGTGTGTATTTTATAATGGCCATGATGTCCTCTTCTTTCTGTGCTGACTCTTCCAGCCAGGCGTCCAAAGCCTGCTGATCCCAGTTCAGCTGATTTTGCAGTTCTGTAAGCTTCTGAGAGGTTTTAAAGATGGTGTTCTGGGAGATTTCAGAGAAACAGAGCCAGATTAACAAGCATTATTGCAATATTTTGCTTGCATTTTATGGTGTTAAACATCAGTGAATGAATACCATAAACTGTAACATATTAGTAATAGGTTATCAAAAGCTAAAACAAAATGTATATACTAAAGAGGAGAGGACTTAAGTCCAAACAGCTTTCTATTCTACTTTTACTGTTGCTGAAGTTCAAGTTAAGGCCATTCAAGTTTGCAAAGTATCAGTCAATAAATTCACAATCACTGAAATCACTGATTATTATTGTCTAAGTGTGTCTCTGCATGGGGTTCACTGAAGACCTGTAAAAAGACGATCTGATTGGCCTCCTCATTCTGACATACTGATTGTTCTGAAAATGCTACTTCCATATATTAATAATATATCAAACTGTAGTCTCTGCTGTATCTGAACTGTGACGATTGCTGCAGATGAAAAACACTAAGTGTGTGTGTGAGCGTGTGTGTGAGTGTGTATGTGTGCATGATCAAGGCTTCAGTCTTTCAGGAGATAGTGCTGCAGTCAGTGCAGGTGTTTGATAAAGCAGGTGTGTGAAGGGGACATAATTTGTGCATAATGCAAATAAAATAATGGAATGTTTTCCTTGAGTTTATGATGAGGGGCAGGTGAATTATGACAGAAAGAGAATAATGATGATGATGACAAAAAGCTTTTACCTCGTGAGAGTTTTTCTTCTCTGACAGTGCTTCCAGCTCACTCTTCAGCTGTCCAATCTCTTGCCGCAGACGGCCCTCCTCTCTGTCTGCAAGAGCTCTGAAATGCAGCTCAGACTCCGTCTCTCTCTCCTTAGCAGCACATAAAGCCTGAAAGCAGTCACGCTTTTATAGACAATTGCACACAGAGCATTTGTAGGCTAAACAGACAGCTGATTTCTGATATACTGACAACTAAGAGGGTATGTCAAGTGCAGATCAGGACTCAGTTGTTCTCTCTGTCTCTCTTTCTGAACAAGACCGTAAAGACGTTACCTGAGTATGACCGAGCTCCTGGCGGACATTCTTCAAATGCTCAGTCATAGCATTTATTCTGTCTTTATGTTCAGCGCTTTTGTTCTCTATACTTGATCTCTCTTTTAGTTTTCTTTGAATCTGTGGAGTAAGAAAGGGATAATAATGTCTTTTCCCTTTTGATTACGCAAAACAACAAGAAAATTGAACATAGTCATGGGTTAAAACCTCAACGGGAACTTACCTCATCTAGCAATGCTTTATTTTCAGCATTGGCAACAGGGATAGCAAAGCGGTCATCCCAGTTCATCTCTGATAAAACTGCATTAAACATTTTTGCTGTATAAGCAAACTAGTTACCCGGTTAACTGGAGGAAAAAATACAGAAAGACCGAAAATAAAGCGCTAGATGTACAACCGAAACACTTTATTCATGACATACGGCCGCTCATCAGTCCAGGTTTGTTGTTTTTTGTTGTACTGTCCCTTAGCAACCGTGACAGCAAGCTTTCCACGCGATGTGTTTCACCACTGGCAGGCGCTACAAAGGCGATGGGTCCAACTTATGAGATTTTTACCTTCTTTGTCTATTTCTAGTCTCTCTTCACTATAGATTTCTATTAACACAATGTAGCGTGGTGACAACAGAAAATCATAACCGTTCTTTTCTCAGACCCCGGACTCAGAATGATATTTATGATGCTTTTTTCCCCTTTTTTAAAAAATCTTTTTACTGGCAAGCGGGAAATTGCTTTTCTACATGCTTTGCGTACAACATATAACAAAGTACCTATTTATCGCATCCAACATACATACTGGATGTGCACTGTTCTTAATTGCAAAGAAATTGTGACTTCTGAGGTCAGGTGATTCTCATTTTAAACCCACCTGACCAGAGTTTAGAATGTTTACTTGCACAGACAAGACTGAAACATCATGGTGCATTTCTATGAGGGAGAACACATCTAGAAAGTTTGATTAAATCAGACAATGGATACAATGCTTTGCATAGTGTCATTTTTCTATGTGTATTTGCATAAAGTGTGAATTAGTGTGAATTCTATTTTTGAAAATAACGGACAGGTGTGGAAAAACTACAAGTAGAAGTACTGTTACAAAAAAATGTACTCTAAGTAGAGCTTAACTGACAACCATTTTTGTAAATTGTAAATAAGTGACTATTTTACTCTTAAGTATTTTTCAGGGGGGATACTTTGACTCTACTTAGAGTGCTTTTTTTTTTTAGTAACAGTACTTCAACAGGCCATTATGAAAAACTAACAAGGTCTATCCAATATGAGAGGGTTACCACTGACCTTAATTACTTAACTGATGGTCTGATCAACTAAGAACTAACTTTAAGAATATAATCTTGATGTGCACACAGTAGTAATGCACAGACATTGTAAATACGCTGAAATTTATCTGATAAAGTTACCATATCATATTTCAGTGACTGTTTCTGGTTACACAATAAAAAAATATTTCTTTACGAATATAACAGGATTTCTGTAATTATAGTATAGACTAGAGAGTATCTGATGATAATTGTTGAGACTAAGATTTAGATGACAAATTACCAATTAATGACCGGTCAACATGAGATTCACAGGGATGTACAGAATATGACCAATCAAGTTTAATCAAAATCAAACAAGCGATGTGAAATCATGGCCATTTTCTAAAGAGCTACAGAATAAGTACAGTAAATCACAATCGATCTAACAAAAAAAAAAAAAAAAAAAAGAATGTGTCTTTACACCTGACGTACTCTGTCCCCCTAAAAATATTACAATCTGTACTGCTTTGTGAGTCAAAATATTTCATAAAAACTGAAGGAAAGAATGAAAAACATTCAAATCAGGAATGCACAGAGTATTAAAATTATATTTAATATTAACAAATTTGACATTCCCCAACTGAAGCCTGGGTCTGGATTAAATTGTAAAATTGTACATATATGTTGGAGTGTCAGCTGCTCCTGGCTCCAACCAGAATGATTCCACTGAGTACTGATGGGAGAGAGAGATGAGGTCCCAGATGGTAAATAAGGTCCGGCTGGCTTAAGTCAACACAGAAGTGACCCATACTGAATTTAGGATAAAAAAAAACAAAACAAAAAACCCAAACCACCGCAAGATGACTGAGGAGTAGACGTGTCTTTAAAATGTCTTTGTTGTGTACAAACGTCTCATTCCTGAGGGTTGGAAAAGGCAATGCAGATCTCAGTTCAGTCTTCTGTGCTCTGTGAGCCATTGTAGATGTGTTTGTGCGACGTGCAGACGCCTGGAGGAAATGACTGCAGATAGCCCTACACTGCTGTGCTTTTGGTTCCAATGTGTGGCCGTGCAAACTCCACAAAGTCATCAATGAGAACTGGCCAGGCTCCTGAGAACACAAACAAACCAAAAAACATCACATGGTCTTGCGCTGTTGAATGGCGCTAAAAATGAAATCATGGATTAAAACATGCCAAGAATGCAACACTTTGGACAATGTTCACAATTAAGCACTTTAAAATATGAAACCTTTTAAAAAAAATATTCAGCACAAAGCTCATGTGAACCCATCAGAATATCATCATAAACCAAGCAAGGAAACACCAGAAGACTCTTTAAAGAACATAAGAGATGGGTGTGAACATGATACAAACCTTCCTCATCATAGTTGGACATGTCATCAGTTATCATTGTGCTGAAGTCTAATAAGAGGTTCCAGGTGTCTTTGGGGATTGATCTTTTATGGTGCTCCTGCAGCAGGGGAGAGTCATATCATTCATGTAAATACTCATATCACACAAACTATTTTGATTTAAACTGCAATTTTTTTCAGTTTAGAAACACTTGAAACTATTACGTTTGGTTACTTAACAGTTACGGAGTGACTTAAAATGACATTCTATAAGTAAGCTTTAGAAAAAGACTACCATTAAATTTTTATTGAAAACTGAACAGAAATTAACTGAAATTATCAGCTAAAAACAGGAACACACTTACCACTAAAAATTTGTTCCACAGATCTAGAAATTTGAATCGTCCAGCCAGCACTAAATTCCAGTATGCAATTGCCATTTCTAAGTCTGAAAAAGACAAATCAACTTACTTACTTTTAATCCAAAAAAATCTGATTTTTGAAAACAGAAATGAAATTCTACATACCCAAGCCCTTCTGTCCAGGATTCTTTGCAAAGTTGAATGTAAACTGGTAGAAGTCTTTAAACTTCCCTTGGTCCTTTAGTTCTTGCTCCATTTTGGGTAGCTGAGCTTTTAATTTCTCTATGCTGTCACACCTACAAAGAAAAAAATAGACAATACAAGCTCAATGCTACTTGTTGAAAAACAGAATACACATGACATAAATTTCATTAACACAAAGAGAGAAAGACTTCATTACAGTCATCAAACAGTAAAAGCTTGTCTCGGAAGAAAGAAAGCTACAGTAGCAACAATGTGACAAGTATGAATCAGACCATTACAACATTGTGAAATTAAATCACATCATTTTGATTCAAAATATGTCATATTACCCTTGTTCTGCCATTCCTTCCATGAATTCTTGTTTCGTAAATTCGCACTGTGTAGCAGCACGGAACTTCCAGGCGATAAGCAGTACACTTATACTGGCAGGATCAAGTGCCAAGTCATCACAGAACTGTTGGATGCCATCAATTCCAATCTTGTTCTCATCTTGAGGGTCTGGGAGGAAATTTTTTGAAGAATCGAAAACATGTACTCTTTTCAGTTGTGTAAACCAACACAGTCACAGTTTAGACAACACATGCATGGTCCCAAAGATAAGCACTTAATTAAATTTTATTTTCAGATCTCACTCTGGCATGAGTAAATCTTTCTTACCTCTGTACCTGTTGTAGAGCTGTTCTAATTTTTTCCTGTCAAATGTCCCCTTAAGATTTTGCACATAAAGTTCAGGATTCTGGAAAAAGTTATCTGTAGCAACATCTAGTTTCCAGTCATTCTGAGACAAACAATTCAGTGCAGTTTTCTCATTGGACTGTGTGAAGATCATGAACTGGCGAACTTTATCCTTCTGTGAGGACTTCAACTTGTTCTGCGAGGAGGAAAATATAAATATGACATAAAACACAGTGGAAATTAAAGATACGCACTAATAAGAGGGGCAGCCAATGGACAGTAAAATGCAACGTTCCGAGTAACTAAAGAGTAAAAGTTAGCAGGTAGCGCGTTCCATGTCAACAGTGTCAGCAACCTCACAGGCGTCACTTGTTTCATGACTCTGACAACCAACCTAAGCCTTAGAAGGCAGGCGTATCTGTTTAAATTCTGCTTTGTTTTCCTAGGTTTATCGACTGGCAAGAGAGACAAAATAACGTTTTCTTCATACGCAAAAGGTACAAATTTGGCTAACACAACACAGCAACAGGCCCCATCAGTTAAACTGCGGTTCCGCACCTTGCCTCACGACCTCTGTGCTAGGGCAGTAGAACCTGTACATGCTAGCTCATTAAACTAATAGTCTTGTATATTCTACAATCGTGCTTTTGTAATTTTGCTTTAAAGTACTTTCTGTGTGGTTGATTCAATTATCTAGATAACTGGCTAATAGGCATAGCAGGTTAGCACTTCAGTATAATGTCTGACAATGAATTACAATCAGTCGCCCTTCTAACACTTGCCAATTTCAAAAATAATTAGTAAAGCGAGACTGCCAATAATAGTGACTGGCGATTATGTAAATGGATTAGTCTGTATGTCGTTACATTGTTACTCAAGTAAAAACAACTATTTTTTTCTCTTTACCATGTTTGTGATTTCCAGACACCCTCTTCCGCTACCCCTCTCTGTCCTATACCCTTTTCCGCTCTTGCGTAGATTGATGTTCTCTTCTTCTTCTTTGGTGAAATGGCAGTGGCGGCCCAACGCTAAAGCGTTGCAATTTTTACCGTGGGTAGGAGGTACAGTAGTACCACTGAAAGTTCCAGAACACACGAAAGTATTGTAGGTTATTTAAAAGTGCCGTTATTGCAGATTCGAGTTCTTGTATTATATGGCTCTTTTATATATTTCGTTTCATCCACCAAATTAAGCATTATATTCCTGTGACAGAGGTGACTCTTGCCTATTACTTTTACATATAAAAATTTCTGCATACTGCTCAGAGAGTTGACGATAAAGTTCTTGATATTTTAAAACAGTCAATAAAATTAATCAATCTGATGTATTCCACCGGAACTCATACTCACATCACCATCATCATGATCATTATTATTATTATTATTATTATTATTATTATTGTAGTTGTTGTTATTGTTGTTTTTATTACAGTAGTAGTAGTAGAGGGGGAGAAGGAGAGAGTAGTGTTTAGACAGGTTAGTCACTCAGTTAGTTAGTTAGTTAGTATTCCCCAATATATGCCAGCAAAAGTTTGACACTGGTACAAGAGACTCAGGATACAAGTCCTGTAGGAATACAATTTTCCTGACACCATCCACACAGACTTTCCCCCCTCTTAAAAAATATATTAAGATTCATCTGTAGGGAAAAACACCCCACAACATACCACTGTAGCTGAATTTTGCTATGGTGTTTTAAATTTCTTCCACACACGTGTTTACATTTTTAAACCAGGACGTCATTACTATGGCACTTCTTTCTCATAATACTCAATGTATGTGGTTTGCACAGTTTATTTCCTTCTTATTAGCCAAGACTGTGTTATTGTACAGATGAACCATAGGCTTAGGTCCTGAGAGCATTTGCTTTTCTATGATAGCGCCAGTGGCTATCTGAAAATACAGTGGGACTACAAGAAACGATTGACCCGCTCTGAAAATTTTGATTTTATGAGAAAATTTACCTTCTGAAAGACGTGTCTTTAATTGTCTAGTATGCTCACTATTAATACTTTGGCCTTACGTTCTGTAAAATGACTGTATAAAGGAAAATGTCCATAACTCATCATAACTCACAATATCATCTGAACTGTCACTAAATTGGTGTCATCGCGACACCAACTTAATAAAGGACACAAGGCTTATTCTCAATACTATTTTTTGTGGAGACCCCGTAGCAACCGCACCACATTCCACTCCTGCTGCAATATGCTTCCGCCACCTCGTGTAGTTTTAGGTATAGTTCTAGTAGTTCTGTTAACTGTCGTTCTAATACGCATTTAAACGCCGCTGATTTCATCATAAATAATATTTATTTACATTTAATTGAGGCAGTGTAATTATATATGGAAAGAGGCAAATTTTGTGGTTAAAACATAATTTCCCTGTATTTCTGAAAATAAGTTCCGGTGAGATAAAACTGCCTGCGTTTCACATGTTCTTCCTTTCCAAGTGAATGCCGAAGTCGTGAACGGATCATGTCTAGCGGTTCTGCTGATTACAACAGGTATATCCCATTCTGTTACCCTGTTCAGGATACGTGTATTTGCAAAATGTTGTGATATTCGTTCCCTCGGATGATAGAACATGTATTTAGTTACGGAATGTCTGTGCTCCTGTTCTTTGCGCCCGGCCGGGGCCTTGCATGGCCTAACTTCAACAGCTGGCTAGCCATCCAGCGAAGGCATTTAGCCGACTTGCAAATTAGATTAGGTTTTACTCATATTTGGACTCGTATCAGTTCAGCATTTTAATCAGGTCACTCGGTGACGTATTAGGCATTGTAGCAGGGTAGTTTCAATAATCATTACTCCGGCATTGGACGTGTTACGTTAGTTAATTTGGGACCATCACACCCACCCCTAGCTTGCCATGAAATTTAACTCGTGGCCTGCAGCTAATGTGTGCAGTAGGTTTGCTTTTCCAAACAGTACATTTTGAATAGGTTTGGTGTTCCGCGGCCTTAAATGGCAGTGGCTATCAGCAGATTTAATCGAGTGTTTTGTCGTTGTGGGGGCATGTCAAGATAGTTATAAGGCAGCGTTTATTAGGAGTGGGTACGGGTGAAAGGCCTCAAGTAGAGAATCTGTCTTTGGCACCAAGTCAAGCCACAGTTAGGGAACCTGCGACCGACCTGTGAAGTTGCCAGATTAATCGTTTGGAGTGGTTAGTCATTTGTTTCAACGAATGGACAGCGTATGAAATGATGGCATACCATCTTTCGGGACTGACTCATCCTGGAGATATTTCAGTACTGTACTGATCATACGATAGTCCAGCTTTCCACGTGGCATTTTATGAACGAATGGTTAGTTAGCCGATAGCGTTGATATATACCCAATGAAATTATTTCGTTTCTATTTAGATGTTTAAACGGTAACTGTAAATTTGGTTCTTATTTGCTTTTAACGAAGTAATGTAATTATTACCCATTCTAGCTCAAGAGATCGAGACCATGGAGGGCCAGAGGGGATGGAGCCTGACGGTGTCATCGAGGTAAGTAGAAAGTTTCTGTGGTTCTAAAAATCTACTAAATTACAAACAATATGATATCTAACGTATTTACTTCTGTCCTGCAGAGCAACTGGAATGAGATTACTGATAACTTTGATGATATGAACCTGAAGGAAACGCTCCTCAGGGGAATATACGCTTATGGCTTTGAGAAACCGTCAGCTATTCAACAAAGAGCAATTATCCCTTGCATTAAAGGTAAAACATCAAATACTCATTGCTATGGCCATACATTTTGCAATGTCTATGGGGAGGGGGGAATAAAAAACAAGTTGCTTGTTTTGACAACCCATTTGATTTTAGGTTAAGCCCAATTACCCTAGTTTGTCATTCCCTTTCCTCAGGAAATATTCTGTCTAATTTCTTTATTGCTGTTTTCTCTCCCCCACAGGATATGATGTCATTGCTCAGGCTCAGTCAGGTACTGGCAAGACAGCCACATTTGCCATTTCTATCCTGCAGCAGTTGGATATTGAGCAGAAAGAGACTCAAGCCCTGGTACTGGCTCCAACCCGAGAGCTTGCTCAGCAGGTATGCTGTACCTGAGGTCATGATGAACTTAAATGTGTTTCAGACCAAGGTGGCATATTTGCACAGTATCTCAAATTAAGGTACCAATTTACACTCCTTCCTGCTGCATCAGCTGTTACATGCAAATTGTTTGCTTAGTGTTAGTCAGCTTCTTTTGATGCAGGAAGCAGTCCTGTAGTGAGTGTCTGTGCTGCCTGCCTAGGCTACATGTTATGTATATTTTGATAAAATGTATTTAGTACCTTTAATCTATGTTTATGTAATGTGTGTCGCAAAATAATGTATCACACAAATTGGGATGATTTTAGTCAGAGTAGTTACTCCCATGTCAAGGGACCAAGCATGACATGATGGCATACCATCTTTCGGGACTGACTCACTTTGGAGACACCCTTTTTTTCTGCTGATCATGCTTGTCCTTTTTTCCCCCTTACACTCTTTCTTTTCCCATAGCATCTTCTCCTTTTATAGCTGGTGTAATATCTGAACTATTGTGGGCTCATCAGATCAGTTGTCCAAAGCTGTACCAAGAATAGTGTATTACAATCAGTATACTTCAGAAAGAACACTCAAATGTAGTGAAGATGCCTGACTTGGCAACATGTGTTATTTCACTATAGTGCATTTGTTTTCCCCAAGCAAAACTCTGAAGCAAATAAAAAAAAAAAATAGGCTTGATGTTTAAAATTTCAAAATATGCTGTTTTCAGGTTAGCGGTTCAGTGCTTTCTAATATTAAACTGTATGTAGTATGAATGATGCAGCTGGTCAATCCACTGCCTCAGCTGAGAGAGAGAAAGAGATGTTAAAGCCTCAGCAGAAGCACATGTGGGGAGCTGACTGATGCTAATGGCATTAAGAGGAGCACAGTCAGTCAGCCAGCCAAGCAGGGATCTGGATTAAAATACTGCCAGCTTTTCTTCAGCATGCTTTTATTGTTTGCTATTTATTTGGACCATTATGGGTAGAGACATGGATCTTTAGCCAACTGCTCTTAGTTTTTAAGTCCCTGTCATAATATTGAGAAGCAGGCAGATAAGTCTCTAACAGTTGTTGAATGTCAGTAACTAAAAGTCTTAATGCTGTATTTGACTTCCTCTTTTTTCCCTGTTCCCTCTGCTCATCAGATTCAGAAGGTGATATTGGCTCTGGGTGACTACATGGGTGCCTCCTGCCATGCCTGCATTGGCGGTACCAATGTTCGCAATGAAATGCAGAAACTCCAAGCTGAGGCTCCGCACATTGTTGTGGGGACACCAGGCCGTGTGTTTGACATGCTGAACAGACGGTACCTTTGTAAGTGTGTGTGTGTGTGTGTGTGTGGTAAAAACGCTACCCTGCGAGGGGCATGTTTCAAGCCACTCATATGGTTAACCTTTGAAGCTTTGTACACATGAATTCTAGTGTCCCCTTTCTGTTGGACAAAGTATGAAATGATGGTATACCATCTTTCGGGACTGACTTGTCATGGAGAGATTTCTTTTACTTTACTGATCATGCTTCTGTCCAACTTCCTGCAGCAATGTAGAAATACTTAGAAATAGCTTCTGTATGGTAACACTGTTATCTTATAAACAACTGGATCGTGCAGTTTAAACACTTTGTCCTTGTTTTTCCACCAGCACCAAAATGGATCAAGATGTTTGTCTTGGATGAAGCTGATGAGATGCTGAGTCGAGGCTTCAAGGATCAAATTTATGAAATTTTCCAGAAATTAAGCACAAACATTCAAGTGAGTTGACCTCAAGTAGTTACACAGGTTACTGATGGTCAAAGGGTAATTTATTTTATTTGATCTTCCACACAAAAGAACTGTGCTAAAATTGCAGAATCCTTTTTGGTTTCCGCAATAGTGCTAGCAGAGTAACATGTGGAAGGAGAGAAAGCACTCGCCCTGTACCGCAAATGAAATTTGGTCGGACCTCTTTCTTAATGTCCCTTGGCTTAAGTTTCAAGGTCCAGCGCAACATTCCCATGACGTTATTCCCACTAATTGAGCAAATCCATAATTGAGTATAAGAGTGAAAAAGGATAAAACACAACTATTCTTTCTTAATTTTTTTTTTTTTAGGTTGTGCTCCTCTCGGCTACCATGCCTGCGGATGTACTAGAGGTAACCACCAAGTTTATGCGGGAGCCTGTTCGGATCCTGGTAAAGAAAGAAGAGCTTACCCTTGAGGGCATAAAGCAGTTCTACATCAACGTGGAGCGTGAGGTGAGGGCCACGGTTTTTCCACACTGAAATGGCTGTTACAGCACGCAAACCCCTTCTTTCCAAAGCATCCTGCTAAAATCACGAATCCTAAGTCTTTCTGGCCTAGGGTTTGTGGTCATGCTAGCAGTGGTTCTACCAAAGAAGGAAGAGCAAAAGCACAACAGTCGGAAATGAGTCCGGGAGGGACCTCTTTCTTAATGTCCAGTGTCCTCGATCTCAAGATTTTGTGTCATATTTCTTCCTGAAACGTTTTCTGACCTCTTGCTAAATCAGTGAAAGGTCTTCCTGTCTGTGATATGTGTATGGATGAGTTGCGCTCTGACACTTGACGGTGAATGGTTTTGCAGGAGTGGAAATTGGACACGCTCTGTGACCTGTATGAGACTCTGACAATCACTCAGGCTGTCATTTTCCTCAACACTAGAAGAAAGGTGGACTGGCTGACTGAGAAAATGCACGCAAGAGACTTCACTGTTTCTGCTCTGGTAAGACCAGCTATCCCTTACTCACCTGATGGCTGAATGAATGAATAAAGTTCAGCCCTTTCTTGCTTCCACAGCTTTCTCCTGCTGTTGTAACAGTGTTAATACTCATTTGTCTTGTTTTTTGTCTGAAGCATGGAGACATGGACCAGAAGGAGAGAGACATAATTATGAGAGAGTTTAGGTCTGGATCAAGTCGTGTACTCATAACTACAGACTTATTGGTGAGTTTTGCACAGAAATCATGCATTTGTGAAGATTGCTCACGCCTCTTGGTGGTGCTTTTGAGAGACCCTTCAGTCGGGCCTGGAATGTATTTGTTTAGTTATTAACTCTTTAGAGGAGACTCCTGTCTCCTGCAATGGCTAGTTTACTGTAGAAATCTGTGTTTTTGTTTGTTTTTTTGACAACGTATTCAAAATCTGCATGGTTGAAATATCGGACTCAAAAGTCAATAATATGAAATTGTGTTTTAACGTCCAGGCCCGTGGAATTGATGTGCAACAAGTCTCCCTTGTGATCAATTATGACCTTCCCACAAATCGAGAGAATTACATCCACAGGTAAGGAAAAATAAAACTGCCGTACAACAGTCTCGGTCTCCATAAAGACCAGGAAAACGCAATAATACAGAGTCTTCGACTTTCCTTCAGGATTGGACGCGGCGGTCGTTTTGGCAGAAAAGGAGTTGCCATCAACTTCGTGACCGAGGAGGACAAAAGGATTCTACGAGACATTGAGACATTTTACAACACCACCGTTGAAGAGATGCCCATGAATGTCGCTGACCTGATTTAGGCGTCGGAGATTTTAATGCAGGAATAGCTGTCGAAATAATCACTTGCATTTGCGCTTATTTTTATTGGAGGAAAAACCTATTCTCTTCTCAATGCTGGCTGTGGATCAGACTTAAGAATTTGATAAGTGACGTGACTTCGTGCGGACAGTTGTACACTCCAACCATAAGTTTAACTTAACTGGTTGGGTATACAAGACATGGGTT
Organism: Chanos chanos; assembly: GCF_902362185.1. Taxonomy (NCBI): domain Eukaryota; kingdom Metazoa; phylum Chordata; class Actinopteri; order Gonorynchiformes; family Chanidae; genus Chanos; species Chanos chanos. The sequence goes on along the minus strand of NC_044499.1, from coordinate 19,864,931 downwards.
CCTTAAGTGTACTCTTTATCAGGTATTTTTTCCCTAGTATGTTCGTGTTAGATGTTCTTCACCGTTTAGTAATTTACTTGTGGACTAAAAGATACAAGTGCTGCATCAAATCTGCCAATTATGTAATGCTAACATATGTGTGCAGTTTAACTTGGATCACTCCTTACCTTTTCAGTACTATAAAGGCACTTTTTGGTTTGTTTTGTGGAATGTATTAATTTAATTGTATATCCGTTTTATCAAGTCCTTTTTTTTTCTGTGAAGTCCTCTTTAAAATTGGGCCTTAACATTTCAAAGCGAAATGTTTTCTGTAGTGTTTGACCCATTTCAAAATAAAGAGGATTATGTTTACCCAGTCTGCATTTCCATCCATGAAACCTTGAAAACCAAAGGGGAAATGGCACTGAAATGGAGAAGAGTAAAACCCATTTACAGAAGAGCAGTAGAGGCTGTGACTAGTCCGTGTATGCATGAAGCTGCTAAAACCATCTGATTGGACTTTGGCTTTTTTGGTACTTAGAATTTTAATCTAAAAACTATGATGACAAAATATACCCAAAATGTACCTTTCAATGAAGAAAAATTGAGAATAGAACTGTTACTATTTGGTTGTTTATAACAACTGAATAGCAACAGACAACCCCCCCTGGGCTTAATTTACACTAATGTAAAGAACCCCTACAAAGTGAATTTACGCTAACAAAAAGAACTACAAAGTGTCAATTCTCCCACGTATAGGCAATTCTGACCACCTAACTCTTATGTTAACGCCTGGATACAAACTACAGGTGAAACAGGCAAAAACGGTCTTCGGGGAAGTCGGAGTATGGCCACAGAGTGCCATCCCCACACTCCAGGACTGTTTTGAAACCACACAGATGGACGTGTTCAAACAGGCTGCCACATACAACAACACTGACTTGAAGAGATACACAGAGTCTGTCACTGGTCATAGTAACAAGTATATTAAGGATGCGAGTACTGTGAAAACCATTAAGACACGCCAACCACAAACCCTGGCTGACTGGGAAAGTCCACTTGCTGTTAAAGACCCGAAATGTTGCTTTCAGATCCGGAGACGCTGCAGCATGCAGGATGGCCAAAAATAATTTGTCCTGGGGTATCACAGAGGGAAAGAGGAAGTATGGGCAGAATCTCAACAGTCACTTTACAGAAAATAAGGACATTTTTCTGCTTGTGGCAAGGTTTCCGGACCATAACAGACCACAAGCCCGCCCCTCAAACATGCCACAATGGCCCCTCCCTTCCAGACAGACTCAATCATTTTTACACGCCTTTTGAGTCCTCTAATAAAACCGCATCACAGAAATTGACACCTGCACCCAGCAAACAAGTATTACAACTGTCTCCAGCCAGAGTGAAGAGAGCCTTCTCTAATGTTAATCTCCGAAAGGTTGATGGGCCAGATAACATACCTGGATGCATTCTCAGGGACTGTGCAGAACAGCTGAAGGATATCTTCACAGACATCTTTAAGATCTCCCTCAGCCAAGCAGCAGTCCCCACCTACCTCGAGTGCAACTGTCATACCTGTGCCCAAGAAACCCAACGCTGTCTGCATGAACGACTCCCGTCCTGTGGCTCTCACTCCGATAGCGATGAAGTGTTTTGAGCGACTGGTCTTGCAACACATTAAGGCCTACCTCCCCACAAATCTGGACCCCTTACAGTTCCCATATAGAACCAACCAGTCAACAGACGACGCGATATCCACCACCCACCACCTCACCCTGTTCCGTCTGGAAAACTGGGATGCCTACGACAGACTCCTCTTCATCGACTTCAGCTCAGCCTTCAACGCCATCATACCACAGCAACTGGTGGAAAAGCTGAGGTCGCTGGATGTGGATACTGGCACCTGTAATTGGATCTTGGTCTGCCTGACACAAAGGCAGCAGACAGTCAGAGTTGGCAGCCACACATCACGCACCATCTCAGTGAGCACAGGCTCACCCCAGGGTTGCGTCCTGAGCCCCCTGCTGACCCATGACTGTGCTGCCAGATTCAGCAACAACCACATCAGCAAGTTCGCTGACGATACTACAGCCGTGGGTGTCATCAGCAAAGGTGATAAGCCAGCATACAGGATGGAGGTGGAGCAGCTGAAAGTGTGGTGCAACAGACACAACCTCTCCCTGAATTCCTGGGTGGAGCATTTACTGAGTGTTTGCCTTCTACCCAGGCGTCCCAGGTTCAAGCCCGCCAGGTCTAGCCTTGATCGTGCTTCACAGTGGCTGGGCTTCACAGTGGCTCAGTGGTTAGCACTGTTGCCTCACAGCAACAAAGTCCTGGGTTCAAACCCTGGCCATCTCAGGTCTGTGTGGAGTTTACATGTTCTCCTTGTGTTAGTGTGGTCTTTGTGGTGGTCCTCCCACCACAAAGACATGCATGCTAGTATTAGTACTCGTAAGACTCTTGTCAGTGGCCTTGACCAAGGCACTAGCAAAAAGATCAGAGGGCTGTACTATGAAGCGAGGTAACTGGATTATCCTATTATTATCTCATAATAGAAGAACCCTATGGCTTCATTCTCCTAGCAAAACAAAGCCAAAGGGCTCTTCTATTAGGAGGTTAACTCAAAGTAGTAAACCTCCTAATAGAAGAGCCCTTTACTACTTACTCTGAGTTAAGTTAACCAGAAGTTACCTGGATAATTTACCTCACTTCATAGTACAGCCCCCAGTTGGTCCCCGGGCGCTGGTGGCTGCCCACTGCTTCTAGTTCATAGTGTGTGTCCTCACTGGTGTTAGAATGGGTTAAATGCAGAGGCTCCATTTCACTGCTCACTGCTCAGTGTGTGTGACAAATAAAGTCAATTTGTTTGTTGACTGTTGAAAAGACCAAGGAAATGGTCATAGACTTCAGGAAGGCCCTCATAGAGCACCACCCCCTGCTGACCAGGCACAGCTGTGGAGAGGGTCCGTAGCATCACGTTCCTGGGAGTGCACCTGGTGGACAATCTGCCCTTGACCACTAACACCATGGCTATTGTCAAGAAGGCTCAACAGCAGCTCCATCCCCTCCAGAGGCTCAAGCAGGCTAGTCTACCCATTCCGCCCCTCACCACCTTCTCCAGGGGCACCACTGAAAGTGTTCTGACCTACCGTATCACTGGGAAAATCACTGGTGCCCCTCTCCCATCCCTGCCGGATAACTTCAACCAGTGCTACGCCCACAGAGCCTCCAGCATCATCATGGACCCTGACCCCCCCTCCCACAGCCTTCTTTCCCTCTTGCAATTGGGAAAGAGATACAGACGTATCTGTACCAGGACCACCAGGCTTCTAAACAGCTCCATGCCCCAGGCTGTGAGGATCATGTACACTCTTGCAACCCCCCCCCCCCCCCCCCCCCCCCCAACCGCTGACCCCTTCATAGGACCAGACAGACACTTCTCCACCAGTGCAATCCTTTTTCACACTGCACCTGGCACCTTTTGTATAGACTAAAGAGACAATTTATTGACAGGACATGCTGCTATTCCCTCCAAATATACTATAAAGACATGCTGCTATACCCCACCAAATATTTATAAAGACAATTTACAGTATATTCCTATATTGTCAGATATACTGCTAATTTTCTGCTCTTCTGGTATACCATGTGTATTGAGTTGCATCGTATATGTGTACTGTATATAGATATATGTTGTTTTAAATTCTCTTTTAATTCTCTTTTTTTTTCAGTTTATTTATTTACACCGTTGGTATAGGAGGAACGCTATTTCATTCTTGATTGTACACAGCTGCATGATAAAATGACAATAAAGGAATCTTGTAAGTAATCTTGTAGGAGAGGGTAGTCTAAGCTCAAGTGTGACCGCTCGCAATCTTGTACTGCTATATCATACCAATAGATCGTCTGATTGTTCCATGGAGACCTATGCTGCACACTGCAAACAAATCTCTTCTGCAGTTACTGGATCTGCTCAGTCTATGCTAAAAACACAATGAAGGTCTCATATTACAACTTTTGTCACTAATCAAAACCATGAGGGACGAAACTATTAACTGATTGTTGACTGTGTGTTAATATTTCAGACAGGCTGGTCATAACTCACTGCTGTGAGAGACACCTTTGCGAGCCAAATCATGCAAGCTGTCTGTGTGTGTGTGGTCGCTGCTTGGGTTTCATTTACAAATATAGACTGCCCTAGATGCAAGTGGACGTACGCTGGAAGTGCTGTCAAGCCAAGAGGGAGCAAACGGATTTTATATTTAGTGTGGCCAGTTTCTCTCCCCTCCCTGGACTCACATTCACAAAGTGTGTGCAAATGTCAGCGTAATTAGTTTGAACAGCCATGATATGGAGCAGAGGCATAGGTAACAAGCCACAAAGAGAAGAGAAATCTATTCTCAGATCTATCACTCACTTGAGTAAAGTCTTGTGGAAAGTACAGTTACGTGTCAAGGGGACTCAAAAGGACGTGGTCATGGGTTTTGATGAAGGACCTGTTTTTTTTTTTTTATATTATTATTATTATTATTATTTGAAAACCAAAATGACCCTGCTGTTAATTCATTGTAGCTCATTGCATATATTAGTTTAGTGTCACAAGTATTTATTGCTCTTATCCATGTGTACATAGGATAATTACATTTTTCAGTTGTAAGGTGATGATAAATGAGGGAGTTAAATGAGAACATACGGTCTGCCTTCCCTGGCAATCTGATCCTGATCTTCTGAGCCCTCTGATAAAAATAGAAACATCAGTTTTTTAAGGGGCGATGGTCTTCAGATGCTATATTGTGAAACTGATTAGTGGAGCACTCCATAGAATAAGAAGTTCTCCTTGGTTTAGGGTAAGGTATCAAATGTTCAAAAGATTCTTGGAGATGATTATGACATCAAACATGGTATCCTACCAGGGAAGACTTGTCAGCTCAGTAACATCAAGCAATAAGTCAAGACTGTCCAATAAGAATATTCTAGCCTTTTCTCTTATTGGACAGTTTAATCTTTTGGTTTAACGCTATCACACCAACTGAAAACAAAAACAAATCCCTGCTTCACAGCTGATCTTGTAGCAGTTGTAGTAGAGGTTACAGTAAGCTGCACTACACCCTTATTAACAATAAAACTTAGCTTAAAAATAGTATGTGTCATTTTATGTTGAGGAATGACTAAAGTTCTAGAGCAACAAAAACTTGATGTGTTACTGTTGACTAGTTTTCTGGTGTGCTGTACATTTTAATAATATGTAAACCATGCTTTATTAAGTAAAAAAAAATCACTTCTGCATTGATTTTTTTATTCACATTTAAAATTAGGAGGTAGACAGTGCCATGCAAAAGTTAATCTAGTGCCTCACTCGCACAGAAAATTCACAACCAAGAAACTGAAGGGATCAATACAATTTGGGGCGGGGTGGGGGGCTGTGAACACACAAACTTTACACAGAGAGAAAGCTGAACTACTTCCAGCAATAAGGGTGTTCAGTAATAAGGTCCCTGAGTCAGATTCAGAGGGTTTGTGTGAAATTGGCAAAGAATAAGCGACACATGGGTGGCAGTCCAGGTTAGAACAGTATTAGTTGGTTGTATTCAAGAGAATCTCAGACCTCAGGCCCGCATTCCTTAACCGTTTGTACGGATGGAATGAGAGACCTTACCTGAAAGGCATAATTGTTTTTCAAACATGAAATATGTTCCCTTATAACACAGACAGTAAAAAAAAAAAGGTGCTCAAACTGTCACCCAGTCACAACACTGATATCTGTGACTCACTGTTTACAGCAGTTTTAAAAACGTACAGTACATCTGAGTAGGCTGACATAAATATTGTGGATGATGGCTTTCAGCCAACACATACAAATGTGAAATCAATGATGTGAAACATTTTTCTCTTGAATAAGTTCTGGCATTACTATTTCAGAGTTGGTGTCAAGGTTGACGTTAACTTGCAGTTCACTTTTCTTAAAAATTTTATCCACAGTGGAGGATTCTATTTTTTGTTTAGGTCTAGTTCCAGTTGTACCTTTAAAGGCAATGGAAAGTCCAAAAAAGGTGAACAAATTCAAATCAGTCATCATATGATCTATGCACTTACACAAGGCACTGTTGTCTCATTATCTACGACTTGGTGTTCAGACCATAAAAACCAGATGCAAATGTTTAAAACAAATTCAGATCATAAAGGTAGCACAAAGAAGGGGGGAAAAACAATAGAAGAAGAAGGAAACCAGGGCAAAACAGAGACTAAAATGATGGAGCACAATATTTAAACTGATTTAATAGAATGTAATAAGAGGAAACTCTGAACCCTTTTATCATTAAAACTGCTAAGTATTTCATTACAAGTACTCCTTTTATCTCTCTCTTTCTCTCTCTCTCTCTGTAAGCATTAAATATAAATTTAAAGACAATTAAGGAGTTGCTGCATGACTTGAACGCTGAACATGAAGAAAAAGCAAACTCCACTAATATCATCTCCACTGGAACTGTCACAGGAGACTATCTACGGGACTGATTCCACCAGTAGGGGAGCTATCCAAGCTGTCAGGTTCTGTTTATTCACATACACTTGTTAACAAAAATATTCTCTATAACACTGTTGTTTCTAACCATGTCCTCTATAGAAGGTGGCTACTTTTAACTCAAATTAATACAACAACAAAAAAGAGCCTTCAAGTGAAATCATCCATGATAGCTTTAACAGATCACATCACCAAAATAAAGAATGATGACGGAAAATAGTGAAGTACAAAAGCAGGTTCTAAATTCAAATATATCAGTATGTGTATCCTCACAGAAAAGCTGCCTTGCATGGGTACGTATTAAAGAAATACGGTTTACAAAGGAGCTTCACTTTAACCAGCGTGCAATACAACATTCCCAGAAATCCAGAGGACACCTTTCTGACCTCAGGGTCCGTGGCATTCCTCCAGAGTTCATAGATGTCCTTTACATGCCCATGTGACGTCATCATCTGATTGTAGATGCAATGGTGATAGGGAGCCTTACCCTCACCTGAGAAGAAAACATGCTCTTTGGGAGAGATACCCATAGCACTGGCACAAATGCCCATAAAGACGTCATCTATGTATAATGAAGCATTCAGAGTGCGAGACGCCTGGTATACCTTTGAGGCAACATCTCTGGAGACCACATATCCAGCTCCAGGGGTATAGTCTGGATACAAGGACCAAGGGTACATCTCTTGGGAAACATAATATTTGCTGTCTTTGCGTCTAATAGGAGGGGCTCCTCGGTGCACTCGGCCAATCCAGAAGTCTTGCACTCCTTTGCGATCTGCTTTCTGCAGGTAGCGGACCAAGTTGGGCATGTGAACGAAGATGTCGTCATCGGCAGACATGAAGAACCGAGCATGGCTGCAGTAAGTGTGCGTCCAGCCAATCTGCAGGAGAAGCTTAATGGTGAGGTTGTGGAAGGTGTCAATGAAATCCTGCTGGATCAGGTCCTGGTGGCTCTGGTTCTCACGAAGCAGGTTCTGCTGAAGCTTCTTCCTTTGTTGAGGCTGAGGGTCAAGACCCAAGGCAAACAAGACTTTCACAGTCACACCCAGTGTCCTCTCAATATATGTCTCATTTCCCCATGTAGAGCGAATGGCCTGTCTCCTTTCAATGTTTTCCGGGGAGCTTTTCACAAACAACAGGAGCAGAACATCTCTGTCAGCACACTTATGCCTGTGGTTTATCAGGTACTGATGATCGCTGAATTTGCGAGCCTCTTCCCGGCTAATAGTGAAACTGTTGTTGAAGTTAACGTTGTTCAGCAGGTAACGGTAGGAGTAGGATTTCATGTGACTCACGACAGTACCATCGAGCCTTTCCCACCACAGCATGACCACTGACAACACAAGGCAAGTCGTTATCAGCTGGACAAGTTGCCATTTTCTGATAAGGCGGAAATTCACAAACATCATGGACGCCTCCCCAGACCTCCTCCTGTAGTCTGTCAGGCCCAGGGCAAGGTGTCCAACGAGCATTGACTGTGTTTATTACCCTGATACAGTGAATTCTGTTTTAGGTCCATCATGAGTTGAGACGCATGGTGGTGCTGTGGATGAGTCACATGGATTCCTGCGAGACGATCTCTGATGAGTGCATAGTCATTCAGAAACAGCTTCCTCAGACAACCAGATCCTTCTCATGCGGTTAACCACAGCTCTGAAAAAAAAAGAGTAAATTTCTTTCATTTTTACAGTTCAATAAGAAGCTTTTTTTTTATGACAAATGTACAACTCGGTGAGCAGTAAAGTGCTCAAACTGCACTCAAGCTGCTACTACACTTTAAAACAAAATAAAGAAAATTGGTAATAATGTCTGTCAAATGACCTAAAAGTAAAAAAACAGCAAAGATTAAAATTTCCTCCATTTATCAATTTCAAAATGTATTTGTAAAAAAAAAAAAAAAAAAAAAAGGACTGCAGGTTTCTAAAATACAGAACTTTGAGAATAAGTTCACTGAAGTCCTAAGACACCAGTGGCAAAATATTGAATCTTTTATAACTACAACAAGGTCCTTGTTGTTCTTTAAGTGGTGGTACGAGCCCAGTGGTGTGCCATTTGAGTAGGTATGCCTCATGCTGTTCAATTCCTCATTGTGTCTGGGTTATACTCCAGCAAGAAAGCAGGCACACCGTCATTTCCTGACAATAGTTTCCTCAGTTTTTCAGACCACGTGGAACAATCTGTGACCTCATCATTTTAGCAATAGGAAACACAGGTTGACAAATTGAATTGATAAGAAACTTGGGTGACATTAAATAGAACAAAGATTCAAATTCAGATCTGTTTCTGGGAGTTATCCTGGATGTACTTATTCAAATATTTTGAGCATCAATGCAAAAGCCAACACAGCAAACTTGCCACACGGTGCCCATAATGGAAGGGTTTAAGGCCCAGACCCAGTGAAATTGCTGAGGGTTGTGGAAAGCATTCAAACACAGTGAGGCATCAGAAGAGTGTTTCAGCACAAAGGAGCCCCCAGAACGGAACGCTTCCGACAGCCATATGCACAAAACCAACAGATCATCATGGAACAACACAAGCCAGGAGGCTCTACCATTTCACCGGCTGCTCTTCCGGATACGGTTTAAGCTTTGGCCAGGAATAATACGGATTTTCCACGCAGAATACCCAGTTACAGTGAATTTAGTCCATGGCTATGATTAATCTGAGTTCAGAAAATTGCCCAATGCTTTCTTTGCCACTGAAGAGTGGTTAAATTAACTACAAAATTTAAGCTAGACCTGTGAACATATTTATTTGGTTTGAATAAATTATAGTTTATGAGCATTTAGCCTACTCTAAACATCCCCAAGCCAAAACTCGAAATGCATTCATGATAAATCTGCCACACAAGTAAGCATAAGGAGATGGGAACAGTGAAGACAATATCTAATCTTCACTTTCATGTTCACTCACTAGCAACATGACATGATGATTGGAACGTTTCTAGTGATTGATTATTTTGCTATTTGGCTAGTACATGTGATTCAACAAATGCTTTTCTCTTCTCAACTCTGCTTACATAGGAATAGGTCACATCTTCTTTAGTATGTCTCTGACTCGCACACCATCATACATACATTCACACAGCCACTAACACACATGCATTGATTATTCTATATACATTACACATCTCACTTTCTCTGCCCCCTTATCGCTTGTCCACCATGCATTATACATCTTTGTCACGATGGGTATATGATAAATATGGGAGTCCCACATCTAAACTCTTGCCTGTGAGCAGTTCCTTTAAGAACCTTTGTTTTACATTCTGCTCTGGAGATTATGATGTGGTACCGTGGGCTTCTAACTTTGCAAACTGTATCGCATCATGTACATCTGAGTCCACTAAGAAGGAAGAAGTTTCAAACTTATGTCGTAAGAAACGCAAAGCGGTGCCTGTGATGTTGGTCACGTCACTGGTAATTTAAACACTTCATGAAAACATACAAGATATCAAACCTGTTAAGATACTGATTATACTTAAGAAAATCAAATCCAACCTGTGGTAGTGTGAAAAAGAAAACCATAAACATAAAAGGTAGAAAACAAAGAAGAATGCAAAACGACAATACTGATGAGTGACAATGTGAGAAGCGAATAAGGTTGACAAGTACATAAACTAAAAGCAAAGAAGAAGATGGAATGTAAAAAAGCAAGAAACAAACAAGATGGACCTATAAACAGGGAGGAAGAAACCCTAACTGGAAGAGATATGTAGATTTCAACTTGCCTAACACATTCCCTAGACATAGATAAAGGAATAACCTTTCAGTGAACTGTAGCTGGGTACAATGTATAAAGTAAACACAGTATAAGCTACAGAGCTATGAATCATTAGTCTTTATGGTTCCAGGTGCCTTTCAGGGGGTTAAAGTTCTCCAGTCTCACATTTTTATGTTAAGCCAAACACCCCAAGTGCTTATCAATGAGATCCCTGTTCAGTGTAAACAGTAACCTGTTACAAAAAGCAGATAATGTACAGTACAATTTTGAATGATAAACCACTGCACTCACTCGAAGAATTATTTTTGACACCTTGAACCAGTTGTACAAGGAGCATCTTTAAATGAAACTAAACTACTTTGCCGCTATGTCTTTTCTGACACGTGCAAAGCCTTTCATTTCCCATTTTAATTCACTTCCCTCAAAATCCAGCAATTGGTTCCCTGTAATTGTTCTCATTCAAATACTTTGTTTCAGAGAAGCTGCTGGCATCAAATTCTTCTGTCTTTTTTTTTGTAGAAACTGCCAGATGTAACATGTCACAGTACAAATGACAACGCCCTACTTCACTGTATTTCCTCCATAATTTGTTGCGGTGGTTATTTACTGGTTTCTAGCTCACATCAATCACAGGAGAGGACACAGGAGCCAAGTAGAGGTTGCATTTTTGGTGAAAGTATGTAGAAAATCTGTGTCACAGACCAAGACTGTGAATTCATGGTGTCTGTGTGGTAAATACTCAATATACTGTATTTTGGACGAAAAGGGGCATAAAATTAAGGTCATATAACTACTAATCTCGCAAGAATGAAATGCAAAAAAAAGGAAGTCCACATCACGGTAAAGCAGTCTTACTGGGCCAAAGGTTGGTCAATGCACTCCAAAAGGCATCTTTATGTACAACTCGTTGCATCTGGAGCATTTTAGAGGACAGTGTACTTCCTCAAAATCTAAACTAGGCTACCTGTTAATCTCACCCACAGTTGTAAAACGGGTTTTCCTCTCGGTTCTCAATCTGATAAAACAGAGGACTACTTTGGCTCGTTCCATTAACATGAAGAATATTTTAAGACTGTGGTGGAATGTTTTTTAAAAATTCATTTTAATTTTGCTGAGCTGTTGTCAAGATGCAGTGAATACTGTTGAAATAAGAAACGTGTTTAATTCTTGCTCGGCGGTGCTGTGCTTTTGCCATGGCTGTTCGCTTCGTACCAAAATAGCAAATGCGCTATTATTTGGGACTGATCGGAATCACATAACCACACTTGGAATTAACGAATTAAAATAGCAATAGATCACCAAGAACCGTTTTAAAGCAAGTGCAGTAATAAACAGCATTTGACTGAATTAATAAGCAAGAGGTTACAGCCCCCTACCTGAAAGTCATTCTACTGTTTGAGTTTTCAAGCAGTTAAGTGAGATTCATGTGACACTATAGCAACCGTCCTCGGTTATGCTTCGGGCGAGGTTCCAGGGGTCAGTTGGACGCTGAAATTTGCAGGTTGCAGATGATGGACAACGTCGAAAATTCTCCGACACTTGTTATAGTGGAAAGCGCGGCGAATACATCAAAAGATTAGGAGGTAAACACGAATTTATGGAACTAAACGTCATGAACACGGACAGCTATTCGGCTAAAACAGAAACAAATATTTGTTCCCTTATCTCGTAGCTCTAATGAAAATGCTTACTGATTGTTTCTTAAATCACACCGTGCCTTATATATTAACGCCACTGTGTACTTTGTATCTTCTAAGACCTGTCAAAAAGAAAAAATGTTTTCCTGAGTTGCTGTTAAAGAAGTTTTACCACGTTATCCTGAAAGCAATCCAGCTACGCGTAAAAGAAAATAAGATAACAAATAAGAACCTGTCAAATCTGATAATGCTGCATATGCTGGATGTAATTTGTTCATTACTACATGGGCAAGGAAGAAATAGTATCTTCTCTTACAAACCGATTGGGGTCTGTTTTTATTTTTACATACCACTGTGCATTTACAACTCACTCGTTTGTCACCCCTCACAAAAGTTGAGTAGTAGTTGAGTAAAAAAAAAATGGAAACGCTACCTCCACGGTTCACTCTATGAACACAAACTAGCGTACCGCAAGGGACAAGAACCCTGCACACCTCTTGAGATCCAATTAAACCCTGTTTACGCGCTGTTCCTTCAGAAGAAATCCTCAGAAAATATGTCAGAGTCGGTCTGCTTCAAAAGAGCAACGCGTATTTTTCAAATATAAAATACAACAACACAAGTTCATAAAACACTTACCGCTGTATGATAATACACCTCACTTTGGCCATGTGTCGGAAATTAATATCTCGGTATACAATGAGGGGAAGTTGGGGTTTTAAACTGATATTCACTTTCCAGAACAGCACACGTTTAGTGTAACCCAACTATTCCGCTCCCTGGGGTGGGGTACCTTGTTCAGAGATGTCCTAGTTCTGAGTAATGGTCGCTGGGTTGCGTATGATACAAAAATAGGGCGGAGAACAGGGGAGTGTCCGATTTATTGACAGTGACCGTTTGTGTTTCCGTAGGCTGGTTCACCTGGTTAACGGCTGGTTAGTGCGGTCGTACGACCTGTAATATTCTATTGCTCTTAATATGGCTAAAATCTGAGATTAGGAAGCGACGAAAGTCGTATTATTGAAGTGATTTGAAATTTGATTTAATCAAGTAAACGTCCCGAGTGGTTTAAAGCATTCATAAAGAAAATGTGTCCTACTGAAGCAAACGAACACCGATATATAACAACAACACTTATGGTATGTTGTGTGTCGAAACACGTGTCGTGGTCAACATGATAAGTAAATCAGACGCTGAGCTACACCTTGAGAGGACCAATTCGGATAATTAGTCAAAAACCAGAAATGGAATGAACTTCCAAAAAGCGTCATTTTGCCTTGTACAAGTTTATTTTACCATTCTTCGTATGGACAGGAGCACAACACTCTCTACTCTCAACTCACTTTTTTTTTTGCTACAGAATAATCCACTGTATCCCATGCAGTTCAGTTTGACGAGCGTCCATTCCACTGAGACCACCCTGCTCACTGTTTTGGATACCTGCAGGCAGCAAGAGCAAACTCCAAGTGGTAAGTCTTCATTTTACTGGACCTGTCTGACACTGTTAATGACCAGATCCTCATATCCACTCTCTCTGACTTTGGCATCATAAGGGTGGGACTCAGATGGTTTTAGTCCTACCTCTCAAGGAGGTCCTAGAGGGTGTTGTTGAGAGCCTTAGTATGTAAAACACATCAGGCAACAACTGGAGTGCCTCAAAGATTGGTGCTCAGTCGTCTCCTCTTCGCACTATACATCAGTCTCATTGGTCTCAGTCATCCAGGAACACAGCTTCTCCTACCACTGCTATGCCTGTGATGCCCAGCTGTACTTGTGCCTCCCTCCAGAAGAGACCTCGGCCACCACACAGATCTTTGCATACCTCACAAACATTGCAGTTTGGATGAAGGAGCACCACCTCTAGCTCAACCTGTCAAAGTCGGAAGTTCTTGTCACCCCAGCCAGTCCTTCAATTCAACATAGCATCACTGTTCAGCTCAAGTTCATCTTGATCACAAAAAAATCAAGATCTGCCAGAAACCTAAAGGTGCTTACATATGCCGGGTCACTGATTAGGACCCATGTTCCATCCTGACATCTATGGTTCATGAGGGAATGGTGTTTGATGATTCCACCATCATGCATCAGAAAGTTGCAAGCTGATCTCTTCTTGTGTGGTTCCTCGATGGTGGAATGAGTCACCCAATTCCATGCGATCCACAGACTCCCTCACAACTTTCAAAAAGTCCCTAAAGACCCCTCTTTTCTAGCAGACATCTTACCACCACAGCTGTGAACAAACCTACCTCTTACTAACTGAGAGCTCAAATGACTCATTTCCTACTGTATTGAATCGCCGTCTCTCCTCGATGTTTATTAAGTGGCACTCCCTTATAAATAATCTCTGCTGATGCTTGTGCTGACGTGTGTCCATTTACTTTAATGATTTACATTTCCGGGAACTCCATGGCAGTTATTACTCAGCACTTTGAGATACTCTATTGTGAACTGTACATTGTAGCTTCACATTATGGTGCAGCAGGCCCACTTTGTTGTTACTGCAATAATAAAGCTGTTTTCCTGATTATTGTGTATAGCATCTCAACTATTGGCTCTGCTTCATTCCCTATGTTGCATGATCTTGGGTGAGCTTCTTCTCTTGCATTTTGTAGCCCCTGTGCATTAGCATAGTTCACTCTTTTACTTCTTTCAACTATCTGGGCACTCGTATCTGGTCAATGAACTTAGCCGCAGCACTTATATCACACCCAGCTCCTTAACATGGCTGCATGTATTTTGCCTAACTTGTACATTGGTTTGAATAAAAGCATCTGCGAACTGAATAAATGCAATGTAAATGTAGTGATGCTATGCAGGGACTCTGGTGTGAGACATAGAGGTAGATGTAAATGACACATTCAGTGTGACTTGTTACTCTGAGTAAGGAGGTGTGTATGGCTGCGCTGAAAGGCATACTGTGTCAGTGAAGTATGTTCTGTGTCCCTTTGCTGTACACGTTGTCCTGTCTTTCCTTACAAGACAATAAACTGTTCTCAACAACAACAACAACAATAATAGTAGTAATAGCTTGAGGTCAAACGGTTCTGTGACCAGCCCTTTGTATGTTTCTTTTCGTCACTAAACAAAAGGTTAAAAAAATAGTATTTGACATTTGGATACGCACATAAATGACTCACCAAATGAATCACCTTTATTCGCCATGGTACAGTACATGTACTAGGAATTTTACTTGGTGTTTTCCATGCAGTTCACAAAATGCACAATAAATACAAAATACACAATAATACAATACAGTGTGCAATACAACAGTGGATACGAGCCGTCCAATATACAATACGATACACAATACAGGACCTGCAATATACAATATACAATACAATACAAAGTATGGTACAATGTACAATCTGCAATATACAATACTATACACAGTGTGACAGATAATACCAGCATACTGCATGGTGTAATTTAATAGATAATTGCTAAATGGTAGATGATTTAGAGAATTCACTGTAGGTAGGTTGTATGTGGTATGAGTGATTGATGCAGAGGCAGAGAAGGTGGTAAAGTGGTATGAGTAGTCAATACTGAAGGCACACTGGTTCCACATAAATACAAATACAACAAACAGTGCAAGAGGTTAGGAGGTGTTGAGAAGGGCTACTGCTCTGGGAGAGAAGCTGTTTTTGGTGTCAAGTAGTTTTAGTCTTGATAGACCTGTCCCACTGTGGAAGGGAGTCTTATGAACAGGCTGTGGGCTGAGTGAGAGGGATCAGCCACAATCTTCCATGCACGTTTCCCAGCTCTGGAGCTATGTAGGTCCTTGATAGAGGGCAGGCGGCAGCCGACGACCCTATGAGCCGTGCATACGACTCTTTGTAGCTTGGCCTTGGAGCGGGCAGACACAGCGTCATACCAGGCCTTGATGGATGAGGTCAGGATGCTCTCTGTTGGGGATCTAGAATCTAATAAATGTTTGGCCTTGAGGTTAAATGAAATAACTTCATTATAGACAGAATACATGACAAAAGCACACACACAGACACGCATACTCGCACACCAAGCACACACTAAGAACTCCTCGCATTTAGGAGTCTACACATAATGGCATTTCAGCATGGCATTTCACATAAGTATGGAATTATGGAGGCTTTAATGATTGAATTGTTTCTGAGAGGTATTTTGCATGGCCTGGATCTGAGTTCCAGTGTTTTTGTTTTCATCATGATGCTTAAAAACTGGTCTGGGTTACGCAGTTTCATCCCACATCTGTCACAGCAACATCAAGCATTTACACACTCTGTGCATCTAACACACTCCGTGCATCTTAATAGTCAATACAGAAGTAACTAAACCCCCGCCTAATAAAAACAGGAATTCAGTCTGAACAACTGCAATCAAAACTGCAATGCAAGAGGATTTCAGCATCTAGCAATTGAACATGGTCAGATTTGTGTCTGAAACCACTGAGTTGAAGGAGGTGTGGGAGGGCATAACCTCACGTCTGTCTCTCATTTTCTCTTTTTTCATGTGCTAAGAGCATTGAGAGGAAATAGTCATTAATGGGGAAATGCAGAGACACAGTGAATCATCTTGTTTCAGCTTACTGGCTGCTTTTCTCTTGCCATCAATGTGAATTAGCCAGAACATTATTCATGAGTCACTGAACACAAAAACAGCCAGCAGTACTGGGAATTTGGTGTGTGCACTTAGAACACAATTCTGTGTTGTACAGATGCTCTCAAAATGATGAATATATGATAGATATATTTATGTCTTGTCTCAAAATATACCTCTTCATTTAAATTAATATGATGAAAGCACTTTCACTGCAACTCACTTTCTTTTTAATTTTTCTTTCCTGTCATTTTGGTAATATTTCATGTCAGTCAGGACAGTGTGTGGTTAGTTTGCTGTCTCAGGTGAGGCAGTCCCTTTGTGGATCTGTGCTGTTTCAGGTGTTTCCTGCCATGACATAATTTGATTTTTTCAATATTGCTGAAGGAAAAAACATGTCACCTCCTTTAAAGGGGATGTCAATTGTAAGGCAGGAGTGTATTAAACACAAATTTCATTTAGTGAACGGATGTCCTCTGCTCGGTCATTTAGTCCTGTCCGGACAGGAAGATGAGACAATGCTTATTAAGGTAGAGAGTGCCCGAGGCTCCTCACAGAGAACAGAATAAAAAAAAAAAAAAAAAAAAAAATTAATAACGATACCAAAAAATAGCTGCCAACATTTTCATACCTCTGTGCATCTGCTTCATATGAGGATGGATCACATTGAAAGACAGTTTAGTGTTATAAACATCAACAGTAACAGTGTCATGGGAGAAAATCTAAGTGTGCATTTGGCTTCTGTCTTACAGTACACCAGCCATCTCATCTCCTCTGTCAAATACTATGTGACGGATATCTTGATGCTCTAGTTACTGTGTGCAGCCAGGACTGAAGCTCAGTTGGAATTATCTCTGGATGACAGTTAACTATTTTATCCAGAGCAATTTAAAACGATTACCTTCTCTCTCTCGGGGATCACGGCAATGTGGACAGTAGCAAATCTCTCTTTTTTTTTTTTCAATTTTTAAGGGGATGATGGAATCACTCACACCACGTCTTGGCAAGAAAAGACAGATTCCAGCACATTGCTATCTAATCAAAGAACAGAAAAACAGACATTCCATAAATTATTTCATGGAGAACTTTTTTTGTGATTGGTGGCACACATTGTCACAGAAAAATAGCACACAAATCGTGTGTTCGGTGTTTGACTTTTTACTGATAGCTGATCCATCACGTTCTAGTTATGGCTTCTTTCATACAGGACAAACATGCCATAACACAGTATGGCATTCTGTGGAAAAAAAAAAAATAACAGTATGGTTTGTATGCTCAGAACTGGTATGTAACTTTAACAAAGAAGAGCATTGTGAAAATATTCCGTTAGACGTGATTCTTCTATACAAGTGACAAAGTATCGCCTGCTCTGGTATGAATAACCTCTGGACAACTCCAGTATTTCAAGTAAGGGTGTGCTACCTGGGCTCAGTGTAGTTAATTTGTTAGTCTCGTCACAGGCCAACTTTTTTGGCCAAGCCTGTGTTCCCTCCTGTTCTTTAGTTGTTATGCAACATTAGACTTCAACACTCTGAATGACGGAAACTTTCTTTAAAAAATGGAACTCTTGCAGAGAAGAGCACGCCTCCTCCCAAGTCATTTTTAACCACTTTCTAATGTCCTCTAGAGGGCAGTGTAATCGTCAGACAGTAACACGCATTTGCGTGGCAATCAGTAGATGAAGTAAATGAAGAATGTCCCTCACATGCAGTAAGCAAAATAAAGAACCAACCAACACTATTATCAAAATATATTTATTTTGGATTTTTCATCTGATCTGACTCAAATGACAATAGTCATATCAACATTGCAGAGTGGACTTCTGCAACAAAATGTGAGCAAGAGAAAAAAAAAAAAAAGAAACTGGGTGGGTTAGAACAAAGATGACACAAAGTGAGACAAATATTAAACAAATATTTACATGGTTCAGGATGTTAAGATACGCCCATGTTCGTATGTTCCTCGCTGCGCGGATAGCTACAAATAAAGCAGAATTATAAAAGATCCCAAAGAGTACAAATCCTTCAGGAGCCAAAGACATAGTTAAAGAGAAAACTAGGCATTTGGGTAGGACCAAACGAAGCCAACATTTGAACGCACTGTAAAAAGCACATCTCATTAAAATCAAAACATTATAAAATACCATTCCACTGTCATAGACAATATAATAAATAGTGTCTTTATGGTACAATCTACTTATTACTGATTATATTAAAGCAAGCTTCAAAATACTCTCATCTCTTTACAAAAATTTGTTAAGTAAATTGTGACATTCTGAACAAAACATTTTTTTTGCAAGATTATGCATTTCTGTGACAAAAGTATGGCATGTGATGCAACATGTTAGATTTTTAAAAAAATGATAATAAAGTTATTGGAATGCCACCGAACAAGCTCCACCTAACCACAGTGCTCTGATCAGCACTGATTATAAGAACAATTAGTTCTTCCATAGTTCAACACGCTTCTGAATCAAGATGTCACGTCTGCCCACATAAGAGAAATCATTTTGTATCTACAAAACAAAGGAAAAAAAATTAAGTGCTAGACAGAACCGTCTGTACTGC
Source organism: Chanos chanos (assembly GCF_902362185.1). Lineage (NCBI taxonomy): Eukaryota > Metazoa > Chordata > Actinopteri > Gonorynchiformes > Chanidae > Chanos > Chanos chanos. The sequence goes on along the minus strand of NC_044499.1, from coordinate 19,845,933 downwards.
GTCCAGGTAAAGTAATCCTCACCTAGTCTGTTCTGTTCAGGATATGAACTTTATGTTTGCTAACTATGACTGTCTAATGGTATTTTATAAAGAACTGTGACAGCTTGCAGTGAAAGCTCGATTCCAAATGAATGTGCTATGCACTTGAGTGATAGACTAAAAAAACAACAACAACCCTTTCATAGCAGTAGCAGGTAAAAGAAGGAAAGAAGAAACCAAGAACTGTGAATAACATTTAGGTTGTCATTCCATGGAAGTAGTTCAAAGTCAATTTCCTTGTCTCTGCACAACACCGACTCAGACATCTTTGTTTTTCTTTCGTTTTTTTAAGCGCCAACATTCTTCACACAGCCTGACTTTGGACTTCTATCTTCCATTCAACTACCCTGGCTGATTGGGGGAGAAAAAAGCTTTGTACAAGGAGAGGATTAGTCCATTTCACCCACCTTAACACTGCATGACAGTGGTAATAATAATAATAATAATTTCAACATTCCTGTCATCACCTCTGATGGAAAACATGTTTTTAGTCTGAAAATAAACGTCTCTGCAGTTGTGAAATGGTTCAACAAGAGCTATAAAGTCCACATGCCAATACACACTTGCACACACATAACGCTCCTCGGGTACAGCCCACCACAGAAAAATGACCACGTTTTCATTGCAGCAGGGACACAGGAGAGAGGAACAGTATCCAGTCAGTTTTTTTTATGGGAACTTCTTAGCACTCACAGAATGTCAAGGAAAAGCTGTTTAAAAGCTGTTTGAGATTGAGCGTTCAGAGAAAAGTGCAGACACACCTGAACTGTACGAGAACTACAATTACCACACTACAGAAACTTGAAGCCAGTCTCCAGTGATGCTGCACCTCAGTGTAAAGTGACCGCGGCAAAGAATGACTTTACACCAACCGCAGGGAGGTCTTTGCAAAGACTCTTGGTCATTTATATTTTGTTTTTGTTTGTTTTTTTATTGTAACAGCTATAGTACTGAGCAACAGTTAAGTGAACAAAAAAGAAAAAACCTTTTAGGCATTGTGTCATGTGTAATCTGTATAAATCCTGTCATTTTCGTGAGGGACTGACAACAGGCCTTACTGAATGGGGTAAGGCAATCTCAAGACCAGTGCAATTGGAATCGAGGAAATAAAGGAGAAAAAGAAAAAATCAAACTGGTCTGTTGGTTGCATAGCTTATATCAATGATTGGTTGGCATGGGCTGTATGCAATCCATTGCATGGTGTTCCAGCAGTAATGTCCAATCAGAAATCATCATGAAATTGGAGGGGGACAAAACAAAGCCAAAAAACCCCCCCAAAACTAAAACTGAATTTTCAAGCAACACTCTTCTTTGCAGGTAACATTTAGAACCCCCTCCCTCAAAAAAAAAAAAAAAAAAAAAAAAACCCAGAAAAGAAAAAATTACCAGAAAGTGTGAAATGAACACAATACTGGCCTAAAAACCCACTGAACTTTTGAAAACATGTTTACTTGAACCCTTCTCCATTCAGAATAATCCAATTCAAATGACCGTTTCTATTCCTCAAGTGAGTGAGTAAACCGAAAGATTCAATCCAACCTTTCTATCAGACAATGTTATCAAAATTTTAATCTGAAACAAATCTAATGTAACTTAGAAAAAGTGGCTGACATATGTTGATATGTACAATATGCACACACCAACTGTGATATTTTCTTCTCTTTGTGGACCAGAAAGGTAAGACCGACAAAATGATGATTTGGTATATGTGTATGGGGCTATGTTTGGTCATGTAATCTCTATTCCCGTGTGGATATAACAGTCCTTGTTGATAATCAGTTTGTGTGTGGGATGGGCGGGGCATGTATGTGGAGGGGAGGGCCCTGATTGGCTGGAGGTGCAGGCCGTGGTCTCAGTAGGACTACAGCAGTGCAGAAGGCCAGGGCCAGTCAGTCATTTTGGCTCTGAACACATTCATAGTCGGTCCATGGCTTCCCACTGGCAGCGTCATCATTTCCTCAGATCTAATACACACACCTGAAACAGCGGAGAGACAGGATCAGGCTCCACTCCCCTCACACACTCACATTCAGTAATGTCACAAGCACAGGTTACAGTCACAGGGCGTGGAGCTTTACAGAAATCTCCAACAATCACAGTACACGCAACCGCCTGGGCCAAGAGAACATTTCACAACCTGTAGGCTCAGTAAAACCTGCTCTTAACCCCGTCATCAGCTTTTTTTGTTTTATCTGTATTGTCATCTAAACGTTTGTTATTTGTTTATACAGAATTTTTTAAAAAGCTCCATCAATATCTCTAAACTATTAACATAACATCGAGGACTATTACATCATTCTGCAAACACTTCTGTGAAAACCAAACACTGGATGAGGAAAATGATCCTCTTAGAGACACAACCCTAAAAAAACCTACATACACTCCCTCAAAATCAAATAAATTAGTCAAAATACACAATTGTGCAATTCCATGAGTAGTTTACACCACACCTGTGTCTCAAATCTCGAAGAAGTGTCAGTATTTCACAATATGGGTCAATGGTCAGTGCAGAACAGACTAACGCAATCAAACATATACGCACACAGTTTTGCATAAATGGTTTATAATACATCTGATGACTCTGTTAAGTTCAGTCACACTAGATGAAGAACTGGGGAGAAAAAGACAGGCTCCTGTTTACTATGGCTTTAGCATGTCTCGGTTAAGTTAACACTGTTTTTAAGCAGTGCAGAGAACTGATTAAACTGTCTAACTGTATGTCATACATTGTCTGTGTCAGGGCTAGGCTGTACACATATTTCTCCCTCTCCTTTTAACCAGCTGAATGAGGGCAGTACTCACCGAGCCATCTGATGCACTTGCTCCCACTTTGTCCCCTGTTGCATTCCAGCATACCTCAAAAATCCCCCCCGTGCCTCTGTAGCTGTTCACTAAAACTCCAGTCTGTGAGGGGCAAAGACAGCATCATTACCAACCAAACGCATCACTACACTAGTCAGTCATCAACAGCAGATGGCGACTATATTCTCAGGACTACTTGAGAAATGAGTGGTAAGCCATCTGTCTGGTAACACTGTGCTACTATTCAAAGCCAACTCTATACATTTGGAAAGCTCACTGTGTCAGAAATGGATGGAACATTCCAGATGTTTTGAGCTTGCCGTACCTGTGTGTTCCAGATGTGGACGCATTTGTCGAAGGAGCCGCTGGCCAGGTGTCGTCCGTCAGGGCTGAAGGCCACGCTGTAGACGGGCTCCTGGTGCCGTGTCAGCGTGTGGATGCAAGCACCGCGTTCAGCGTCCCACAGACGCACCGTGGAGTCAAAGGAGGCACTGTAGGAGGCCAGGGAGATCCACCGTAAGTGCCACAAACACACACAATCGCACGCACATAGGAGGATAATAAACCAAGCCTGGATTTCCCCACAAGAAGAGCTGTCACTACAAAAAGCCATCCATTTCAGTGATTAAGTCATATGGCAATGGGCCACATAGGGCAGACACGGAGAAGATGACAATTATAATCTGGTCTTCAGGTACGTACTGAATCGACAGGGTACCTGAAGTGTTACCGATTTTCTCTGTTTACAGTACCTGGCCAGCATTAGGTTGGCATTGGGGTTGTTGGTGCCTGGTCCAGTGGGGCTCCATTTGATGGTGTAGATCTCTTTGCTGTGGGCTTGCAGGTCATGGACGCACGTGTCCTGCTTCATACTCCAGATCTAACATTGACAAAAGCAGTCACTCTTGTTAACTCTCTCAGCAATACTGACAGCAAACAGATCCAGAACACTGGTCTCCCTCTTCCCCCTACAAAACACCTCTGATGCACCGGTATAGAGTTCTGGCCCAATAATCAATACTTGTGTGTCTACTTCTGGTGATATTCATCATATTGTTTTGACACGAATACTGATCATGGCTAAGCAGAGGATGAATGCACATCAGTAGCACATAAGGGGGAGGGCCTATTCATATGGCAACATTTCAATTCTTGAAGGGGAAAAAAAGGAATAAAAAGAAAGACGTGCTAAAATGTGTTTCTCTCCTATATTGTAAAGCTGTACTACATTGTTTCCCTTAGTAAAGCTGTACTACATTGTTTCCCTTAGTAAAGCTTTACTACATTGTTTCCCGTAGTAAAGCTGTTCTACATTGTTTCCCTTAATAAAGCTGTTTCCCTTAGTAAAGCTGTACTACACTGTTTCCCTTAGTAAAACTGTTTCCCTTGGTAAAGCCGTACTACATTGTTTCCCTTAGTAAAGCCGTACTACACTGTTTCCCTTAGTAAAGCCGTACTACACTGTTTCCCTTAGTAAAGCCGTACTACATTGTTTCCCTTAGTAAAGCTTTACTACATTGTTTCCCGTAGTAAAGCTGTACTACATTGTTTCCCTTAGTAAAGCTGTTCTACATTGTTTCCCTTAATAAAGCTGTTTCCCTTAGTAAAGCTGTACTACACTGTTTCCCTTAGTAAAACTGTTTCCCTTGGTAAAGCCGTACTACATTGTTTCCCTTAGTAAAGCCGTACTACACTGTTTCCCTTAGTAAAGCCGTACTACACTGTTTCCCTTAGTAAAGCCGTACTACACTGTTTCCCTTAGTAAAGCCGTACTACATTGTTTCCCTTAGTAAAGCTGTACTACATTGTTTCCCTTAGTAAAGCTGTACTACATTGTTTCCCTTAGTAAAGCTGTTTCCCTTAGTAAAGCCGTACTACATTGTTTCCCTTAGTAAAGCCGTACTACATTGTTTCCCTTAGTAAAGCTGTACTACATTGTTTCCCTTAGTAAAGCCGTACTACATTGTTTCCCTTAGTAAAGCCGTACTACATTGTTTCCCTTAGTAAAGCTGTACTACATTGTTTCCCTTAGTAAAGCTGTACTACATTGTTTCCCTTAGTAAAGCTGTACTACATTGTTTCCCTTAGTAAAGCTGTACTACATTGTTTCCCTTAGTGAAGCTGTGCTGTTAGAGGCAGTGTTTCCTCACAGGAAGTCTTTCAGGTCTCTACTGGACCAGAGTCTAAATTTACAGTGATAATGTCTCTGAAGACTGCTCATTATATGTGTACTACTTTGCTTTATTTATTTAGCTCACTCTGCACATTAGTAGGTCTGTCATCTCAAAAGCAGCACAAACACCTCATTTTATGAAATTAGGTCTAAGTTAGTGCTGATGTGTCAATGCTTGGACTCAAAATCTCTGAGTAATGTCATCATGTGACACAAAACAAAAACTATTCAAAAAACTTGCTATAGCATAAAAGTATTTTTTAGTTCAACTACATTCATGGGGCACTACACATTTTGCATTACCTTAAAGACACACTCTCAGAGGCGAGTTTCAGCCCCTGTTTAAAGTACCAACAAAATTCTATGAATTCCTCTTATGTGCCACACCGAGGTACAAGTCATTTGACTCCAAAACCTGGGAACCTCCTGTCTGGGATAGGTCAAAAATACCAGCCCCGGTGCAGAGAGCATCAAACCTCAGTTTACTGTGAGTCGTCATGAAAACTTGTACACTGTTAGTGTTCTATCAGCACATGGGCAGCATCACTCAAACATCTTTTTCTGCCATCTAATTAAAAGTGTCATTACTGATATTGAACAGCGGCCTGTAAAGTCAGTCTGATGCCGTTAGCATGACTTTCAGTGCGTGTCTGCTGATAAGAATACAATTGTAATGTCATAGTGCATTACAGGAAAAGCAAAACATTTCAGGCACAGATTTAATCATACCGGAATGATGTTGACTTTTTTATTTCACATCAATAAATATTTTCAGTGCCTGGCATGTCAGAAGTCAGTTATAATTTGAATCTTTAGTACTTGTTTTCCAGACTAACCTTCAAAGTCATGTCGTCAGAGCAGGAAGCCAGAAGGTTCCCTGTTGGATCCCATTTGATTGCATTCACTTCATTCTGAGTGCAAAGGGAGACAAAAATGAATATAACATGTTAATGTTAGAGAACAAGATTAACAGTATTGTGTCCTGAAAATATACAAATAAATAAATAACTAAAAAAAGAGTGAAAAAGAAGGGAATCATACACACAAGCAATTTAATCCGAGACAAAATGTAATCAGAGTCCCTACAGTTGAAGGCATGTTAGATTTAAGACTTTAAGACTTTTTTAATGCCACTTGAAATGAAATTTAAGACCAATTTTACAACAACTAAAATGTAAATAAAGTGTATTCTTCATACTTAAGCTTAAAATTAGTATGTTTTGTGTGGTGTAACTAATTTGCATAGGCTCCTAACAGGTACAACAAAATCTTTTTTTTTCCCCCCTGTGTGGGGACGGATTCTCATTCCCGTCTTAATGGCTTGATACCATCCAGTAAAGATAACCTCCCTCTCATTGATGAGAGCAGCAGAAATGGACCAACTTATGACCGTCCCTCCGAGGAAAAAGGGAAAGTCTTCATCAATTAGTCAATCTTTTATACGACTTTATCAATCTGAGAAACGCAGCGACGTTGTTGAAATGTTATGGTGGCTATTCAAAATATACTACATTCATATTATTCAAGGTCTGGACACATCACTAAGCAGCCAACAGGCATTCTGTGCATTGTTACACCTCTGTGTGTAGATGATAAGCCCGCTAGTTTACAATGGAGCGCATTTGAGATCACGTCAATAATATCAGTTTATACAAGCTGTATAGTTCATCTACGGGAAATACTTGAAACACAAATCATGAGTTTGATTTCTCATGTTATGCGACTAACGATTTGATCATAATGGTAATAACTGAATAATTTAGAACGTGATGTGTATCTTGTCCTCTAATGGAAATGGATATTCATTTCATTTGTATGCAAATGGAAAACATGGATGCACCAATGCGGCCCTTTAACATAAAGTTTGTTAATGGTTGTTGCCTGGTACCAGTCTCAGCCATGCCGTGAAATCTTGGTTGAATAGTCAGTTTTCAATGAATTTGCACGTCCCCACGTCATGTCGTCGCTAGCTATCGCGGACAGTGCATCTGCTCTGAGCATCCAGGTCACAAGCAAAATATGAGTGGTGTTCGTTCCACTATCCTGATCTGCGTGCCGTTAATGTGAGAGGCATTCAGTATATTATTTCAAAAATAGATATTATCAATTATTTTGAGATTTTAAATTGCAATGTGGGGAAAAAAAAAAACTATCCTACTTCCTATGTCTTAGCATTTTTAAGACCTTTGAAAGACTAATTTAAGACATTTTAATACTAATTAAGGCCTTATTTTTAAATGAATGAATTCAATGCCTTTTAAGATTTTTTAAGGATCCGCGGGAACCATGGTAATGACATTTAAAGTATTTGTAAGAGTGGAAAGTGTTTTTGTCATCAGGGCTTTGGATCACTGAATATTTAAGCGGGAAATGAAGGTGCGACGAGAGGCAGGTGTACCGTGTGTCCTTGGAATGTCTTGACGGGTCTGTCCTGTCCCAGCTTACACACATGGATACACATGTCCGTGCTGCAAGAGGCAAACGTGTTGTTGCTCTGCCAGTCCACATCCAGAGCAGGAGCTGCACACACACATCAGAGAACCACATGTCCACTCTCGGTCAGGATTATAGGGGCAAAGCTTAACCCTACGGAACTCCTCTACAATAAATCCTGCACTGTGTTTCTCCCATAACATACTACACTACGCTGAGAAAACTGGCAATAAACAAAAGCTTTAACCCCCTGACCCGTTGATGACCTAGCTGCTCTTCTTAACAATCGATTATCTCGACAGACACTTCTCGGGCCAAGATCACGTCTGATAATTCATAGGTCTCAGAGGACCAGTGAAAAAACATCGCACACTGACCTGAATGGAATGGAAATTGTTGTTTGGCTTCCCCTGTGTGTGCATCCCAAATGATTGTGGTCTGTATAGTACAGCAAGCAGAGGTTAACACACAGTTGTCTCTACTACTGTTATAAAATCCACATCATCTGCTTTTCTTTTCATTACAAAATGTAAAGACAGCAGGTCAAGTACATCTTACCTTATCAACACCAGCGCTAAGGATGAAATTTCCTTTCTTATTCCATTTCAGGGCAAATATAGGACCTTTGTGCTGGCCCAAAGTGCTGGCAAGGTTACCTACAAAACCATGTCAAGTTTAATTTAGAATATGCCCTCATCCACAACCATCAGTGCATACAAGACGACGTCACAAAACCCACATCTTGTATGTATGTGGTAACAAATCAGAGGGAAAGATGCAAACTTGACATTTAGAGGAAAACAGGATTACCGTCTTTAGTCCATATTCTGGCAAAGCCGTCGTAAGAGCCTGTTGCTAGAAGTGTACCCTCACTCTGCCAAAAACACAAATCAGTGACGTATAATTATACCCATATAATCAAACAGCTCACCAAAAAAACACTATTGTTTGTCTACTTTCACAATCTCTTTTACACAAGCTCTCTGCTGCACAACTGACAAAGGGTCTCTCCTGCGTGTCTTTGAAAGCGATGAAAATCACACTAAAGAGGAGAGCTTGTATGTGTGACTCATTGGCAGGACTGAGCGGTTGCCAAGGGAAAGCTCTGGTCACGTCAGCAGAGGAGGCAGCAGGTGGGACTCACATTCCAGTCCAGTGAGGTGACGTCTTTGTTACTGGGCACATCCTGTCCCCCCTCCCGTATGCAGTGTCTCAGGACCAGCTGAGTGGAGCCCCCAGAACTGCTCTCACTCAGGTTCCAGATACGGGCTGTGGAGTCTCCAGAACTGAGGACACACACACACAAAGACATGTTGTCAAACACTGCATGTACAAACCACACCTCACTGCTGTATTTAGAAACAGCAGGTGTAGTTTGCTTTTACGCCTGGTTCACACATCTGATGGCTCCAGACCAATCAGAACTGGCTGCGCTGTACAGGAGGCAGAAGAGGGTTGACACTAACCCAGAAGCCAGCAGGTCACTGACAGGGTTCCACGCACAGATGAAGACCTCGGACTCGTGGCCGCGTAGCACCATGGCTTTGCTGGCAGGGATCTCCACGCCCCTGTCCACCTCCATCATGTCTGCATGGTGGTCTGTCACAGGAGAAACATATGTCTCAAACTTCAACACTACCCCACACTGGCTGCTTTACAGCGATGAGCAAAAGGGTATTGCAGAGTACAAGTAATGAATCTGTCTCTACACCTGTATAAGGCTAAACGCACTGCTCACGACACTGTGGAATCAGTCATTCAGTTTTACACGTCACCCTCACCTTAACCAGAGCACAGGATCAACTGCTATGGTGAACAGCCTGGATACTGGATGTTTTATTAAGGGAATCTAACTGGCCTTAACACGCTCTGTAATTCATGGGTCATTCTATGCGCATATGTAATTTTATTCACAGGGCTCTGAGTGTTGCTCAAGATCTTGTGAGTTTGCTAACACTGAGGCTGCTTTCACACTTGGTCCGTTTTGCTGGTCTGTACCCGAGCGCCCCCATCCCCCCCCCCCCCCCCCCCCCACTGGTCTGCTTTCACATTACAATTTTTTGGTTGCGAACCCTGGTCCGTTTACGTCATCAACACATAAGGAACGACGCAAAAGGGAAGCAACACAATGGAAAGACAAATTATATTTGTTTTCTTATTCAGCTTTTTGTTAATATGGTGTCAGTGCCAAAATAACAGTGTTTGGTATTTTCACTTTGCGGTAAATGCGTCCCGCTGTTTGAGAGTGAGGCGAGCTGTTTTTGGAAATTGCCTGTTAATTAATAAAACGAGTTACACGTCATCAATAGCGTTTACTTCCTGGTTTTGGATCAGACAGCTTTCACACCAGTGTGAACCGCATTCGAATTCAAGTGAACCGTACCCCAGACCCTGTTTTCTGCAGGACACACCAAAAAAACAAACCGTACCAACAGCTCAAGCGGACCCGGGTTTGCACCAAAAGCTCTGGTATGAAAGCGCCCTTAGAAAATGAGTGTAAAAAAAACCAAACAAACAAAAAAATAAACATCGCCACCATGCCATTCCTTAGAGTGACCTGTCGGCTGTCACGCAACGCGTTTTGGGAACATATGCTCACTGGCTAAGGCGTGTGCTCCGTTCTCCTCTCCGTTGGCAGCGTTCTCTCCGTTCTTGGCGTTTCCGGGGGCCGTGGAGCTGGTTGTGGCGGAGGCAGCCGCAGCCTGCTGCTGGGCCAGTTTGTCTCTGTACACCTGCTGCCGCGTCTGAACCACGTCCGGCATCACCGCGTCAATCAGAGACAGGGACTCAATGGGCCGTCCGTCAAATAGCGTGCCGTCCTGACAACACACACACGACAACGGTGACAACCATGACGACAGCTCTGTAGGACTCTGAGCAACTATTCGCTCTCAGCATCGCCATCAATGTAAAACAGACAGATGCCGTTCACAAGAAAACGACACATCAGCAAAATGCTTTTGCTAGTATTGCTTTTACATCTCTTTATGCATTTCTCCAACGTTCAAGAATAGACTGCCATATAAATAAACAAATGTGCACATACATATATACATACTTACATAAACAAATGAGTAAGTCAGCAAGAAATAAACAGTTAAATACACACATCCCAAAACAAGCATAAATAAGCGAGAAAGCAACCCTCTTTCAGCAGACTAGGCTGTTTGGTCAATGGTTCTGTGTACTCAATTTCGAAAACCACAGCGACTAGTTTAATTACAGGAGCAAACACCCCAGCAAACACATAAATATCAGTGAGCACTGCAGTGTGTGAGGGCAGTTAGCTGAGCGTTAATGGGAGAGACTCACCTCGTTGATGCTGACCTCAGCCTCCACATACTGCAGGCCCTTCTGGATGATGGAGATGAGGGCAGCGGGGGGCACCAGAGCTCCGTTAATGTTGGACTGGCTGATGTGGCTTTCTATGCCAAAGGTGAAGGCAGAGTGGGAAAAGCCTGTAGGCAAAGCAAACACATCTTGCAGTGTTTAGTGTAATCAGAGCAGGCACACGTCAAGCTCTTGGGGACGTACTCGTCTATAAAAGCTGCTTTCTCTTGCTGCAAACTAACGCCCCTCTGAAAATACAGGCTCATTTGGTCATAATCTTGGGTACTCTAGTCTTGGTCAGAGATGAATTTGATTTTTTTGTGAAATCCAGGCTAAAATATTTTACCCTCACAATCCTCAATTTGCAATATGTCATACTTAACTAAGAAAATAAATACACCTTCATCGTATAGAACTTTTCTTGAGCAGAACAAGCATGGTTTTTGACTTAGCTGAGAGAGGAAGAGCTACTGTCCATGTCTGACTGTAAATGTGTGTGTGCACTGATACCCACCTGACTCCTGCAGGTATCTGTACACCAGGAAGTTGACCTCATCACTGCTTATGCTCATTTTGGATCCTGGTTAAACCCAGAGGTCAGGGCAGGAGGGGAGCCTGGGAAAACAGATGGGTTTTTTTTTAAACCATTAAACATCCTGTCTGAGTGTTACATTGACGGTACATGGTAGGACACTTGTCCCCAGGCTGACCAGCTGGGAAACATTACTGAGTGAAACTCATCTAAAGCAATCTACTTCATCTGTGCTAATCAAAGGTACTGTTCATCTAAACACCACATCAACCCACTAATTCACATCTTGGCAATAGCTGCAGAAACATGTACTCAATTAAGTCCAACAGAATGCACCGCCAAACTGTGCAAATTACGGTCAACGTGAGGAGATACTATTTTAAGCTGGAAAAAAAAATGAAGCTCCAACCAGATCATAACAAACCCAAATCAAGCTGAACTGGTCAAACAGGACACCAGGGTCACAATGATTATGTGAACAGGAAGAAGTCTTGGTAGGGTGGTATATTTCATTAAGGTCTGCTGATATGTAAAAGTAAGCATCATTGTACAAACAGATTTGAACTGTGTAATCATCAACGTTACTCAGATTTATCATTTTGTAGGGAATGTAGAGAAATATCCATCATAATGTGATGGATACCCAGTGTTGGGTATGGCTGCAACAGATGTCTTTTTTTCACAACTCACATAACATGTAAACTTTAACTTTTTTACTTCCTCCAGACACTGTACGTTTAATCTTATGTCATGGAACAGTGAAAACCAGTGCCAGCTCTATGCTGTAATCCAAGCAGAGTGTCCATATTCATTCATTTACTGGACTTGTTACAGCAAGTCATTTCTCTAACACACTTCATTTTCAGATACTACAATATCCAAATATGCTCTAAAAATGACTTCAAGGATCACTGAAGTAAAGCATATTCATATGCCTTACATACCACACAAACTAATACTTTAATAAAGCCTCTTAATTTTCTGGTCTATAACAAGAGAAAGCAACTTTACTTTTATTTATCACTTTTTCAACTGCTTAAGCCTGTATTATCTATGACGCTGCAATCCTACAATGCATGAACAATTTCATGATAATAATTTGAACATTAATGCACTATCAGACAGAAAACTTAAAATGCTAGTGGATCACTCCCAAATGTTCCAAAAGCAGAAAAGCTACACCATGGGAATCCACCAGACCAGGAAATCAGACACACAATATGCCTACCAAGCAGCACTGAACTGGCTCTTTGATGTTAGCAGAGAAGTCAAGGTTGAGTTCTGCTCTCACGTTTCCAGTAAGCCATGGATGACAATGCACCTGTGTGTTCTCCAGATTTGATGACAGGGAGGAAAACTCTTATGACTCTGCCAACCGGATCAAACTCTCTCTTCTCCCTCTCTCATGGCACCCCTCTGGCCAAAGGCAACTTTCCACTCACTGCATGACCAGCGCAAAAGACGGAGCCTATAGCCCAATTCCCTTTAAGAGATGATACTGACATGCAGACTGACCCTGGTGGGAGAACAAACCAACACTCTGTGTGTAAAAACAGAGGAAGCTGGTTGCGGTGTTGGCATCTATGGGTTGTTTAGTCTTGCTTAGTCCAGACTGGACTAGTCAGTCAGTCCTATCGAGCACAGAATAATCAGTGAAGACGAACCAGGGAAAGGTCTATTTTTTTTCTCCAACAAAGCAGCTTACAGGCATCATCTAGATTAAGTCTGCTTGGAGCTCAAGACAGTGTAATATAATTGAATTACAGTATCAGTCCTACCATTACGGGGTCTAACATTACTGGAGCTGAGGTCTACATCATGGCTATTCAGAGTGATGTGAAAAGCAGAGAAAAACCACTCAGACCACAGACCTGTTCAACATGTGAAGGATGTGTGAGCGCCACAATTTCACATTCATCATAGGACCTATATTTTGGACGTTAAGCCCGTCACTGTCTTGTGATAAAAGCGAAACCAGACTGTGGCAACCAATGGTTTTGCCACATGATCTGTGAGTTGTGAGCAGTGGTACATTTTCTTTTTCACAGCTAAGGCATGTGAGACTTCTTACAATGTCACAGGTAAACAACTCATCGTAAACAACAAAAATCTAAGATTTACAGTAGTAAGTTACAGTAAGAAGTTCTATTTAAACATTTGTCATCCATTTTCTTAACTGTCCTTTAAAAGTGATTTAGTTCAGTGGGTGACAGTAGCTTAGACTAGTGTTTCTCTGTTTACTCCCATCATTTCTGATTCATGACAAAGAACACAGACACTTCAATAAAAACGACCAAAAACGAGGTCACAAACTGAACCAGGGCCTAAGAACTGAACCATGAATCTGCTGATTCCAATCCAATCCGATTGGACATGGTCACACTGTTGTGAGCAGGTTCAAAGTCAAGGAAAAGGCACAACTTAGAAGAAGAAGAGGAAGAAAAATAAATGCTCAAGTATGATGAAAGTAGTCGGTCTGTTTTATTGTTCAGTGTTTGCCATAAAGATTTTGATATCATGTATGACTAGTCCCATTAAATGGTGGAAAGGAAACAATCTGAGATAAGAAATGACACATGCAAACAGAGGTTAAAACGAGGAAACTGCACCAGACAGCATGGCAGACAGCCAAGTAGAACTCTGATAAGGTTTTAGGGTTACGTCTCTCGACTCAAAAAGATATTTTCAAATGTTGTTCATTAACACAACACAAACTGTTATATTAAAATAGTAATTTTCGGTTCATGGAAATGAACTGAACTGACAATAAATTAAGCCCTTTTGAGATGAACCATTGCTGAACAATAAGAATAACATGCAGCTTTGGTCTAAAATAGGTCCCGAAACATACACAATCTTCAAAATATGCTTCTCGGTTTTCCATCATCCAAACCCTCTGCATCTTGCAGAAAGAAAAAGATTTCAGACTGACCCGCTGTTGATGATGTATGCTGATTTTGCCCCCTTTTCCCCTTACAGATATACTACAGCAGAGCTAAACAGAACATCAGATGTAGTCTGGGGCTTACCATGAGATCAAGTGTTGTTTAGATGCTCATCTCCTTTCCATCCGTGGGACCACAAACAAATTCATCGACCTGGGAGTGAAACACATACAAACACAATAACAACACAAAGAAAAACAAATTAGGGTCACGGGAGCCTTACATAATTTTGTCATCATTTCTTTGATCTCACATGCAGCAGATTCTATCCATTTGTCGACTGAGAACAGAAAACAAGCGCATGTCAAAAAAGAACATTTTGTCTTTATCTCTGGTCCTGGTTCTTCACAAAGTCACAGGCTGAGCAGCTGTCCGTTTGGTTAAAACAAATCATCTTCAAATAAAAAAAAAAGACTGCATTACTGTGAAAGAGGGCAAGAGAGGAAACGCCCAGCCATTCCATCCAAAACAAAGAAAGAGGCTGTACAGTTTATTCAGGAATTAACCCAAGATATTGTTTTTCCTTATTTCAATGTGTTCTTAATTAAATGAGTTAAACAAGGCCGATAGAGCTGTCTAGTTATTAGCTTTCACTGAGGAATCTAACTCCTCATACGAGCAACGTGAGAAAGACAGCAGAGTAAGAGAGAGAGAGAGAGAGAGCAAGCGCTAATGTGACGGGGAAAGAGTTAATTCTAAGCTGGCAAAGGGATGGGTCACAACAAACTATCAGAGAGCCGAAAGTGGGTCACTGAAGCTCCAGTCACACAGTCTTTGGCTCTTGTACTGCAAAAAGACTGACAATGTTAATCCACCACTGCTCTCCAGTCAGTCCACAGCCACATATCCTGCTTTATAAAAAAAAAAGACCTGAATATCACCAGTCCACCACCACTTGATCATGTTTCAATTTTTAAATAATTAGTCTACTTAGAATATGCTGTAGCAGCATCAGGACTTGAAAATGATATCTTTTAAAATTGGCAGTTGGACATTTGCAGTCAAATTCTTTTAAATTAGGCAGTTTATACAGGACATTTAGCTTTATATAGTAAAATGCTGATGAAGCAATTCTTTTTGCACTGTTCAGTAAACACAAGGAAGCGCCTTCTCAAAAGCGGAACAATTTAAGATAGCAGAAGGATTTCCCCAAAGTGCACGTTGTGCTGACAGACATGGAATTTCTGTTGTTCTGAGGCTACCACTCTACTTTAGCTTCAAACTGTTGCAGGACTGACTGGCTATTAGAGTCTAGTGGGACCATGCCACTATAATTACCAGTCTCAGTACCAGAGCTGACATGAAATCAGAATCTCATTCCTGCTAGTCTAAGTACCTTGGAATGTCAAATCGTTACATCAGGGTAACGTAATCAACTGTTATACAGGACACTTCCCAATGACTGAAAAAAATATTTTTTACAAGCTAGAAAACAAACGTTTTTCTCGTAAGCACTACTACTCACTCTCTCGCGCACAAACAGAGGAATTACCAAATTGTGCGAGATTTTGAGAGTGAGACTGACAACCAAAGACATTCAGGGACAGTTTACTGTTCTACTTAAACATAAGTAAACAAGAGGTAAATGAGCCATAGGTCATCTTGTAGCTGCTTCGTTCCCACCGTTAGAGTCTCTTCATTGAAATTTATATAATCCAACCACTCCATCACTAATGTGAATCACTGTGTGCAAGAATCAGTGGACTGTGAGTCAAAACGTGTAGAACTTTGAAACCAGACGGTAAGTCTGACCAGAAAACAACTTCAACAAAAATACGAAGCCGTTCTGGGTGAAATAATGTAAAGATGCAAAACAATATCTTCCTGCATAAAACGGACACGTAAAGGCACATTTTACCCGTGCGTGCACCAGATTTCACATACTTTTCACGTTGCATTACACGTAAAAAACTGACAAGCTGTGATTTATGAAAAGATGGCCCGAGACTAACAGTATTGATGACAAAATGTCTAACTTTCAACCACAGAATAATGGATAAAGCATGCTAAGCGATCACTTGGGTGCATCCCAACAGTATTTCATTCGACTGAATAATTACTTAGTGTCTAAAATAAGTAATCATGACAGTCTGGAACAGTTTCGTCTTTCCGAATATGTACAAACGTTCAGTATAGGCAGCTTAAACTGTTTGCCAAGCCATGCTGGTCGCCATAACTCGATTCACTTTGCTAATTTAGCTAATTACGATATCAAGAGACTCCGCTAGCACATGTAGGTTAGCCAACGTTGCCGGGTGCTAGCGCGGTCGAGTGAACACCATTATGCTGCATTCGCTTACATCTCAATTCGTGTATTAAACTAACAACTACAAAATAAACTTCGCATATTTGTTTGCAGTTGCACTAGCGTGCTAAATGTCAACATGGAAACTGTCATCTCGGTCCACAGTAACATAGCTTTAGCTTGTTGGCTAGCAGCAGTTACCGCACTAAAGAAAACACAAAGCCCATCCCCCACTACCACATAGCCTGTGTCAGCCTATATGTCTATCACTAGCTTGCTTGGCTAATGCTAACCTTGGTTAGCTAATGCTATGTAGGTTAAGCTAACTTCAGCCCTTAGCTTAACGCGACACTGTGTTAACCTAGCTCTGGTTTCTAATCTAGTTAGCTTGCCAAATAATAAACTCCGCGAGTTCTGTCGACTACGAACGTCATTAAACATGAGTTAAAGCGATGAAAACACCATAGCGCTACCAACAGTTACGGATAAACAAAAACTGGGTCACAGTTGTAAGTGACCAATTGATTTGTTCGTGTAGGCCTCACACATGCTAAGTCAAGATCACTTCTTACTTTTGAGATCCAGATCACACTAGGGCTGCCCTCTTTGCGGTGCGCTTATGCCGCCGTTGCTGCTCGTGTGGAATTTCCACTTTATATAATTGGTGAATTGCAGTGCCAAAACGTCCGTGTATATCCGATTAAATGGTATTGTTCGATTGTATAATTTCACAACGACCTCCTTATGTGGAAATAAGTAATGTTGGTGCCAGAAATGCTGATATTACAGAGAAAGTAAAGACTATACAGAGAGACTCGTGGAGAGCAAAGCGGTTCAGAGAAAGCCAACGGCCTCAGACACTCAGCAAAGGGCGGAGACTTTCCAAGCAAAAATGAGAGGAAGTTTGGTTTACCTACTGTAGGCCGCCCTCCCTAACGTATGCTGGAGATCCATACATTATTTAAATGCCGACATCCATTTTGCGTTCTGAATTCTTATTTGTATTGAAGTTAGAATCAAAATTTCAATAGACTGATTAAAAAGTATTTAATCAAATTTTAAATACCCTGCTTTCAATTCTCATCATTAGCGTATGTTTCATATCCTTCACATATTTACTGTTTACTAAGCATGTGGATTATGAAATGAAACCTCGTGCCTGAAAGTTTTAAATGAAGGCAATATGATTTATCTCTCGGTGGCAAAGAAAATGTCAAAGTAATAATAATGTACTTTTGCATTATTCTTTCGCTGTCGATAAAGGCCACCACAGTGGTAAAAGGTTAAGGAATACTGAGCGAAATTTTAACAGAAAGGAGTGGGACCCTGAAGTCAAGAAACCATAGGCCATAGACGTTCTTGCGCCCATCCCCCATTCTTACATGTATGCTCATTTTTGCCTGGGTGGGCATTGCCTGCAATAGATTAATTCCACCCCACCCCCTCTCCCTCGCTCAGTCATTCAGACTTGGAAACTCAATAACAAGCTGACATCATCATTGGTTTGTGTATTACACTGCTATTTTGAAGCTACCACAAATACTATAATAGCAGTGCATCCCCGCTCACATCACTAAACTCATAAACTACAATGAATCATGAGTAAGAGAAATGTAACACATTCATTCAAAGATTCATTAAAAGTAAGAAGCACTGTACTGTAATGAACGCATGTGAGGAAATAGTGTTTGAAATGCAACGTGTAAATGAATGTCTACAATTTCAACAATTACACTGAAGGATGCAGAAAGGGAAAGGGATTTTGAAGAGGGATTTGAACAGGGCCCTCCTGCTGCTCCAAGTGTTTGCGGTTAGCTGTTCCGCAGTTGGGAGATGATGACACATTGTGAAATTCAAAGGTTTGTGAGCTTGGGGAATCGCTCAGATGGTAATATTTGGAGCAAAATGTAGAGCAATGAGATTAAGCATGCTAATCTAAAGTAAAGGCATGTCACAAATGAGGCTTCAGTGTAGCCCAAACACACACACACACACGCACAAAGTGACGTGATATATCCAGTTTTCCACCACTGAGATCAGTTAAAGAGTTTCTGAATTGCTAATTGAGCATTACCTAGCCAGAAACCCATATCCCAATGATTCTCTCATCCAAATGACTGATTATCTTCCACCTGGTGATTATTCACTCAGTACACATCTAACTTCATCCTCTGAATCTTAAAACAAATGTCTCTCATGGCATACTGGGTCATTTCCTTATTTAGGTGATTTAGATGCCATAATATTTCAGATCTCAAGTATTCCCCCGCCCCTGGCAGCACCGTATAGGTCATGAATCATAGAAACGAAGGGAACTCTCTGGTGTCGTCAGAAGTGATGCATACATTCAAAGGTCTGTTCATAGGACAGAGAACAGTGCCTCTCTGCACTCTCATCTGTGTGAAATGAAACACATCTGTCACGCTCAAGATTATGCAAACATTCCTCCATGAGAAACCGTCTGCTTTTGTATGCAGGATATTTATTTATTTCTTATTCTGGATTTAATCATGGTTAGGTCATTTATCACAGTTACTCCTACTTATGGCTGCCATATTGCAACCACCTGAAGTAAGATGCCTCACTCAAGGTTACAACACCACCAATCAGAGGAAGGGGAGTCAAATTTTAATCTGCATCCCATGGTCCCTCATACTGGATTTAAATGGGGATCCAATCCATTGGAGCAATGTAATGAGGTCCTACATCTTTATGTATAACACCCCGACAAGCGTAAGCTTTTGCAAGGATTGTGTAGTGCATCAAAAATCTTGTCAAAAAAGCTATCCAAAAACAATAATTATATGAGATACATTGTTTGTGGTGTAATTACAGTGCTCAAACCCAAGTGCGACTACAAGGGATTGAGTGTTAGTAATCTTCAGTACCAAACTCAGCTAGCCTTTCAGTAGCTCTTAGCAATAACAATTGCTACAAAAGGTTACGAGATAATCATCATAGGGAAAATGAAAGATGTCAAGCATCTATCTCTCTTGGTCAGTGGTGCTCAAGAATCTGTGTAATTGCGGCACTGAGGCATACAATACTCTACCTCAAAGCAGGTCTGTTGCTTGTAAATAGTACAGGAAACGTAGTGTGGAATAATGAGCATTTGGCTCTAAATGTGCCTGAGAAATTGTGTGCTAGACTCAGCCACCTTGACTGACATGCAGTGTACTTTGTAAGCTTATGAAAACATGAGTGAGTAAGTATTCAAATGGGAAAGGACTTAAAGATGGGAACAACCCCATACAAGATATTTGCATTAACTCATAACACATTTACACTCTTTAACTGGGGAAAAATGGAGAGGACTTTTGTCACAAGAGAAGTGGAGATTAACAGCCTATGAGTTATGGCTGAGATCTGCCTTTTCTTTTACTTGGCAGTTAATTACACTATGACAATGTAAGTTTATTTAGTACAGTATGCACTCTCTGCCAGTAACCATGTAAGTGGTGCTCTTTCTGTCCTTCTGTGACACAATATAAATTGATTTAATTTGAGTTCCAAACTATGGATTTTCAAATTTTTCTCTTTTGTCCTGTAAGTGAATAACATACACCAAAACATACAGACATATACCACATCACAACAGCATCAGCGTCATATCAAAGACATGAACTCTGTGCACTCTGCCAGGTCATATTGAGGATGGCAGGGTACAAATGGGAGGCCGTTTCTGTGTGTGTGTGTGTGTGTTTTTCTCCCAGACTCTGCGCCCACACAGCAATCCCTTTATGGCTAAGAGGAAATGTAACTCAACAGGGATCCTCATCTGTGTACTCATGTGCGAACACAAAAACAACACACACACACACACACACACACACACACACACACTTTCTCATGTCCTCTCAGTTAGTCATTTGTGCAGAATAATATCCTGGCTCTAAAATAACCTTCCATCAAAAATAGATCTAAAAAGGACAATATTCTTCCATCTATCTAAAAAAAAAAATCCCAAAGCAAGGGGGGGGGGGGGCGCTAAGGGTAAAGCCCACTACAATCATAAGAGAAGCACTTACACCCGTATGCTTATTTGGTACGAAACGTACTAACAGAACATCAATAAAAGGCCTGATATTGACGGAGCAATAGGCAGATGTACAAACCTTTCACCGATTCATTGTTTGCCTTGATTAATCTGAAGCCAATTTCCTGAACTACCTCAATACACAGACACCCTTGTCAACAAAGCTACTGTTTGCTATAAGTGAAATAAGTAATTTAAAACCAGAACACTGAAGGGGTAAGAGAAATGCATTCCCTAAGCCCACATAGACTTATCGTTCAACTAGGCCTCATTATTCTAAATAAGCATAACACCAGACATGAGTGTGTGTGCTAGGTTTTGGACAGAATGCAAAAATGAGGTCATCACATTCATTTGACAGCACTAAGCACTTCCAGCACTAATAAATGTAATTATTGTGAATCAATATGCCATTTTGGTAATGTGGTGTTGCTTTGTCACAACTCAAACAGAAGCCAAATGTGCTGCAGATACATTCAACAGAGCCATCTTGAGCCCTACATATGAAATTACAACTCTGGACTTGGACCTTACCCTGTGTGCAATACTCTGTCAGTCCATGAACATTTCCTCATTCTTAATTTTAAACTATTTGTTTATCATACAGGAATCAGTGAAGACTGTATGTCCTTCATTTGTTATGGTCTCTGTATCATATTTCAGAAGGACTGTCTTATCACTTAAACTCTAGAGTTTGTTTCCAAATCCAGCTAGTGAAGAATTTTGCCTCTGCGTATTTTAGGTCTATGCATGGTCTTTAATACCTGCTCTGTCTAATCAAGGACTAAATAATTAAGTGATGAGTTGAATCAGGTGTGTTAGAGACGTCAGAAACGTTAGCAGTGGGCCCTTAACAGAAGGAGCAGACATGGCAGATGCAGCTCCATAACAGGGATAAACTATATTCCTGTTATTTTAGTCCTTACTTGTAAAAATATGAATGTATCTTGCAGTAATGACACATGGGAATCCACAACATTGTATATAAAATGAAGGCGACGTTGACTTTTTCCTTTTCCACAACCCATCCTTGTCATCAACATCAGTTTCATAAACTACCTGACTGACTTCTGAGATTGGACGAATTTGTTTGGATCATAAATTGTTGACAGCAGTGACACCTGGTGGTGTAACTCAGCACCGACTCAAAGTTTAAAGGCTTTAATGTACGGTAACCCGTTACAGTTTTAATGAAACCAGTCATAGAAGCCTCGTGTGCATACTGACGTGTACGAAAATAGCGCAAGCTACTGGAATTACGTGAGGACCTCTATCTTATCTAAATGTCACTAAAGTCAATGCAACGTTTGTATCACGTGATATGCACATATGAATCTAGACTATCCTCATAAATATTTACAGGAAGTTAAACGTGACACATTGACGCGTACGGAGAATGTCCCTGAAATATAGAAAATATTTGTGAGATGTGTCAGTCCACCTGTACAGAATGCATAACTGCATAAAAAACGAAAATATTTGTTTGTTGGTGTGTGTGTGTGTGTGTGTGTGTGTGTGTGTGTGTGTTAGGTTGGGGGGGTGGGGGGGTATAGTGTGCTTATAGACAGTTGGAATCTATTGTATAGGCTGCTCAAATTACACGCTAAACCATGTCAGACATTTAGGTACTCATCTTAAACCAAGGTGCTGTTGCTGCTTGTTCTGTCCTTTGTCACTCTGAGGTCCTGAATTAGCTCGGAGTGGCACGTTGATCGCTCGCTTTTGATCACACTACTTTGTCGGGCAAGTTTAATTCATTTTTACTGGATGATACGTAAACTGTAGAAAGTACCTACCATTCATTTAGACGCCAGAAGATTCGACCAGTGGTTTGATTTTATGGAAGATGAGACACAGGTCAACTAATCAAGGTGAGCAATGGTGAATGATTATAGCGCCAACGAGTAAAACACTGCACGACAATAGTAATTAGGGTGAGAAAATAAATACATAAATAAATCTGTCCGACAAGTAACGGCAAAATTCAATATGGTATGTTTCCCTTTATCAATATTAATAAAATAGTCCCATCCTAGCCGATGTGATTCTGTATATATATAGGCATACACGCACAAGTTCGCCTCACCATGAGCTGTCTGCCTACTCGACTTCAAAAAGGCCTGGTTGTAATGAGACATGTGCCTTTTTAAATACAGAAACCTTTGAACACCTGGTCGCTGGGAAATAATCACGAAGGAGACAAGGCAGAAAATACCTCGTGGTGCATTCTTGGGAAATGGGCCGGCAGATACCTAAGAGGCTTGAAACGACTCGAGTGCACGAGGCTTTAAAATACGATGTCGCTTACAACAGGTGTAAATATTGGTCATTATTTTCAGGCTCAGCACCTAATAAAACCAAGAATGGAACTGTAGGATCCCCTGTCTGTCAGGCAAGAACTTTCTTTGAAGCAGTCATCAAAGAAATAATCAATTCTTATATTTTTAGGAGGCGAGCTTGGCTCAGATTCTGCTTTATTTTCATTTATTTGGCAGAGCAGAGGTGTAAATTAGCCAGACACTAAGCTTCTGACGCAATTCCAATTAAGTCTGGGGCCAGCTATTTTTTAAACAACCTTGGACAGCTTTATGGGGAAGTGACGTACCCAGTTTGACAAGAAAATGTTAAGACTGCTCATCAACATCAACTCAGACAGCAAAATTTACACAGCGTTTCCTCACCTTATCAATATTTCAAAAGTTACTTCACACCACCAGTATTACAGAGAAGCTGGACAATGAAGAAGAGATACAAGAGGGGAAAAAAGATACAAATAATATAAATACATATACAGATATCTGGATGTATAGATACTGATACAGGTACTGACACAGATACTATAAACACGGCAGAAAAATCATCTTAAATTCCCCTCAGATACCAGCAACCTGCAGACATTTTTGCTCAGAGTATAAAGTCCTTGCATAAGACCAGATGAGATTAACCACTCTGTGGAATCTCTCGGCGTTTGCTCTCTCACATCAGTTTGTGAAGTAACTGAACATTGGTAATGGAAGGTGGTGAATTCTTGCACCGGCTTGCATTTTCAGATTCACTGTGCTGTGAAGCTTCTCTGTGAGCTTCAGAGCCATATATTTGGCAGAGTGCTGTATCACTGCCACCGTTGTGCTATGGAACTGTCCAGTCAGCAAAGATCCAATTTGATTCTACTTGTGATTGTCCTCCCCAATTCATGGTTTTAGAAAGTAATACCCTGCCATAAATATTGATTATCGCTGAAACGCTGTCGTCCAGCTGATGTTACAGCACGAAATACAAATTAGTCACAAACCGCAAAAAGCAAACCAGACAATGTAACATGGCAAACAGCTTAGAGTGCATTATCTCTCTGCTGCCTCTGGACCAGCTGTCAAGTCAAAATCAACCGAAGTGACCAGAATGTTCTGAAAAACCGACTATAGCAAGTTATAACTTTCAGAAACATTTTAAGAGGTATCATGACATGTTCACGACAGGGTACAAACAACTGTTAGGAAGAAATGTAACCCGATTATGTCTGTAGCAGTTCCCTTGACTGGCTGCCAGTCAGTCACCTCAGTAATAGCGGCGGTGCAAGGTCAGGCTTTGGGGAGTGGGGACGAGGCAAGCTAGGCTCATTCTGTACTTCATTAGGTAGGAAATAACTAGCCACTGCAGTTTCTGCTGCAGGCGTGTGTTTAAGAGAAGCTACAAATCTGTCAGGCCTCTAAGCGACCCTTAAAAGCCTTCGGCAGGAGTCCCTTTCCCAGGAGGAGAGGGACGAGGCAGGCAATGTCGACGAAGCGTGTTCCTTAGACCTCCTTCAGGATTGCACTCTGGATTGAACTCCTCGGTAAAGGTATACAGAGGAGCTTAAGCATGCACATTTAAGCTCATTTATGACTTGGTCTTGATTAGAGGTATTAATCTGGAAGGTGGAAGCAATAGGCTGTTTTCAGGAGCATTTATTTGTTTGATTCACTAAGACGTTGGTATTGTAGTGTAAATCGGAAGTAGTTTTGGTGAGAGGGTTTTGAAACAGTGTAATGCTTCTTATAGTTTTATTTGTGTGATATAAATGGTAGTAAAATTCATAATGAGAAAGTGGACTGGGAAGTTTTTTAAGTTGTTCATTTCAAGGGTTCAAGAGACAGTTTTGCTTTCTGTATGACTGTAATGTCAGCAGCACCCACAAGTGGGATAACTTCAGTCTTTCAAATGTCTTTCTTAAGTGTTGCAGTGCAATATTCAGTATTGGTTGGGGCTCAAGCCAATATATTGTGCTACTCATGGAAATTAAGACCATTGTTTGCTTTTGTTTTGTCATTCATCATCATCTGGATCAGACCAATTACTTTACTATCTGTATTAACACTGTACTTTAAACCACCCCTAGCACCCAGACATTTTAAAAAGACCTGATTCCACAAGCTTAATGTTTACTTGTTAGGAGAGTCATTTTCTTGTCTGTCATCCCAGATTCATTTTGAATTCACAGAGTTCCTGAGCCCTGGCAAAGGGCTTTTGTCTTTGGAAACAATATTGACGAATGCACGTAAGCAGCAACTGTAAGCGCAGTAAATCTTTTTCTGTTTCCCAATGCCCCTGGACCCAGCAATCTCTAAAGTGGAGTCTGATCGACCCTCGTCCCCCTGGACTGACCTTCTAATGACCCGCTCCTCATAACTCAGAAAGAGTATTTACATCTCATTTGAATATGCATGAGACCACACTCTCTGAATGAATGGAGACGAAAGGCACACTGCGGAGTGTCAATGTCTTGTTTTGCTTTTTCCCTTCAGGTTGCACTCACTGAGAGAGCACTATGAGTTTGTGTTGACAACGCGCTCCCTTTGTTTTGTCAGGTATGTCTTTCATGATAACTTTATTATGTGCTAACACAAGAGGCATCTGTAGCAATCTATCATGCTGTCTAATTCTTTGTGTTCCTAATGTTTCTGATGAGACTTTTGCTTAGATACTGAGTTACTGAGTTGGCTGAGGTACTTTAGTTAGTGGCGTTTCAGAGTGTAGGTTGAAAGTAAAGGATCTGTTCCAGTTTACTATTTTTGATCAGAAAACAGAAACCAAACTAGAAAGAGGGAATTATTTCTTCTGCTCAGATAAGTGTGCGATGTTAGTAAGAACTGAGAATCTTTGACTGAAACGTGTTAGCTTTCTTCATGCTGAAAAACCATGCATCAAAGGTAGGATTGTTTTTTCAGTTGCTTTAGTGTCTAGTTGTTGTTGTTCCCATCTACCAACCCATTTATATCATCATCATCATCATCATCATCTGCAGTTGGTCACCTGTGCTCTTGCGCTTATGCTCTATGCTGCTGTATGGTATTTATGAATTGTCCATTAGATTGTTATATAATATTATGTAATGTTTTAAATTTAGTCTATAACTAATGAGCGTGATACTATAAAAGAGGAAGGGTCTTATTACTTTTACTCTCAAATTTATTACTGTCAATCCTATGATTAAGTTGTATTAGAAAGTGGGTTAATATTTGTTTGATTATTTCTGTTATTAAATCCCCTGATAATACTAGAACTGAAATACTGCTCTAATTAAATTTCATGAAAGAGAGTGGATGTTCTCAGAAGCAAAGCTTCTGATTTTTTGAGTGGTTTGTTTTATAAATATTAATGAGGCTGGTTTGGAGAGCTTGTGGTTTGTGTGTATTTAGATCATAATTCATCACTCACTGCCTGTGCTGATATTGGGAGATTAGCACTACAAAGGCAAGGAGCTGAAGAATAGACTGTGATAATGGATAGCCCTTTTTTGGCAGTTATCCAAATTATGAATATATCCTTCCTCCCATTAAATCAGTTTAGTGTGAGAATTTTAATGATGGGGGGTGGGTGAGGGGGTTAATGATTAAGCAGCTATGACAAAATTACTCTTCTTGGCTGTCAAGTTCTCTCAGAGGGTCAGACGATGGATGTGTACAAGCACAGAAATAGTGTCAGCGAAGCCTTTCTTGCTTCCATTGATTTTAGTGAATCCTTAATGTTATTTAGAACAGTAACAACACTGTAGATGGGAGATGATCGGTGTGAGAGGACTGAGAAATTAGCGGGCGGCAAAAACCAAAAACTTCTGTATCACCTATGGTTGGTTTTTCTGCAGGTCATTCAAGAACTCTTTTCGGACCCCTCCCTCCAGCACGCGTTACAGTGGGACATCAGGAAAGATGTTCTTTGTGACTGGAACAAAAGCTGGACAAAGGGCAGGACAGGAGAAAAGGTACAAGGAATTTTACATAACATGTCTTCTCTGCTCGTATCTCTCTCTCTCTAAATATATGTATTATATATATATATTATATATATTTATTAGATAGATAGATAGATAGATTTTGATAATATGGTCATATCAGTATACTTTTGGATCTCAGGACAATCTACCAGAAGTTCCGGGGCTATGAGCTAATGGATAAGAAGAGAACAGAGACGGCCCTGAAGGCAGGGGAGGACAGGGCCATTCTGCTGGGCCTCAGTATGATCCTCTGCTCTGTCATGATGTACTTTGTGCTCTGCATCACCATGGTGCGCTCCTATGCTGAAAGGTGGTTCTTTGCTCCTATGCAAACTCGCCATCTTTTCATTTTACTTTTATTTTTCGGGACCCATAGCTATTGTTCCAAAGAAAGACACGGCAAAAAAAACGAACCAAAAAAAAAAAAAAAGACTTGGATTTTGTGATTTTTTTCTTTTACATATCAAAAAGCTGAAGTTTTTCTTTGAATTTAGGAAAGTCATTGAAGTGCCCTCCTCTGAATTCTTCTGGCAGTTGGTGTAATGTGGTTGTTACCCTGACATAGCCCAGTTTTTTTATTAAGGATTTATCTTAAGCCTTAAGCATGTATAAAACATTACAGCTCTGAAAACATCTTGTCTGTGTGATATTTTTATTGTGTTACCCAGTGTATGGACAGAAGAGAGCATATGTATGGTGTTAAACTCCACCATCACCATGGAGATCAACTGTTCATACAGCTGTGGCTCAGACTGCTGGAGGAACTCTAAATACCCCTGCCTGCAGGTCTATGTCAGCCTCAACGCCACAGGCCGGGTCAGCCTCTTGTCCCACAATGAAGAGTCACAGGAGATGACTGCTGAGGTGGGGCTCTCTGGTATTGGCTCTGAACTTCTTGAAAAGAATGATGTTTTTTCATATCTCCTGACAGTAGCTTAGATATTCTGAGGACTGTTTGAAAGAGAGAGATCAATGAATGGTGCTTTCTTAACAATTCTATTTGTTCAGACCATCAAAAATCAGAATATAACAGAACTATATTTCTGTGTCATTTTGAATAAAGGCAATTAAATGTGGCATGATTACCCTGATTCAGAAATCTATGGCATTTTATTAGAATCATCACTAATACATTCTTGTAAAAAAAAAAAAGAACAAACTTGTAACATGTTTTGATAACTAAATTAATTTATTTCCCGCAGTGCTTCTATGTGCCAAAATGCCAGAAGGACCATGCGGCCGTCCACGCCCTGATTCTGAACATCTCCGAGCGTTTGAAGTCCCACCAGCAGGTCACATGTTACTTTGATCCCAGTGAACAGCGGGATAGCGTGATCCTGAGCCGTCTGTATGGGAGCAGTGCCGTTTTCCATTCGCTCTTCTGGCCCTCTTGCATGCTCGCAGGGGGCGCCGTCATCATCGTCCTCGTCAAACTCACGCAGTACCTCTCCATACTCTGTGAGCAGATCGGAAAGATCCAGAAGTGAAACGGACGCTTCGGCATACGCCCGCGTCTAAAATCCCAAAGGGCTTTGTTTCGTCTCGCTGAATGACTCTGACGCCCCTGGCTGCTGAAGATGCGACGTGAATTGCTTTTTAATGCGATCTTCCAACTCGTAACTGTCATGCTGCAGACTCTTTTCTTTCTTTCTTTTCTTTTTTTTTCCCCTTTTTTTTTTCTTTTCTAAAATTTTGAAGAAACTTGTACTCAAAGGAGCAGTTTAATCAGGACAGACAGTTTTAAGGTCCTGAGGAGTTCCCTGACATCTCTAAGCTGTTCTTTGGCTTCTTTTGGCACACATAACAAATGCAGCTCTTTAGAAACAAGAAAACATCCCATTACTGAATCACTCCAGCACTCCACCCCATCCAAAATCTCGATTGCAATAACAAACATATCTTCAGGGACACTTTACATTTGTACCTCTGTCTGTGCAAAACTGAAACTATTTTGTAGGTAATAAAATCACTTGTCCTGACATTCTTTATTTTGTCAGTCCAAAGTCAGTCCAGATGAATATGCCATGTTAACGTGTCATTAATTAGTATAACTGTAGAGGACATCTCAAGCATATGCTTGAACTAACATAAAGGTATCTTTCTTAAAATGTATATGAAGCTAAAGACCATTGATGTTTGACGTATGACTGGAAAATAAGCAACTTTTTTCATAACAAAATTACTCAATTTTGTACTCTCACATTTTTGATAGTCTTTTAATAAAATTATGTTTTGAAATTCCCAAGTGCTCATAAACATATGGTCCTGTCCATAACTTTGTCCTTGTTGAAAATGCTGTACATCTCCTCAGTCTTGTACATGCTTGGTTTTAAAATGGCATAAAATTCTTTCATGTAAAGTCATGTAAAGCTTAGCTATATCACTCTTAAGTGGCAAATGTTACTACAACAGCTCATTCAAATGACACTGTGTCTCCTATGCTGTGTTGAAAGTCGCGTTCTATGATTCTAATGCACTGTTGTGTTTAGTCTCTGTCATACTGACAGAGCACCACCTGTGATGTGTCAGTTGGCAGAGTCGTGCTGTGTGGTTGGACTTCCTGCCCTCCACCTGAGGAGCCGGTAAAGCCTACCGTTCACCATGGCTGTGTGCTTGTTGTCTCTGCCCTCTCTGTCCAGCTCAGAACATAGGTGGGCAAGATGCTGGGTGAACTTCACAAGGCCCACAAGAAGAACCCCTCCAACCAGCATCAGACTGGGCCAAAGCAGGTGGTACACAGCCTGCCACTTCTCGCACTTCTTCAGCAATATGGCATCTTTTGGGTGCCTCTCGGGGCTGATGTAACATTTCAGTGTGTGCCCGAGTAACATCGACAAGTTCTGTTGGACAATCTCCGCCTCTTGCTTCAAAACCTCCTTGTCATGTTGGCATTTGGGAGTGTAGAAACACTACAGGATAGGAAATTGCACTGTAATTCACTCAGAGCTCAAGTTATTATAACACAGAAGGTGTGAAACCAGAATTGGTGCCACTGGTTGTTCAGTGACTTGTACCTGTAACTGCTCAGGCCACTGCCTGTGCATTTTTTTTAACAAATACACCCATGTACTTACTTAATCTGTTACTGAGCCCGACTACAGTGCATTAAGCTTTTATAGGTAATATATATTGGCTCACAGGGGCTGCATGAGCTTTATGTTCTTATGAATGATTCATGCAGCTGTCAGGAGTGGATTATAAATGCCTTATATATTTTTTATGCTCGCTTACACATAAAATGTGACTAAGAAACGATAGCACCGACCTGGGAAGAGAAAGTCGTAGACTGACTGATATTGCTGAGCAAAACGTGGGAAGTTTTACCTCGGGGCTCAGATGAACTGCGTCCTCGTCGTGGCGCAGACGAACGCTCGTCGATAAATTTGTGACGTTGACCCAGGCTTGTAGACAGGGATAGCTGCTTATCCCTCTGCAGTCCTCCCACTTGTTCGTGTTAACCACCTCAATCAGTGAGCAGTTGGACTCGGTTTGCCAGTCACTGATGTAAATATGAATGTCAAGTATTTTAGCAGATATTGAGCTCTTATTTCAGTTGCTTGTATTTCTTGAAACGTAACCTGTGGTTTTCAGTAATGAGTTTCTTGAGTTTTAAAGATCAGATTGCAAACATGGAGTGTTATTGTTTCTTCCATGTGAACAGATGTACAATATGTTCAGTGACTGGGACATTGTAAACATTTTGACCAACTACTGATCACGTTACTGGTTTTGTACAAGCTGAAAATATCTGCAGGCATAGGCATCAGTAAATCGGGACCTGAACTGTTTAGACCCCATTTAAGTTTTTGTAATATCCAAAAACTACTCAACGAGGTGATTTGAGTTATACTTTTAAAGCTACAGATATAGCATGTTAGTCAATGACATTACTCATCAGTTTGATTCCAGCCGTCCATAAAACAACAGCCTTGTAAAAATTGCTGGTGGGTGGTTTGAAAGTCTAACCTGTTTATGCACGGCTTCACCACAGCTATCCCCACCACGAAGTACATGAGAATGGAGAAGGCCATCATGCTGAAACCCAGGAGGATGGCCCGCTCCTCCCCCACACTGGAGACCGGGGCCTGGGCTTTGGCTCTCTCATTGCTCCTTCCATCCTTGTCCTTCCTCCACTGAGGCTTCTGCTCCGAGGGTAGGTGGAACGCCTCCCTGAAGAACACACAGGGCGAATGAAAAAAAAAAGCAGAGAGCGACATGGTATTCTAGTGGTTGGAAGCAGATCGGATTTTTCCCCCACCTTGATAATGTAAAAAAATGACTCTAATATTACTAATATGTCATTTACCTGCTGAGGTGAAGCAAATTTGTGTTAGATAAATAACCGCTAACATTGTTTTTCCAAGTCTCTTGGACTCATTATATTGCCACTGCTACTCTTTAGTGGCAAGATTACTCATTAAGCTTTGCTAAATTCACTCCCTTTGACTGGCTCCACTTCACAATGACCCTGTGGCTAATAACTACCAGCAGATACTGTCTGGGTCACAGCACCAAAGTAACAGAGGTCACAGAGAGCCCAAATTGAACCACCGCTGGCTTGTCACAGTAATCAGCTCATGAACAAGCTGAGTACAAAGTGGCTCATTATTTCTCTGTGGGTGACAAAGCTTTTCAAGTCCACCAAAAAGGTTTACGCCGCAGTAGTTTTTAACAGTGTATTACAACGCTTCTTGAAGGTTTGCAGGTCTTGCATCAGATATGAATCTGTGAAGCTGAGATGCGGGTTATTGAAGCAGGCGTATCAAAGAGATGCTGGTTATTGAAGCAGGAGTATCAAACATACTTCTATACAGGTCATCAAAATCTTACTTTTGCATTCTTTGAACAGTATTAAAGAAAGAGACGTCGATAGCCGGAGAAAAGACCAGATTCTCTTCCACCCTTACCGTGTTTGCCGCCTTCTAGCACCCTGTAAGGTGATGTTAACAGGAACACTAAAAGATCCACGTGGAGATGAAGAGTTCATGAACATCCCAGCCTTACCTAGTGATCTCCAGACTCAAAACACCACCGTGTCCTACCATTTAACAAGGTGGCAATATCCTGTGGTTTTATTGTGATGCTGCAGTACTCAGACACAATGCTGTAGATGCACTATGGGTTGTACTGTTGTTTCTTTACTTAAGTGAGACAGTAAACAGCATTCTTCCTGCTCACCTGAACAGTGTTGCCTTAGTTAGCGTGTTTCTATAGGAACAGCCAGGTAACACAGTAATTATGTCTCAAAGGACCAAATGCACTCTGTGCCCAAGAGTTAATGAAGAGAAGGACTGTAAAAAAAATTCAGTATATTATCAGTAAATAAAAACATGCACAACATGGCCAACGCATTTGATGGTCTTGCTGCAACCACTAGAACAGTTGATTAAATCTGTAACACGTCGCCTGATAATAAGAGCTGAATTCTAGCTAAACAAACTAGAGAAAACAGAATGCAGAAGCATCCTCTTAAGATGGGGCACATATTCTTCTGGTGGGAATGTGATATGCCATAAGTAGATTGGACCTTGAACACATCCAACAACCTCAACAGACAACACTATATCATAATACATGTATTCAAATACTTATCAAATGATGTAAATTGTCCCAGAACTGTAACTGGCACCTCACCCTAAGAGATGAGTTCCTCTGGGTCTTCTTGACATGTTGACGAGCTTCAGAGGTTTTTACAGCAGGCGCACAAAAGTAGACACACAGTGAAACACAGTCAATAAGTGCAAGTGACAAAGGTTCCAAAAACTTTGTGCTTTATTAACACAACAGTGTTTCAATAATTCATGGGCTGTAATTCAAAAAATCATGTATTATTCATGAAAAGGTGATGGTAAAAAGAGACAAGTGTTCAGAAACAATATTATGCTTCCATAGAATTTTTGTTCATTTTGTGTTCTTCAGAGGCAAACCCATTAGGATGCAAATGGTCCAGGCCTTCTGCCTTAGATGGTCTCAATGACAAACAACACTCAACGAGAAAACACATACCAACTTTAAAACCTCTGTATTGGTTTATATTCCAATAATTTTATTCAGAATTAATCCCCAAATTCATTTTGAGTGTAAATTCATGTTAAGGGTTTTTTAATGTACTGTGATATGAGTCTGCCAACCCATTCGGTTTTAATGAAACTGATAAATAGACGGAAATAGGAGTATGGGTGAAAAGCACACAAAAATTGACAGATGCAGCGTGTTTAATATGATTTACATTACTGGAATAGTTGTCCATGCAGGACATATAGTGCGTCATTTTCTCCTACAAGGTCTGTGAAGCTTTTATACAGTATTCTGCATTTCCCTTCACCTTAGAATAGTGTGTTTCTGCTTAGTGTTTTATATAAGCTTCGGCGCACTCAGAAATAATGTGTTATACTGACTCTTATACAAAGAGTGTTTTTGTGTATCTGTAAAGGTGGATGACTTTTAATGAAGACAGTGACTACAGTCCAGAAATCGGCACAGCAGGTACTTGAAAATTATTTCTGACAGAAAAGCAGAAAAATAGGGCGAACTAATTTCAGTCAGGAAATTATAAAATTTTCGTCACCAAAACTCGTCATATTTTTGACTTTGAAATTTTGAATGAATACGTGTTGTGTTACGTTTAGCGCACCTGTACATTATGGCATGTGCTTGAAGGATACCATGGCGAAGGGAACCAGAGCACACTTCACCTGGGTAATGTTAATAATAGATACAATCCGGTGCTCAGCGCCACAAACCAGGTGGTGTATTATTTCAGAGGACTTTCTTTCACGATAATGTTCGCTAAATTTCGCACTAACTTGGGCCTCTTTGTGGCTTAAACGTCTTTGCCGCGGAAAGAGCATCCTGAGCTCTTTAAAGCAATCCGAAGATTCCCAGCAGAAACGGAAACTCCAATCATATTCAGTTTACGTTTAATTTCAGCTTCGTTCTATAAGCAGCTGTTAACCTGTTAGCTGGACCTGAGTGGACTAGGCGACTTCTCTTAGTCAATGGAAAGGCCTGAACATGTCCAGTGGAAAGACATAGGCCCTATTGTTCAAAAAAGCTCACATAAATAGTCTTGAAGAACCGGTAATTGGTAGCATTGCGTCTTTCATCATTCTCAGTTGCGGGAAGCGGAAACTAAAATGACAACGTAAGGCATGCAACAGTGCTTTCGTTCAAGCAAACCAATGGATTACCAACAAAAGAAGAACCTGTCGTTTGCCACCATTGGACTCATATTTTTCTTGAGTGGCATCGAATATGGTAATCTTTTTTCTTTATAAGTTTGTGCTTGAATTTCACGTTACCCAGAAAAGAACATTAATTATACGAATTACACGAATTATACGAATATGTGTCCATCATTCTTAGAGTTTTACTGCAGTAGTAACTTTGAAAAATGTATGAAAAAGTTTCAGATTGAGAATTAATGTTTCTCATAAAAAAATATCTTGTGTTTATGAATGTGTCATGTAGGCCTTGCCTGAAGGAAAGATCCCTACCTCTGAAAAACTAATAGCGCCTCTCTCTCTCTCTCTCTCTCTCTCTCTCTCTCTCTCTCTCTCTCTCTCTCTCTCTCTCTCTCTCTCTCTCCACTTTCCACTGTCTCTGTCAGCTGTCATCCTCCCAACTATATGGCAGTACCTACAGATTCTGGAGGCTCCGCCCTGGTTCCTGGGTTTGGGTCTATCAGCATTCAGTTTAACTGGGTTACTGTCAGGACCTCTTTTTGGACACTGGTCTGACAAAACACGCACTACAAAGTCTATCATTCTCTTCTCCAATGTCTTTGAAATTGTGGGTGAGTATTGCAAAACTTAAATTAAGACACTTTATACAAATTATTTTTGCATTCATGGAAACAATATTTTGGATACACTGTATGTCAATTTGCAGCTGTAGAAAAACAAAACAAAACAAAAAAAACCCTCGTGTCGCTGCTTCAAAGAGGCGTGTGAGTTAATATAGATAAAAGGAATTTTGATTGAGTGCACAAAATATTGCAAAAGACAGTTTAAAGGTATGAGCATCTAGTGCAATTACAAGTTTACCTCATTAAACAGCCTCACAGTGTGTTGATTTGGCATAACAATGTACCACAAATTATATGATTATGCAAAGTTGTAATTGTTTATGTATTTATTTATTTTGTCAATCCTGTCAGGTAACTTTATGTATTTCATGGGATATTCCAAGTGGCTCTTGCTGTGTAGTCGACTCGTTGCAGGTGAGGATTTTTTGGGTGAAATCAGTGCTGTTTGGTTCTGCCGATTTGCAAAAATATTGATAAATACTATATCCTGAGATAACATGTGTACTACATTCCAAATACTGTATTTTGGTTTTAGTTTTCTGAGTGTAGAAAACATTCATAAATGGTACCCCCAGGTATAGGCGCAGGTGCAGGCTCCTCCATTTTCGGATTCCTCACCCGTACCACTGTCTCAGAGGAGAGGGCCAGGGTATTCGCTGCTGTCATGGCGTGTCGTCAAGCTGGCCTTCTGATTGGTCAGTGCCTGTCACCGTCTGTTGAAACATGATGTCTGATGTTAATTGGACATCTAATGGCACATACTGTAAACTCACAGTTGTGTGTTTTTAGCTGTTTGTGATTTGTTTTGTGTGAGCTTGTGGTCACAGGATTATGCTTTGTTCTCTCATAGGACCTGCTTTCAACATCTTCCTTAGGTTGTGTGATTTTAAGCTAGGGCCATTTAGAGTGAACAAGTACACATCTCCTGGGGTAAGTTAATTAAGCATACAGATATTTCAGACGGATTATACTTTGTCTGTCTGACTGAGATACATCTCACAACATGAAGCCTAAGCATTTCATATTATATTAACAATTTATATTAAAAGAAACTCATCTTATGTTTCATATTGAAGTACACAGTAAAATAAATCTTATTGTGCATTTTGTTAAATTGTTTTCAGTGTTTTGAGGTGATACAGGACATTCAATAGCAAAATACATAAATTACAGATTAGATAAAAAGCAGGTCATACTATAGACTTAAATGTTGTTTAGCGAGAGAGTGCAGATCCTTTTAGTCAGGAGGAGAGATTGGCTTTGGTTCTGTTTGTAAAAGCTCAGTGAATTTCTTTTGAAACCCAGCTATTGTACAATGGGTAATTTCACTTGTGAAAAAGAAGGAACGTTAACCAAAGTGGTGTTGAACAAAAAAATCTCCATGTGTTCATCAAGTACAAATGAAAAACCCACTCTTCCTGAGTAGCTATTATGTAATTATTATTCAGCTACAATCATCCTTGCGTGTTTATCATCGTCTTCCTTGGAGTGGAACACCTAGCATAGAAGAATAACTGCGGGTTATCAAATGTAATACTTTTGTATAAATATCACAAAGAAAAACAACTCCTATCTAGACTGCCCTTAAGACGTGCACAGCCTTCCCCAGTCTGAATTCTTTCATGGCCATACACCCCAGGCCTCTCTGGCCATTAAGTCTATGATAGTGAGTCTAGCGACTTTTCATTTGTGCTGTGTGGTTCCTGATAATGAGTGTTGTACCTGTTCCTGCAGCTTTTTATGTGTGCTATGTGGTCGCTGCTCCAGTTTGCTGTGGTACTCTTTTACTGGGACATCCCCCCCGTGGACTGTGCTGAGCTACAGACGGTTTATGCGGAGGTAAAGGAGGAGGAGGAACCGTTGATGGGGACTGAAGATGAAGCTGCTGTGGACACGTACGGTTCTGTTATCTCTGAGTTTCAGTCGGAGGAGACGCAGCTTTCACCTCAGCTCCCCCCGTCTCCTCCGCCCTCTCCTCCACCAAACCACCTCCGCTCCTCAACACCTGACGACCCCTTTGAAAACTTCAGTGCCAGCGAGGGTGACTGACAGCAGAATCTCAGTAGAATTAAAAGGGTTTTTGAGAATAGCGGTTTTGTGTATGTGTGTGTGTGTGTGTGTGTGTGCAGCTGGGTAGGATAGCTCCAAAATCAATTCTCTGTGTGTGTGTGTATGGAAGATGATCTCTTCTCGCTTTTGAGTTTTAAGCTCTCTGTATTGATTTATTTCACTCTCTCATCATAGTTTATGGCATATTTGTCTGTGAGTGTGTGTCTGTCTCTGTGTGTGTTTATGTGTGTATGTGTGTTGTGTGTGTGGGTGTGATAGATATCTAGTTATCTTTAACAACTGCCTCACTGAGGTTTTGGCTGGAGGTAGACGTTGCCTGTATTGATTCTCTGTCTCCTTAGAGTTTCTGCGAGAGGAGGTGGTGGTACTTCTCACTGCCCAGTTCATTACACTCTTTAACCAGACAGCACTGGAGGTGAGAACAAATAGGCACAAAGTGCTTTTAATCTCAGGGTTCACTTTTACTCACACACACTTTGACCCTCCACCTCTTATCTGCACCACTGCCTGTTTATTCATTTTTACATTGATCTCATTTTCACTAATATTTGTGATGTTCATTTGAATTTGTAACTAATTGCTTATTTAGAGGTAATAGTGATTAAACATTTCATCACAAACTCAGTCCCTGAAAGAATCGGTAAAGATAAAAGTATCAGCTGATAGAACATTTTTGTTTATGATCTCTTTGTCTCAGTAATGCTGACTGATATTGACTTTAAAAAAAAAACAACAAAAAAAACCCCTTGTATTTCGCTTTCAAACTTGAAGTGAAATCATTTTCTTCAACAAATATTTGCTTTTGGCATTCATCTGGATAAAGCCACCCCCATAATCACAAAGGATATGTGAAAAAAATGTCCTTTTTCCTCTCAATTGTTTGCTGCAACTCTTTGATGTCAAAAGCAATAATCAACATTCAGAAACTTCTAGCAGCACCAAGCCAAAGAGCCAGCTATAACCAGGAAGCAGAGATATTTCATTTTGCATTGCTTCAGGTATTCCTGAATTTTTTATAACATTATTTTCAGAATAGGGTCTCATATAAGTTCTCGTCATATATAATAAATAACATATCTAGCCAGACCTTGTTTATTTCATAACTTTTACCAACACAGACAGTGTTTTTGAACCCTTTTTTTGAACTGAGCCACTACCTGCTGCAGTGTTTCTTTGGCTTATCTCCTGCAGTGTTGAATGATTTGACAGGTCAATGACAGCTTCTGTCAGTCATAACGTTCCAGGCTGCAATTCATCTTCTTACTCAGAAAAGCTTTGTTTTTAGGGTAGTTCTCTATTTCTCTCTCTCTCCCCCTCCCTTTGTCTCTCCCCCTCCCTTTGTCTCTCTCTCTCTCTCTCTCCCTCTCTCTCTTTCTCTTTGTCTCTCTCTCTCTCCCTAGACCATGGTGACTCCTGTGACGCAGAAGTACTTTGGCTTTGCTGAGCTGGGTAATAGTGTCATGTACAGTCTGTGTGGGGTGGAGGTGATTGCTGGTTTTTTCCTCGTGCGCTGGCTGAGCAGGCTGGTGGCGGACCGGGTGGTGCTGGCGACGGGGGTGAGCATCTGCTGCGTGGCTTGCGTCTGGTGCATCGTCTTCCTCGCCAATCCGCGGGGTGAGCGAATCCGGGCACCCACCACACCGCGCTTCACCCACCCACGCCGACTGGCACGCGCCCAGGCCGGGCTGGCAGACGCACCTGTGTGGCGACAGACACAATATGGCCGCTCGGTCGGAAGCGGCACGCGAAAAGCTTTTGAAGTCTAGAGCCATCTTATTTTCACCTTCATCTCCTTTGGGGATCATTGTTATTTCAGTTTGTTGTCAGTGTGGGTTTCATTATCACATTAGTGTAGATTGCAGTGGACCGAAGAGGAGTCCGAATAATTTGAGATGGGAATAAAACTCCGTAGGTGGCCGTTTTTTTTTTCCCGGCAACTTTCTCTTCTGGTATTACACTGTTACAAAAAAAAAAAACCTCACATTTTTGCTGTGTTGGTGTGTCTATGAGTATTATTATGTTATTACAAAACCACATTATGGGAGTTGAGTGGGGATGGATTATGGAGTCAATGTGTGCTCTTATGCCATATGTCTGAGGTATTTTTTGTAATGTTGGTGGCTCTGTGTGTTCAGGTGGCTACTCTTTAGAGTTGATGGAGTTTGTGGTGGGGGTGTTTCTACAGTTGCTGGGTCTTCCCTTTGTTGCCGTGTCTCAGGTGTCCCTCTTCTCTAAAGTCACATCTGAGAAAACACAAGGTGAGAGAGAGAGTGACAGACGTTACATGGATCCATAAATGTGCCCGCTGATTTATTAATGGATTGGATTTATTAATGGATTCATTAACTCCACTTATTAACCAACATCTGCTTAATGAGGAGTCATTATGATCCTGTTACTGTTTTTGCTACTGCTAAAACTATAGCACAAACTAAAATATTTAGTAAATCATAAATCTTGTGTTTAATGTCATAAGAGTAGAGCATAAAGGTAGACAGTCTCATAGACTTTGACACTGCCTTGGTTTTATGAGGCCCTTTATAACTTTAGTTGTACAGAATCCTGTTCACAACATCAATATTCTGCATTGACTTTTCATTTTCATTGCTTGTTTAATCGTGTGTGTGTGTGTGTGTGTGTCTGGGTGGCTGTGCATGTGCTTGTGTGTCTGTGTGTGTGTGCATATGTGATTGTGTGTGTACTCACACGGCAGGGTTTAGTCAGGGCATTCGGCGCTCCGTCGGCGGTCTTGCCACCATCCTGGGTCCTCTGTGGGCAGGTGGACTGACGAGCAACCTTTACATAATGCTGGGCATGATGATGTTTCTACTCATACTCATTACGGTGAGTGAGGGACAGTCAGTGACACACTCATTCACCTCACAGCAAAACAAACCACTCCATGCCACACCTCTTCTCTCTCTCTCTCTCTATGTATTTAGTCAAGTAATTAAGTAAGAAATGAAATGAGTGTCTATTTATATGAGCATAATCATGCAAATCAGACATACATTGTGATGATAACCGTGTTACCATGGTAATGTGATTTCCTCGTTATCAGATTATGATGGTGTTGTCCTATGATCGCCTCGTGGAGCCTCCGGTAGTCCAACATGCACAAAGCTCTGAGAGCATTGGCTGAACCCCCGCACACCAAACCCACATAGGTCACAGCTCAGAGTTCTTCCAAATTAGATTACAGATGAAAACCGCATAGCCGCCCTGTATCACAATGGGAACATTTGTTCGCTCCGACGGTGGGTTGTATCTTGAAAGCCACCGTGATTGTATCTTTGTATTTTACTTTTGTCTTATCAGACAGGAGAGGAAGGGTTAATATAAAAATGTGTGAATTGTTCAGTATGATGTACAGATGCTTAATTCAATGAAGATACGGAGGCTTTGTTGTAAAATCTTCAGGGTGGCTGGATTTTGTGTGCTATAAATTTTAGGTTTTTGTGAACAGCTGCTTGTGTGAAATTCTGTTATTTCATTCCTGAGAAAATAAAAATGTTATTAACCTATGGACTGTACTTTTATTTCCCCCAAAACAAAAGACACTTTTTTTTTTACTGTCTTATGTAAACATTGTTTTTCTCATAAAATGATGTGATGACATTTTGCCCAGCTTTACACTTTTATCTCACTTCTTATCATGTGTATTTAAGTGTAATGCTGACCTGGTCAAATGGCACAGAATGTCAACGTTTGCCTTTTTTAATGTAGTGATAGAGTACTGGATTGAACACAGTTATAGGCTCTTTAACTGAAAGAACAGACCTACAGGACACAAAAAAGATCAAGTTTTGCAAATGGAAATATACATATATATGTGTGTGTAGAAAAGGCAGTGGCTGGTATTCAGTATCAGTACTTCATCATTATTGTCTCTGTGTAATATCACAGAGCTTTGTGATGTCATGTTTTGAAATGGATAAACTAAGTAAACAGAAGAAAAACAGCTAGAGAATGATCATAAATTAGAGGAGAGGCATTCTCTTAGTGCAGTGCTCTGAGTGCTTGGTCTGTCTCTGTGTGTGTGTGTGTGTGTGTGTGTGCGTGTGTGTGTGTTTTGGGGGCTGTTAGGAGCAGATGCTGGAGCAGTGTGAGTTGAGCTCTCATGCCAGCCATAACAGGACTGCCTCAGTTAGGGCCACACAAGAGCCCTACACAATCTCCCTCAGCACCCCCCTCCCTCTCTCTCTCTCTCTCTCTCTCTCTCTCTCTCGCCCCCCCCCCCCCCCCCCCCGTCTCTCCCTCCACCCCTTCTCCTCCCCCTCTCTCCCTCTCCCTCTCTCTCTCTCTCTCTCTCCCCCTCTCTCTCTCTCTCTCTCTCTCTCACTCGCTCTTTGCACTGCTCACATTCATCCAGCACTGCTGTTTGAGCCAATGAGATCATAATTCAATTGCACAATTCAAATTGAATAAGTTCATGTTTGTGTTTGTTTTATTAACAGATTATTTGTTTCTCAAGTGCTGAATTGCCTTTTTTGGGATAGTAGTTGTGATCTAGTGTAGCCTATAGTGATATTACTGTCATAATTATTAGATGATAAAATAATTATGTTGGTAGGGTTTGTGAAAAAAAAAAACAACAACCAAAAAACCTGATGCAGCTTAGATAATATTTGGATGTGCTGATTTGTGTTGCTTGCAATGATTGTCCACATGAGGGCGCCATTGCTCTGGATAGAGGGTCTCTGCTCAAGAACTTTGTTCCTCATGACTGCCTCTGAATATGTGTGTGTGTGTGTGTGTGTGTGTGTGTGTACGCGTGTGTACGCGTGTGTGCGTGCGTGCATGCATGTGTGTGTGTGTGAAAGTGGGTGAAATTTTGCTCACTAAGGAAATGTAGACAAATGCCTAGCACATACAAATCAGCTTACGTTTTCATATAGCAATGTCCCTTTTAACGAATAGTACAGACTATGCCTTCTTTTGGATATGCACAAATCAGTTTTGTGATTACATAAACCTGGCTACAATTCACTACATCCAGAGGAAGTATGACAAGAGTGGAATTAATCCAAACCACATTAGCCACACATGGGCTTACTTTTGGACGTCTGAATGTTGTTAGTTAAGTGGATTAAACAGTGTGCTCTTGAGCTTTAACCTGTGCATAATGTAGCTAACCACTGTTTTTTTTGTTTGTTTGTTTTTTTACTTCTCAGTTGTAATACTGTAGCTACGTTACTGTTGTATTTCTCTGTGTTTATGGCAAATTGTCATGATGTCTTTAATAGTAAGATGGTAACTGATTGCTGCAGTTGTAGGGCAGAGAACCAAAGAATTAGCAGTTAACCTCTAACCCTACAATCCAGATTATCCTCCAATCCCATGCTATCTTTCTGTTGGAAATGCAGATTATCAGTCCCACATGTTTTAAATCTGCCCTAAACGCCCATGTGCGCGGCGCGAGACTCAAAGTCAAATGTATATCACCATTATTCAAGATCTGTGGAAAGT
The DNA here is from genome assembly GCF_902362185.1 of Chanos chanos. Taxonomy (NCBI): domain Eukaryota; kingdom Metazoa; phylum Chordata; class Actinopteri; order Gonorynchiformes; family Chanidae; genus Chanos; species Chanos chanos. The sequence goes on along the minus strand of NC_044499.1, from coordinate 19,803,802 downwards.
GTTTAATGTAAATCTTCGCCCTTTCATCACAGACTTTATTTTGCTTGAATTTGAAGGACGACTCTGTTGTGATCCTCATTGTTTAATAGAAGACAAATGTATTGTTATGAATCCCTAGTCTTCCATAAACGGTTTATGGAAGACTCCATTCTTTGCAGAGTGCCATATACGAAAAGGGAGTCTTTTTGTATCCGCAACGTCTTCAATAGGAAACAGTCTTAGCTTTCAGGATATCAGAGAAAAAATAATAATAAAACGCCACATCCCCCTTTTCATAAATTAATGCCAGATGTCATACTGTGGGGTGATTCAAACCTCAACATAATGAAGTGGGAGAGCTTGTGGATGTGCGTTTAGGTTTTAATTTGAGATAAATATGCGTGCCATTTCTGTGCACTTTTATATCCAGTTCTCTTTGAAAATGTCATTTGGAAATGAGCAGGTCTTGGCTTCCCTGGTATCAGAGAGTAACACAACTCAAATCCTATTTGATAAATATGTGTCAGACGTCATAAGCGGTTTGGGATTATGTGTCGGCCAAGTACATTTAACATCAAACACACGGGCAGCCAGAGGGCAAAAGACTTGATTTGAGGTCAGTGACACAGACGAAGATGAAGGCATATAAGCAGCAAGTATCTTGCTGGCTCCCTGCATATACCAACAGTCAAGCCTAGTAGCATATGACTCAAGAGAGAGAGTAGGAGGTTGTAGCTGAAAGTGGTCCATAAACATAATACTGGTCTCTACCACTAGGGGCACTGGAGAGCCCTGCCCCAAACCAGTTTGCTAGGACCACAGACCCCTCGCTCTGTCTGATTCAAACCAACACATATTTTACAATGTCAAAAATCAATTAATAAAAAGTGAGAAGCAATCCCGAAAGCTGTGGTCATTGCACACATTGTGCTGTTTGCCTCTCTTGCTCATGCATTGAAGTGGGAATTGCTCCACAGATAATCTATCTCTATGTACCACCTTTTAGCACGTGGGGTCTTCAAACTGATAGGATACATTTTACAAACATTCCCAATTTTCTTTCGGTCCTTTTTTTTCTCACAGTCTATGAGCTTAGTCCGAAAAGATGTATAGAGAAGAGAGAAAATATTTGTATTTTGCACCTAACGCATTGTGTAATATATGTGGAGAGCAAGTCTCTAGAGTGTACATGATTTCTTTCCCCTTTGGAACTCAGACTATTGCCTGCTTGTTCTACCAGTTTCAACAGGACTGACATTTTGAAACAGAGATAGAGACCTCATGTTTTTCCCCCCTTCACACTAACGCTAACTTCTCCATGCACATCAACATTCTTATCTTAACATAATGCCCAAGTGAAACACTCTGTGACATGTAAACATCTTATCTTGAAAGACATGACCTCTTCTGTTTATACCCTCATTGTAGTTATGCGAAGCTGAATTGACTAGATTGTCCACATAATGTGCCTTTTTTCAGTGTTTTTCAAGTCTGTAGTGTTAACTTTGCTTTGAATAAGGCATTGTGCTTTACTGTTGTTGTTTTTTTTAACTGATCCATTATACAGCACCAATCTTGTGCGCTTTCCATAATTACTGGAGCCAAAACGTGTCAGAGCCAGAAAAAAGAAGACTCGCTGCTTGTTGCTGTTCTGTGAGTGGCAAAATGGACTGGTTGCCAAATAATGATTGATGTAGCCACCAGTCACTGTTTAACAGCCACTTCCTCTGTCGAGTCCTCAGGTCAAGATCCAGTAAAAAATAACTATAGGTTATGTGTACTGATGTGAGGGCCAATCTTCCAAATAGAAGTTAGGCTACAGTAACAGTAACACCAGTTATCCAGAGCGTTTTTAAGATGATTCTTAGTTCCCTGTTCCAACAAATCAAAGAGAAATCTGCATAATTATCTCTTATGTAGCAAAGGCTGTATTTTCATCAGCCTACTTTGCTTAAATTTTTTTTAACAGCTTTTGAGTTTAACAGCAACAAAATCATTTAAAATGTAAGTTATTGTATGGAAAAGCTCACTTTATAAATAATTCTTAGTTCATTTTCCTTTTTTGTAGAATGATATTAAAGGTAACATAAGAGAAACGAGCTTGTTGTTTCATTATTGATTTAGTAACTCAATTTCTTTTGTACTATTTTTAGCAACTGCATGTTTTAGTAACTTCGAAATCAAACCAAATTTCCTGACCAACAACCCACTGAGAAAAGCAGTAATAGAAAGCAATAATAGAAAAAGCAATAATAGAGTTGACCCCAAATAGCTGTCAATCCACTCTCTTTGCTCTGCACAACCACAGGCTATTGAAGAAGGAGCAATAAAACTACCTACTTTAAGCAGTAAAGTACCGGTCAAGCAAAAACGTCCAGATCAACCTCGTCATATTCACTTTAACGGGATAATAGTGACTTATTTCAGTGGGAGCTCAAAATGGACGCTTCTTCTATGTGTTTTCCATACAGACGCCGTGATTTCATTTGAAGGTGCACATGGAAGTTATTACAAATTGATAAGTGCTTCGTAGGAGGCCAACTAAAAATCGATCGCTAATTTAATTATAGCGTCGCTCTGACAGACCGGGCTCGGCGTTGACTTGCAAAAGGAGACGGTGTCTCGCAAGAAAAACATTAACCAAACTTAGACAGGAGAGAAATGCCTTGTGTGGGTTGACAAACAGCAGTAGCCAAGGGTATTCTACAGGCACTTTAAACAGCAAAAATCAACCTTGAAGTGATCCAGCCAGCTCCATTTGTCTTCATTCTGTTTGACAGGTAATCTATTAGTCTAAATAATGTGCGTTGCTAGTAACGTCGTTTTAGACGTCTGTTTGTTGAGGCTCGAGCCCAGAACTTTAGCCGCTCCAAATAGGTCATTATCACAATACCATAAAGTCAGCCGATAGAACCAGTGCTCGAAACTGAATGAACTAAGCTGGAAAACCTTCAGGGCTAAGGGTCTATTTTTTTTCCAGTTGTGCACTGAGACCCCCACAGGCTTCATGTGGTTCCAGTTCACCAAATATGTCTATTTGTGTGTGTATGGGAGAGAGAGGACAGCAGAATGTTCAGCGAAGTAAATGCTTCCCTCTGCCCTCAGTTTTATATAATTCGATTCAAAATAATTGACACATGCAAAGCACGACACATGAGAAAGATGTGATCAAAAGGACCATAATTTGCTCTGCAGTCATAATGTATCATTTAATTGCCGGGTTGATAATTTAAAAGAATTGTCAGAGATATTTTTAGCATATGGCGGAACTGACATAACTGCTGATCGCATTGGTCTAATGCAGACACAGTCTCAGCGTGAGATATTTCTCAACTGTGAATTAATGTATTATTAAAACAACATGCATTTTTAATGCTTCGGGTCTTTGTGTCATACCATGGCATACTGGTTTTACCTGCCAATCTGGCAGGCTCACCAAATCTTTTAAGCTATTCTCAAGGAGATGAGTAGAGGTGCCGAACAGATACTATATAATCCCACTTTCCTGTGAAGTTGACCGTGAACACAAATGCCTCAGCTCCGTAGACATAATAGACCGTCATGGATTACTGATTTGGCCCATGAATATAGGCACCACTGTTTCTTATGGAGAGTAGACCATTCTGTGCATCATGTGCTGCTGGATTAAAATGGAGCTAGTGGTATCACTTTGGGGGATTAGAATCAAGACAAAGAAGACCCCCATACACCCTCCCCATAACCTTCTGTCGATACAGCTCTGTGATTGGCTGTAGGACACTGAAGGGTAGGGGATCATGACAAGTTACTGGCCAACAAAACCAAAGCTAGTTCATGGATTTTTTTTTTTTAAACATTAAAAGACACAAAGAAAAGTTAAATGCTTTGGAAAAACCATATGTGTAGCAATCTACAAACGGTTCAGTAGCCTCTGGCACGAGGAGCGTTCAATGAAAGACGCAAACTACTCCGAATCTCTGACAGAGTGCTGAGGTTCAGATTCCCAGAGCCTAGGCTGCCGTGCGTAATCATGTCTAACATGCATGCAAATCCCATCTCTACCCTCACACAATGGACGGTCTGTGCTCTCACCATCCACGACAGAGACAGTAGCAAGCTAGCTTATGTGGGTTTTTTTTTTTTTTTTTGCTTGAAAAAGAAGAGTGGGTGGGAAAGAGCTGAAAGTTGTGTGGGGAACATGAGATCTGTTTATCGTTCTTATGAGTGTCTTTTTTTTTTACTTGGCAATCAACAAGATCTCAGACTCTAGTTAAGATTTCATCTGTCTTGTTCTAAACTACACCGGCCCCATTTGGTTATGACAACTTAAGCTTCGAGGCGACTGAAGCAGTTATAGCATTAGTTCCTGTGTGAAGGTCCAAGCTCTGTGCCACTCGGCAGGTTTGGTGTTGCGACTGCACTGTCACATGTGCCGACATATATTCCCTCCAGATCTCCCCCTGTGTTCAAAAGTGTGTTAGTCTTTGTGTTTGTGTGTGTGTGTTTCAGGGGGTTTTTTTTGTGTGTGTGTGTGTGTGTGTGTGTGTGTGTCTGTGTTTCAGGGTTTTTGTATGTGTGTGTGTGTGTGTGTGTGTGTCTGTGTTTCAGGGTTTTTGTATGTGTGTGTGTGTGTGTGTGTGTGTGTCTGTGTTTCAGGGTTTTTGTATGTGTGTGTGTGTGTGTGTGTGTCTGTGTTTCAGGGTTTTTGTATGTGTGTGTGCGTGTGTGTGTGCATGCGCTGTTGCGTGTGTGTTGCCATTTTTCTCAGGCACCTCTTTCATTCGGGTCTCAGCAGGGGACACAAAAACTCAGCTGGGGCCCTTCAGTCCAATTTGCCATTGTGTGTCACCCTCTCTCGCCTCCACAGACATGGCGTCCGTCCAGCCGTAGCCCCGGCTAAACGGCCAGACCTGTGTGTGATCTTCGCCGCATTGTGAGAACCAGCCGTGCAGACGTTCTTTTGTAGATGCAAGTTCTCTGCGTAGACTTAAATGCCGTCTCTCATCTCTGTTGAATGTCTGCTTTTCTATTTATCAATGTATTGCTTCTGAATCTGTCTGTGTGAAACCTGAATTAATTTGCAACATGTAGGAAGAATGAAGGAAGCTATTTTTCCAGATTACTTAAGACCACCAGGGTCACCAAGGTGTTTTTTTTTTTTTAATTTGATGGCTGTATGTTGGTCATGGAAAATGATTTGTCTCATCTTTGCTTATTGGCAGGGTTGAGTTATTTTTCATGAGTGCTTTGACATTAAATAATTGATTTATTCCTCTGGTAAATTGTTTGATTTGGTGTAAATATCTTTTTTTTTGCTTTGTTGGCATATATAGGGAAAGGTGGTAACAAAGAAGAGAACAGACAGATTTAAAATGTCTTAAATACATCTTAAAATGTCACTCAGCTTTTCTTTGTTATGTGGCTGTAACCTAGTGTATGGATAATTTACTGTAAGGATATTTCCCCTGAAATTAGCCAAATACTAATATGCTGAGTGAAACAGGCCAAGACCAGGTCAATGCTGTCCAGATCCTTGTGCGTAATTTAATCTGCTGTCCCCTCAATTTTAACCTTGTTTTCAGTCTCCCTCGTGCAACAGGCCCATGAATTGGTTGCCTGTATACATTCCACTACTCAAACCAGTACCACAGCGGGCCCGCATTTGAAAAATAAGCGGCGAATTGAAACATGAGAAATTGGATTATGTTCCATCCTTACTGTATTTCTCAGCTGATCAGGAAATCTAATGTGAAACACACCATTCTTATTTGGGAAACCGGTAAACTGGTAGATTTCTGACCAATAGTTAGTGGACACACACAGAACATTTAGAGTTCACGAACTTATTAAATAAACTCTCAAATTCAATTCAAATATGCAAATTAACCTTGTTTCTGGTTTCAGAATGTAAAAAGGCAAATTTTTACGTATAGTTTATTTATGGTCCGTCTAATTTGTTAGCAATCATTTCTAATCGCAAATCTGTTGAGCCAGAAACAGAAAATATGTGGATCCACTGGATGACATGTGCTCCCATACTTTGACAGGATTATGGGCTGGACACACTGATCGTGTCAGTAGAATGCTGGACTAGTGTCTCTGAGGAGATATCTTGATGGTATTACATCAGCTTTTTTTGTCTGACAGGACCTCCAACAGTCTTCTCTTAGTTCTACATATCTTAACTTCACTCCACTTCTTTCTCCTCACCACCATTGACCCCTTCTTTTTAATACCCTCCCCCTGAAGTCGAGGCTCCTTCCCTTTGTCGACAGCAATGGCATATCAATGGCCCCTTTGTGCGTTGGAGAGTTTTAGCTTTACAAAATCTGATTAAGAGAGAGAGACCTAAGTTCTGTCTGGGTTCCAAGGCTTTGATGACAGCGTTAGCCGGGGACCAGAGAGAAATCTGGCCATCGGCCGTCTGTTTCCTTTTGCGTGTCATAGTGTTGTGGTTTCAGCTACAGTTTCAAACAAAGCTTCCAAATCTGCTCTCTGTTGAAAACAAACTGTAGAAGAATCCCATGATAATGCGTGTAACTATCCCATGATAATGCTGAGTTACACCACTTGTGCTGAGGAGGATTGTGGTCAAGGGGGAGTTATTCGGTGGCTGGCGTATTTGTTACAAACACAGACGTACACTCGCACTCGCACATGCACATGCACTCGCGCTCGCACTCGCACACACACACACACACACACACACATACGCACACACACACACAGACACACACACACTCACACACACACACAGACACACACACACACACACATGCATCACAGGTGGCTGATTAGGAAAAGTTCAGTCTGTGAATAAGTGTGGTGAGGCTTGTGTAACTTAGCCCAAACAAACGTCAGCTTTGCTTGCCAATAGTGTATCTCATGCCACATCTGTCCGGCCACTTTGATGCAGTGTTGAAATTCGGCGGGGATCAAGGAGACGCAGCTGCTGTTCGGGCGTGCTTACAGCATAACCCAGTGCACACGTAACAGAAAAAAAAAACAAAAAACAAAACAGCAAACAAATGTTTGATCACTGCAATCGCTCTGTAGTTATTTGTCTAATTAAACAAATTTTTTTTTTGTCTTCATAATCAATTTTTTCCCCTGCTCTTGTAAACATCTTAGTATGACTGTGAGTGTGCCCTTTTTGTTTGTAAATATGTGTCCAAAGGTTAAACTGCGAGCTGCAACTTGCTCATGGACAGCATGCAGATTTGACGTGACCTGACATGAAGCGTCTGAAGTGATTGTGACAGCTGTCATGTTATGTTTACAATAAAAGTCTGTGATAATCTAAAAAGACACTCCTGATAAGAGGTGCTGACCTCTGCAGTCATTGACAACATTATAGAAAGGGTTACATATCTATATATATATACATATCGTGGATGCGTGTGTATCAGTCAGCTGAGAAAGAGTGAAGAATGTAACCAACACTGACTAAACAATATACTTTGCCTAGAGATAAATGGAGGTTGTTTTCCTTGAGCTCTTTTTTTCCCGTCACAATAAAAGTCTAATACAAACACCAGGTCAAGGTCCTGTTTTACACACCCCTTAAAGTGATTAGATCAGGGAAACAGGAATTCTCTAATGGTTCAGTTACAGCCATGCTAATTCATTATGAATGGAACGCAAAAGAGCTGTCATTGTGACTTCAAGAAAGAGAGAGAATGCATGAATGAAATGTTACTTTAGCCTATGCTCACAAGATAAAGTGTGCTGAAAAGATACTGACTCATCAAAAAAAAAAGTAGAGAAAACCTGATTAAAATCTGTATGCTGTGTGCCAATGCAGATTTTTTTTTTTTTTTTTTTTTTAAATTGCTCACTCAGCCCTACCTGACATGCCATGTTTAATACGAGAAGCGTGTATGCTGGTCGAGCTGGAAGCTAGCAGAGGGTCAGTTCTCTCCGAAACTGATCTGTCATCCTCGCATTCCGAGGAAAGTCCACCTCCTTCTCCTGTTGCTATAGCAACTGCTCAGGAAGGACAGGGGTAGGGGTAGGGGTTGGGGTGGGGGTGGGAGGAGGGCATTGTTAAGCGCAGCCCTTAGTGAACGATCAATCATCACATTTTTCTCTCTTTATGCTTCTTAATTGCTTTTTGGAGCATCTTCAAAAACATTAAATCTGGACCGCAGTTGGCTTGGCTAATTTGTCCCATTGATTTAGTTAAATGCCATCTCTCCCGTCCTTGCACCGATTCTTTAAAAAAAAAAAATTCTGCCCTTGATTAGGTTTTAGTGGAATTTTTGCCCAATGTCATATTGACCCTTTATGCATTTGCTCTGTGATTTAAGTGAGTTTGAGTGCATCATATGATCATTATAAGTGGCTGGACCTTGGTGTTCAGTTAAGAGGGGAAAGATACTGGTCGATGTAATTTCCCGCTAAGCATGTGCCGCGCGCCAGTATTCCATACAGTACAAAGTAGCACAAAAGAAATACAAACAGTCGAACAGAAAACTGCTATTTTAAGCCTCGCTTAAAGGAGGAAAGAAAGCGCAAGTACAGGAGATCATATGCGTGACTTCACCGTAAGGTAATTTAAGGTTGATCTTGGCTGAATGATTACGCTGCCAGTGCGTGGCAGATGTCAGTTGGGGAGGTTGGGCCGCACGCAGCCAGGAAGTTAGGTGCGTGGAGAGGGGGAAAAGAAAAAAAAAATGAAGAAGGTTGGTTGAGAGGATGGGAGGAGAGAGAGAGAGAGAGAGAGAGGAGAATTAAAGATGCAGTGCAGATTTTCTCCAGATTTTGATTTTGTGAGGATCATGTAGAACCGTTAACTGCAAATGGATTTCATTTAGCATGGTGGTCCCATCTCAGTGATGTGACCTTTCTTTAGCCTATTTAGGGGATAGAATTGAACCCTCAGTGATTCCTACCAACCAGCTCCACTGTGACATGTTGATGGGGTGGATAATGTATGAAGGTCCTGCTGGTTCTTTATTTCCACTCCCTTCTGGCCCCTTTCTCTGTTTCAGTGACTGTGTTTGCAAGCAGGAAGACTGGCAGGGGGTCCAGGCCCTCCCAATCCTATCAGCAAACAGAACCACTACAGAAAGGATCCTAATCTGTCTTTTGTGCCCAAAACCATTCACTTTGTGACTGGGAGGTTCCATACAGTATGGAGGTCTTAATCTGGTCTCTTGAAGAACCTTAGCTCCACACACTTTCGGTGATAAATTCTGCAGATGTCACTTTTCAAGCGTTTAAGTCTCTGATTCTTTCATTCAGCCAGTGAAAGCACACCGTAAATACGAAAGCCAAGGCCTATAAATCCAATCCACAGGTCAGCTTATTTGTCCATGCCCCCTCCTCCTCCTCTTCCTCTTAGGAATCAACACTTTTTTAGATGCCAGAGCCTACTGCTGATGTTTAATCAGACAAGAGACTGAAGAAGATTTCTAAAATGCTGATTCAGATTTGAAGTGTCAAGTTGCTGATACTGTATACAAACACAGTGAAAATCTGGACTTGAAAATGCAGCTGTATCAGCTTATCTTGATTAAGAGGTTATCTCAGTTTTTTTCCCTCACTTCTACGGACACTTGTATAACAGCTCATTCTTTTGAAGTCAGCACAAAACCTCCGTCCATCCATTTAGCATCAACACACCGCCCTTTTTCTCCTTTCTTCAAAGTTCTTTTTTCGCTGCTTTACACCTCTTCCCGTATCTCCACAGGGCTTCCTCAATGCTGAAGCGATTTATTGACAGTCTTGCAAAGCTGAGGCACAAACGTCTGCAGACATATCATGATGATGGCGCTTCTTTGCGTGGGTAGATGGAAATCAAAGGAGTGGACCTGGCTTTCAGATAGCTAGCATTTTCCACACACACACACACAGTGTGAGCAGGTCACAGTTACATCACACAAATGATGTTGTCATGGGAATGGTAAGCTTCTCGAAAGATATTGGGTCATAATTCTAAATTAAGGTTTGACTACAGTAGATAAGAGAGAAAGAGAGAGAGAGAGAGAGAGAGAGAGAGAGAGAGAAATACTCCTTCACATTCACGTCTGGAGTGCCAATGAAGCGGACTGTTAGAAGAGCAAAGAAACGCCCTTCACCAACTGTACGTGGCTTTCTGCCAACATCCAAGTCCAAATCTCTGTGTACACCTTCGCTTAGCACAAGATGAAGTCTTTCAGATGTTATAAAGTCTAAGCCAGAAACTCTTTTTTTTTTTTTTTTTTTTTGTGATTAGTGCAGCACATTCGGGTGGGCTCTTTTCTACCGACGAGGCAGCAGTAGCAGGAGAAGAAGAAAAAGGAGAAGAAGCAGCGGCAGCAACCTCTGGGCAAATTACTGCGCTTGTGAACGACCCTGATGTGCAGCCCTTTGGACTGCCAAGCTGTTCCCCAGATCTGTCGGCTCGAGCAGGGCCCGCGTAATTGGAGAGATCAAACAGGCTTTTGTACGGCATCAGAAATGAGGGCTTTGCGCTTAGGGAGATCCGACTTGGGAAATCAGGCAGATACACAGGAGATATACCGGCTCTGATCACGGCGAAATAACTGCCAATTCCATGCACGAAAAATGAATCGCCGTGGCGATTTTAGGAGATTGGGTCCTATAGCGTGGAATCCAATCGGGCGGATTAAATGAGTAATATTGGTTATATGAGTGGGGGTACATGGGTATGTGTTATCAAAATGTTGTGCACATGTGTAGATGTGTAGGTTCAATGCATCAGTCCTCCAGGTTATTTTAATGACTCTCTTGAGCCCGTTTTATTTACAGAATTATGCATATTTTTACAGATAAAGATAAAAGAACTGGGATTCTCATTGAACAACGGCTATCAACGCGGTATCGCTCCTCACAGATACGTTCATTCACAGAGCTTTGAATATAGCATGCATATAAAGCTGTACTGCTCAGTCATTTGAGCAAAATACACACAGTAAACGCATACATACATACATACCTACACTCATGCACACACACACCCACCCACATCCACGCTCACACACACACACACACACACACACACACACACATATATACAAACACAGTAGGTCTCTCTCAATCATACCCATTGTCTTCGGGGGAACATTTAATCCTAGATCATAATCAAATACCCTCCATGAGGGAAAACAAAAATCTCTGAAATACTGTAAATAGAAGGCAAAATACAACAGAGGTAAACAAAACTAATTTTCCATAATTACAATAGCCACTTTAAAACCAGCCTCCTCCAGCATAGGGGAGTCTCTTTGAAAATTCTCCAGCTCTGAAAATAATTATTCACCTCCCTCTGGAAATCATCTCCTAGTTTCACGTGAGGTCTGGCTCCCTCGAAACTTTACATTACTGGCCTCTCCTCTTTTTTTTTTCCTTTCTTCCCCTCTTCCTTCTTCAATATGAAGATCAGAAGAAACGTGTCTTAAAGGACAAACCCGAGAGGCAATGCCTGTACTGTCCTAAAGCCAACATCAAACAGCTTCATTTTACAGTTTGTAGCTTCATAGCGTCTTTCATACGACTATCAGTTCGTAATTCTTCTCTGTGTTCTTTCATCCGTATCCTTAAGTAATAGAACAATGGTACACACGGGTGGAAAAAAGAGGGAGAGACAGAGAGAGAGAAGGGAAGAATTTCTCTCAAAGGAAGAGGGACAATTCTTTTGCTTTAGAGTGCACATGCAGGCATGCAAACAGAACCTGAGAGAGAGAGAGAGAGAAACTTGTTCATGGATTTTTTTTTCCATGTAATGAACATTCAGTGTAAACATGAAAGCTGTGAGATGGAGGGAAGAAAAAAAAACAACAACAACAACAACAAAAAAAAACGAATGCCTGAGGCACCATCACACAGAATTCCAAAGAACGTCTGTTGCTCACCCCCTCCCTCCTCACATTCCCCCGTTTTTCCATTTAGTGGTCCATAGATACTGTCTTCTGGAAGAAGTTTTCCGTAGGCTTTCCAAATACTGTAGTGTTTTTTTCCTATTGGCTTTCCAAATAGTGTGCAGTTTTTCCATTGGTTGCCCAAGATAGGATCTGTTCCAGTAGTTTTCTGACTTCATGGACTTCCAACTGGGATCTTTTCTTCAGAGAGGAATTTTTTGTCTCTGGGCCCCAGCAGATGTTCTCTCTGTCCCTCACACCCGGATGGGAAGAGTCTGGCTCATTTGTTGTCTCATATCCTGCATACCGTCTAAACTCTTCCTCTGGTGGCCAGGTAGAGTCCCACCCATGCCGTAAAGATCCCTAGAGAGAGAGGGAGAGAGAGAGAGAGAGAGAGTGAGTGAGCGAGGGAGAGAAAGAGAGAGAGCGTGAGTGAGTGAGAGAGAGAGAGAGGGAGAGAAAGAGAGAGAGCAGAGATAGATTTAGCATGAGGAGAGAAGGATGACTTTGCCATTTAAAAGGAGTAAGAAAGCAAGTTCGGAGAGGAAGCTATGAGAGCCATGAAAAGGTTTTTCCATCAATTTGTACAAGAAAGAAAACGTACACACACACACACACACAGACTTGTCTTATGTAGGGAGGTACACGCACACATGCGTATACAGTAGTAGTGTAACACACACACACACACACACATGCACATATGCATATGCAGCTGCGGGCTCTGGAGATCTTATCATGGCCTGTCGACACGAGTACACGCCTGCTCTTGCATACAGATGCAAACATAAATGAATCATATGCATATGCCATCAGCATGCAGCTCCACGCAGAACATGACACACACACACACACACACACACACACACACATGCATACTGTGCCGAACACTGTAGCGGCAGGCTGCCCGGTTTTCCGCTGGCACATTAAAAAGCTCATTAGCCAACTAATTAAAGCCATTCCTCTCTTTTTGCTTCTCCTCCGTCTCCCTTATTACGCTGTCTCCATCACCTCAGCCAGTGCACCCACAGCCCAAATCCATCCCACTATCACCTACGTACAGGTGCCATCCGTGAGAAAAGGACGATATGTAAGTCATTTGCCGTATGTAAGACAGCCATTAGGCATCCACATGATTCAAAGAGCCTTAAGCTATCACAGCGCGTTTTAACACAGCTTGCTATGAGGATGACATGTTCTTTTATGCTCTTTTGGTGAAAAAGTGAATAATGACACTAATGCCCCCCTCCCCTCCCAAACTATTTTAAAAAGTTAATGTTCAAACCCCTTACTCTGAGAGGTTGCGATGTAAGTAAAAAGCTCTAAACTGTAAACAGCAGTTCATTGGCTGTGGCACAGTCCTCATCAGACCATCTAAGTCACTGGATAAATTCAACTAAAAGGATTCAGGAGATCTTGCGCTTGCTGTTTAGTCCTTGAGAGTCAGCTTTAAAGAGCTTGTCAGCAAGATGACATCATCATTCTCAGTTCTTTCTGAGCAAACAGCGACATCAGAATTCTGATTTGTAATAGTTCACATTACCAGATGCCTTTGGGAACGATCCAGTCACAGCAATCGTTATAAATATGAAATCTCTTGTTTGTTTGTTTTTTTTTAAAGGTTTAAGCAGGAAAGTGATGCTTTTTTTGGTGAATGTCATTTTACTAAACATACCTCTGTGGCTGCTAAAAGCACTACTGCCTTTTTGTTTTGCTGTTTGAAATGCAATTTAGATGATGTGTTGAGAACCTGTGGAAAGCAGTGCTAGGCCAATTTTTTTTTTTTTTTTTCCAGTGAATCAGCTACTGGTCCTGAGAGTTACTACAAGCAAAATCAACAGCTCTAATGCAATCAGCAGAACTAGCCTCTTCCCTCTGACCATTAAACAGATCAAAATGTTCCTGAGGAGCCATATAGCAATAGCATCTGTAGAAATAGCCATTAATCTGCATTGCCTCTTTCGGCTCAGGGTATAGTCTGCCATTTTGCTTCAGACCCTCCAAGTCCTACTCAATTTCCAAGGATGACCCAAGGGGAACAGAGCAAAGGGGCCATTTTGGATTTAAACAGTCTCTCTCTCTCTCTCTCTCTCTCTCTCTCTCTCTCTGTGTATTATCACTCACCCTGAATGAGAGTCATTCACCACTTTCAGGCTGGCAGCATTGCGGAGAAGCTTGTCTAGAGTGGACACTATTTGGGAAAACCTGGGTCGCATGTTCCTCTCTTTGAACCAGCACTCCAGCATTAGCTGGTGCAGCACAGCAGGGCAGTCCATGGGTGGGGGCAGCCGATAGTCTTGCTCCACTGCATTCATCACCTACCGTAACAACAACAAAAAAGAGTGAAGGAAAAATGTTTTTTTTTGGTTTTTTTTTGCAGAGCGAGGTCGAGAGAGATTGAGGATATAATGAGTGTATGATGGTTTGAAGGATTCTTACTGAATGGTGAACAGTGCGTGTTGTTTTATTCTATTGTGGTAGGCTAAAAAAGACTCAATGGATATGTGCTAATTGAGATCCACCGCAATACTAAATGAAGCAACAAAAGATCATATTCTTCAGAGGCCTAAGATTTGGTCTAAAAACAGATGCAAGACAGGCTAATTGGAAAATAACCATTATACAAAAGATATCATGCAATCAGACTTCACTGTGGCAGGCTAATATTTTTTTTAAACATGTGTAGGCTCATAAGCTAGGAGGAACTTACATCTTGATTGCTCATGTCCCAGTATGGACGTTCTCCAAATGACATAACCTCCCACATGACGATGCCAAAGCTCCACACGTCACTGGCAGAGGTGAACTTACGGAAGGCAATGGCCTCTGGGGCGGTCCAGCGAATAGGGATCTTTCCTCCCTGCGGAACACACACACACACACACACACACACACACACACACACACACACACACACACACACACACACAGATGTTCTATTAAGGACACACAATGCTATCTATATCAGCCGTAATCTAAACTCACAGCTGTCGCGTCAGTACCAGCCATGCTCTTTGACCACAGGCTCTTCTCACACATTTAAAATAAGTAGCTGCAGGTTACACTGAACAACTATTCAGTCAGATCTGTGATAAGGAACCTGTGCATGGGACTAGGGTCCCATCTGTTTTGGGTCATATTCTCTCTTTTGTGTGCTAAAATTTAGCTTACAGCTAAATGACATTTTCAGACAGCTGGCTAATCAGTTAGTTACACTCTAGTGTCCGCCCTCCCAGTGTTTTTCTGAGTGTCTTGTCATTAGCACAGAGTGACACTGGCCACTGTTAACATCTCTACCAGGAGACTCACAGATCATACTGACAAAAATAAAATAACAAAAACGCTTGCTTTTCAAATCAATGCTCTCAGAAAAAAAGAGGTATGGAGCAAACTGGGCTGCATCAGTGCAAAGGATGACCACAAGAGAGCTTCTCCCTATTAAAAATTAAAAACGCATACAGAAATGTCAGCATAGTTAGTCAAGCTCTCTTCATCCTGGCTTGTTGGATATCTTTTTGGTTTTGTTAGATGTTCAACCATAAGTTCACCTGACAGTCTAGTTTTCGGCCTTCTAACAGTTTAGCAAAGCCGGACAGCTAGTTTTGTTAAGTGAACTAACAAGCTGTTTAGCGTATCACCTATACATTTTTCTTTTTAGAATAACATTTGGTAATATTTGGTCCTAATTTAAAAAGGCTCCCCACAATCAGCTTGGTCAATACACTCTTGTCAATAAGGAAATCAAGCCAAGTTCATATTTGATAAAAAACTCAAATTACATCTCTGTAATAATTTTGAGACTTTCAGCATTACTCATACTTGTCCTAACAGAACTGAGACTTGACTGAAAGTCTTGCTATATCAACAAGCAAGTTAAAAGAAGCACTGCCTCTTATTCCATATATTCCAGCTGGTGTAGAAGTAGTTGAAGTCAAAATCCATTCTTATGTTCAATGAATGGACTTATGTTCAATAAATGAAATGGCAGAATACTTTGAATGGGCCAGCACTGACACACAGCCTTAACCGCGCGGTGCTGTTGACCATGTGCTAACACCGCAGGATACAGGCAGATTCTTCTCTGAACTCACCAAGGAGCTGGTGTAAGTGGGGTCGGAAGAGTTCTCATCCAGAAAGCGCGACAGGCCAAAGTCAGACACCTTGCACACGAGGTTGCAGTTCACCAACACGTTCCGGGCAGCTAGGTCGCGGTGGACGTAGTTCATGTCCGAAAGGTACTTCATTCCTGCAGCGATGCCCCTCAGCATTCCGACAAGCTGAGTCACTGTGAACCTTCCATCATTCAGCTGTGAAAAGACAGGAGATAGGATAATATTAACAGTTACAAACATGACACGACACTGATTATAACCTTTCGGATATGTTTATGCAAGACCATGATGATAGCTTCAACATAGCACAGTGAGCAGTCTGCTCAGAGATAATGGGTTAGCAGTGAAATTTGCATAATAGCTCAGTTTTCAGCCTCCCTCGTAGTGTGTCTCTGCCTGCCGACAGTAAATCCCTGCATGCATAATATAATGACATTACTTTTTATAGTTTGTCATGGCCAAACAAAGGCTACAATTCAGGGGTCTTTCATTTCTAACAGAGGAACAATAGTGCAACAGTGCGCATGTTAGCGTTGGCAGTCTGCAGCTCACTGCTTTGCGCTAATCTACAAAATGGAGAATAAACGTCAAAACTGGTGACGGTTGTGCTTCTGGCACATTACTGGGCATCTCAGAAGACCATGGTGTAGGAACAGAGAATTACCCATGTCCTGAGAATGATGTGCAAGCCACCAAACCCCTACATCTGTAAAGATTCCATGTATTTTCAAAGACCAGCAGACATAGCTTCTATCAGGCAGGGTTTCTCTGAGGTAAGAGATTCTCAAGCCTGACCCTAGTGTTCTTTTTAAATGCCATATGATTCACACTAAGCCTCTGAGTACTGGGACATCATTAGATCACTAGCCTGTTTCACGTGGTCTAACTCTGGTCACGATGAACATTCGGGTACAAGATTTTTGCTAGGGTTTTTTTTTTTTCCTTCTGTCTCTTGTACCGCGTGATTCATGCCAAGATCATCTTAGTGGGTAAATTTAGAGCATCCTTAGCCCAGTGGATTCCTGCTTCGTATGGTGGTCTATGTCTGTACTATGACTTCCTGGGTTGAGAGAGAGAGATACAGAGAACAGGCTGTCCTGGAGGGCGGCTGTCTGAAGGAGTGTGTGGCAGAGGTTGATTCATCTCCCTGATGGTGCCGGCAAGTCTCACGAGATCTTTATGGTCGACAGTCCATAAAGTCCAACAATACAGTCAGTCGCCCCACTTGACTTGACAGCTTATATGAGGTGCTGCAGTGTTTTCACAACGTATTGAAAGTCACACTTTTCGACTGACAGTGTTTCTCCTTTGGAGGGATATTTGTGACACCTGCCAAGCCGTTCACAGTCTGTTTGGACACTCTTGCTCTAGGTTCACCTGTGTAAGCTTCCTATGTTTATTTTTTGACTTTCAGGAGGATTGATACTTTTTCAGCAGTATCAGCAGACAAATCTGAGATTAAGTCCATTTCAGTTGCTCTAGTCAGACTAAAATGATAGTGACCTTTTAAAATGAACTCCAGAATCGAATTAGTACACGCTAGCAATATTCTGGTAATAATCACTCTGCACAAAAAATACTGTGAGGGCAAATGCTGTCCAACCTTATTAAAGTGAAAATATTTCAGGTCAAACAACCCTCATGGTCTCCTGTGGTCTTCAAGATAAAGTCTTTTTTTTTTTTTTTTTTTGCTCATTCTTCTTTGCAAAATTAATCAAGACGCTTCAGTTCAGCTGATAACTTAGTGAACAGCTCTTTCCTACTTCTGCCTCATTCTTGATTACAGTGAGCTCCCAGCTTTGACTGGACCACCCTTGAACACTGATTTTTTGTTTTTGTTTGCAGGACTCTCTAGTGTGGCTATGGGGGTTATTATTCTGCTTTTTGTTTTTTTGTTTTTTTTTTAAATCCGTATTCCTGGTCTCTTTCTCACTTTGACAGGTTTTCCTGCAGGAATGTCTGCGCATCCATTTGGCCTTCTATACTTGTAAGGCTCTGACTCCTCAAACTGTCCCCATACCATGACAACACTGCCACTATGACTCACTGTAGGGAACTGCTCTCAAGATGACGTGCAGTTTTTCAGTTGTGAAAAAACCCCCCCACCATTTAGCATTGAATCAAAGAAGGATTATTTTTGTCTCATTAAACCAAAGAATCTTTTTTCACTTGGCTTCAGAGTCTGCCACTTGCCCTCAGGAAAATATCTGTTGTGTGTGTGTGTGTGTGTGTGTGTTTATCAGCAGTGGCTTTTGTTTGTCACTCTCCATGAAGCTCAGATTTGTGAAGCACAGTTGTCTTATCCACAATTTGTCCCATCTAAGCTGTGGAAGACAACAATTCCTTCGAAGCTGTCATAGACCTCCTGGTGGTCTCCCTGACTAGTCCTCTTTTCACACAGATACAAAGACACCTGTTCCTGCACAGATATACAGTCATGCCAAATTTTCTTTTTTCTGGACTAAGGTGTGTTTTGTTAGACATTCACTGTCTTGGAAAATCCTCTTATGTGCTCAAAGGCAAAAAAGTAAATGCTTATTATTTTCTATTTACTTGTACTTTCCAGAGCTCAAAAGGACTTTTTTTCACATAGTTATAACTTTGGGAAAAGAGCACTGCAGAACTGTGCGTATATCCTACTTTTAACAAGGACTTTGAAATGTAAAATGTGCTAAACTGCTTTTGGTACTTACTGTGATGTAAAGCATTGTTAGAAGCTGGTTATGATGTCTCAGTATGAATACTTGCTTACCCTGAGGAAGGAATCCAGTGCTCCATTTTCCATGAACTCAGTAATGATGAGGACCGGACAGCTCCTGGTCAGCACGCCTTCCAGGTGAATGACGTTTGGGTGGTCGAATTGGCCCATGATGCTGGCCTCGGCGAGGAAGTCCCGCCTCTGTCTCTCTGTATAGCCTGCCTTCAGTGTCTTAATCGCCACCGTCACTTCCCTCCTGCCTGGCTGCTTCAGTCTACCGCGACACACCTCCCCAAATTCTCCTAGAGGGACAGGGTGGGAGGAACATGGAGAGAGGGAGTGGGAGGGGGGAGTGAGGGAGGGAAGGCAGGAATATTGGCTTGAGCTGAGGGTAAAAAAATTGTTGATTCAGGGACTCGGGGTGGGGGTTGGGGGTGGAAGATTATGAAGGAAAATAGAGGAAAGAAGTGACAGGAGAAGGAAGAGCTTCCGTGTTTAGGGTTTGAACAGGCAGGGGACTGAAGGAGAGAGAGGATGAGAGAGCAGTTTGGGACCAGGTGAGGGAGGAGAGAGGAGTTTGAGGGTGGTGGGGGTCTTGCATTGAGTCCCTGAGGAAGGAGAAGGAGAGTTTGCGTCGAGAGGAAACGGAGCGAGGAAGGGAGGAGTGAATGAGTGAAAGAATGGAGTCAAGAGTTGATAGTGAAGATGGCAAGCAGCATGCAGATGGTTAATTGCAGTATGAGGTCATTGCCATAGCACCATCACAAATAACTAATGGCTGAGTAGCTTCACTGTTCAGGGAAAGGTCAATAGCCTCAAAGTGTTGACAAGTAAAGTACAGATTTACCTCCCATTGCTTGAAGGAACTACACGTACTTCATATTGTGTGAGAACAACTAATGAAAAATATAACCCTGTTGTTTTTTATTAGGGCTTGACTGATACCAGATTTCTGGGTCCAATATGGTACTGATTTGAGGTCTCTGGGTTTATAGACTACCGGTACAGAAATTGATTTTTTGTTGGAGAGAAACAAAAAACACTACTACAGATTTCAGTTTTATTTTTTCAGTTTTAAGTACATTTCAATTATTTTGAAAAGGTTTAAAAGAACAAAACGTTTAAAACTTTAAGAAAAAAATAACCATAAAAGAGGTACTCTTGTTTTCACTTTGTCAACTCTGTATCAGTAAGGTTAACTAAAGACCAATTAATTAATCAACACATCATTAATCTGCTAGCATAATCTCTTGAGTGTGCAATTGTGTTATCGTTTTTTTCCACTAAAAAAAATGACAAACACAAAGGATATAGGTCCAGTAATACCATATACATTCATTAGTTACTGGAGCATATTGGTCCCACTCATTCCAATGCTGAAAGATGACTCCAAACCAAGTATCCACTGATATATCAGTGAAAACCATATATAGGTACATTTACTGTTGGGTTTTCATGTATCTGGGGAAATCTGTTTGGATGTAACCGAAAACAATGTCAAATTCCTAACATCAGGTGGACACTAAATGTTTATTTCCAGATACCAACTGTTTTCAGGCACCATCTGTTGACAACGCCTTTCTCATTTGAACTGAGTGATGGTTATTGCTGCAGACACAGATGAACGTGGAAAGAGCATTGCTTTAGAGAAACAGATCCTACTTTGGTAGCTGTTTAGAAAAACTGACACTTCTACATAGCAAATTCTAGAAGCTTTGACATTTTCTAACTTTGTGATATTGACCACAGGGCTTGATTATACAAACACAGTGTGTTTGATGTTAGATTGATAAAAATAGACAAGGAGTTGTAGCAGAGCACAATGATGCTTGACTGCTCTCCTTTCCAAATGTGTTGTTTACCTGCTCCAATGACTTCCTCTATCTTCACGCATGAAATGTCAATCTCTCGGGCAAATTCATGGACAGCTTCGTTGGGGTCCTCATAGGTAAAAGGGTCAATGTAAACCTTAGCACCTGGGGACACTGTAAATAAAGTAGAAATAATTAAAGAATCCTACTAGGGTGACCTGACATCCTTAGTTGAACCTGTCTCTGATAATGTTCCCACATTGCCTCCGGGGCACATGAAGGACACATTATTTACTCTTGCAACAACTTGTTTATGTGCTTTCCACTTGTTTGGTTTCAAATGGAATGCGTGGATACTTGGAACTGCTAAATCAGATCAAGCGATACATGACATGGTGGTTACAAGACTCAACAGTAAATTTTTCACAAGCCCAATTCACTGCTAGATTGAGAAGAAGGGTTGTCCTGATAATACCATCCTACTTATGGAAACAATACATAGGATAACAAAACAAAAAACAAACAAGTAAAACAAATAAGCAAACAAATAAACAAATGATATCATAATGAACAAATAATGAACAAATTATTGCATTTACATCAAACTAAGCAGCTCCTTTAGTGCAGAAATTGCAGTGCATTCTTTTTTGCTGTGAGAGATTGTGTGTTGAGAGAGTGACTGTACAGGAGCCTGTGCCTGTCTTACATTTCAACTTAATCAATGTCTTATGCCTCTGAATTACACCACCACCTTAATGAGGAAACAACGGTAAGCTGCATTGAAATTTCCTGTGAATTGCACTTTTTTAAATTTTTTTTTTTTTTTTCAGGCTGAATTTGTTCAAGGCTGATTCTCCCAACTCCACTCACGCTGAGCCCTTTGTAATGTTTAATATTTATATCCTTATGCAAAATAAAATGTGTGTTAATGGTTTTCAAAATATGTGCATGAATTTCTGTCAAGCAGCAAGTCTGGCAGTGTTCAGTTGACATCGACAACTGTGTGTGTGTGTGAAACCGTGTGCTTTGTATACACTCAGCGTCAGTTGAATTTGCTCCACAGTTTTGGATGTTTCTGTCAGTTTCACCGATCAGCCTTTTATGGCGAACCCCAGTGTCCCCGTTTTTTTTTTTTTTTTCATGACAAAATTCTGCTCACTTAAATATAACATTGGTAATTACTGCTTAAGTAGTTCTCTGTTGAACCAGCTCTTGCTGATGTACTTCTCTTACATTTCTTAAAGCCATAATCTCTTTCCTGCTGCGAGAGACCACTTAAACCAGGGCTGCCCAGATCCAGCCATGGGAGGGGGGCCAAGGTCCCGCTGATTTTCATATCTAACTTTGACGAAGGAGTGCACACACCTATTCCCCAGGCAAAACTCTGATATTTCTACAATTTCTAATTAAGAAGTAACAGAATTGAAAGAAAAGAATAAAAACCCCAACAAAACAGCATGACTTTGGTCTTCTAATACAGAATTTGGGCACCCATCATTTAATCAGTTATGGGTATTGTTCATAGCATCTAAATGCCATCTGATTATATAACCAAAAAAAACAAAAAAAAAAAAACAAAGTCCATGTTTGTTAACAGCTCAGTTCATGTCATCCATCTGAAAATACCATCATAATTCTCATACAGATTCAGTCATGGAGGGACGGTCATTCGAGAAGTGCCTTTACAAAGACTACTCACCATATTGCTGCAACTTCTCTGAGTATTCTAGCTCTGAGCCGGTGCGTTGCCTCCTAAGACCAAACAAAAGCCATTCTCATGTTAAACACATCCATAGCCTAAATGCTTCATAAACATATTCAGTTGTGGACTGTTCTGAGTTGGCTGCACAGAGACGGGCAGCTTACGAGCATACGCGCAGTTATGCTGAATCTGTATCTGGAAGTAAAAAATGCTTAATTACATGGTTCAGATGACAGCAAAACGATAGGTTAGATACTGCCAGAATGTGTGTCAAATTCCCCAGAGTATAGGTCAAACACCCCAGGAACACAGGGGGCAAATACCAGGGAATGAAATACACTTGTTGCGTTTGGTCTCCGTGTCTTGATGTTCACATCATTTAGTCGGCGAGGTTGAGTGAATTCAATAAAGCTCGCTCTCTCCCCTTTTGTTTTCCAAACTCTGCATAAACAGCCAAGCATAAAAAGACAGCCAGCAGAGGGGGTCTATTGGAATTCAATGTCCGTAAGATCTCTTTTGTTTCCTGACCTGCCCTGACAATAACGCCTGCGGCTAATTAGCATCTCATCTCCAATTGAAATGGGGCAACTAGGAAGAGTGACGCCTTACACACACACATACACACACACACACACACACACACACACACACACAGAGACATATGCACTTAGGCTGGTCAGACTGAGGCCAAGTGTGGGGTGAAAGAGATGGATAATGGTGAGGGGCTTAGACTCAGTCCGTTTCACTGCATACAAACTCAGCGTGCGTTTCTGGCACGGCCTGACTCCTCTTTCACGAAGGAGAGCCAATACAGAACTAAAGGTCTGACAGAGATACTTCTAAATGTTGACTAAAAAGAAAGAAAAAAAACAACTTTGAAGACCTAGTTCAAGACCTAAGCAAAGAGGTGGTTAATTGTGCCTTTTCATTTCACTTGAATGAAAAGTTTTAATAAACACTTGAGATGTTGAAGCACACTCAAGATTGAAATATCCTGCTCCATTTAAACACTTTACCTGTCAGCATTTTGATGTATTGCTTTGTAAAATCATCAGCCGTAACAACCTCAAGAAATGAAAGGAAATAAATAATGACCACGCAAATTTATTGGAGTGAATTCATGTGGTACTAACCTTCAAATAGCCTAACTATTCAGGAGACCGGGAGAGTAGAGACTTTGATTGACAGTTCTTACCTGAGGCAGATGACAGCGATGACAATGAGAGCAAGGATAACCACAAATCCAGCCGAGCCTGAGCCGATGATAAGAGGCAGCTGGTCCTGTACTGATCGCTCAGGGTCATCTACGAGATCACAGAGCCAATTAAAAACCTCCTTAGTACATATTACAGCCAATAGAAACGCTATAGAATAATCATAAGGCTACACTCACACTAACAACCAATCAATTCACATTGTAAACATCCCCAAGCCAATAAAATGTGTTTGTGAATCTGACTTGCCGCTGGAAACTCAATAAAGTCACTGAGCTGCACGAACACATACATCACAATGACAACCAATGGAAACCAATGAAATCTCTATGTGATCATAATGAAGGTAACAACATTTTAGTGCCTTATCAAGACCGGTTTAGAAATGATGAAACGTTAGCTATCACCCTACGGACCAAGGCGACTCGTGAAATAAAAAGGAAGTATATGAACAAAATTTGAAACACTTGAAGGTCTAAGTAAGAGAGAGGCAGAGGAACATACCGTGCAGGTTTGTGCTGAACTCCAGTGGGCTGCTGTAACGACCGTAACCGGCCACCGTGCGGGCACGGACCTGCACCACATAGACTGTGCCCTTCTTTAGCCCTTCCACTCTGGCTGAGCTGTGTTGGGCAGTGACAGTGTGGGAGAAGGCGATGCCCTGAAATAAACACACACACACACACACACATACACACACACACACACACACACACACACACAGAGAATCACAAATGTGAACATAAGCAACTACACATATGCCACAAATAAAGCAAGTGAATAGTTAATTTTCTGTTATACAGTATGAAATAGTATAAAGACAGCCACAAGGCATGGCAGTACCTTGAAAACAGTTTCGAAATTGATCCCTTAAAATCTGCTTCCAAAATCTGAATTTGTTATGCAGTCTAATATGCTTTTTGTTAGCGCACAGTGAATTCAGCTGTGTTAAATTAACTCTGGGAGTGTTTGTATTGTTTAAATGTCCAAGTTCATTCAACACTGGCAAATTTGCTGTGCATAAATGACTAAATTGTTATGACTGGTCATCTGTTTGTTTATTGCACTATTACTTTTGAAGTGTGTCCAGGCAGCTGAGCTATCCATGTTGGCTGGTACAATGTCATTTGGGCGTTTTTTCCAAATGTTACTCAGTGAAATTGTTTCACAAAAACACATCACCCCTCACCCTCTCGTTGTACTTGATCTCATAATCCAGAATAACTCCATTGGGTTTGGACGGAGGTAGCCAGGAGAGGGTTAGCGTTCCCGCGGTAGCCTTCAGCAAATGCACAGTGGGCACAGCAGAGGGGACTGGTTTCGTTCAGAGAGAGAGCAATGTAAATAAAGTCATCGAAAATAGCAAACAAATGAAAAGTAGCTGAAAACAGTCTGTATACTCATAACATTCGCAGTAAGAATGAGGGAAGGGGATGTGGATCCACTAGGCACAGTTTGCATTGTGTTTCAGTTCGCTCAAAAACATGCCCTCACACACTTCACATCCTCACCCACTTCCCCTTGGGAAAATCTGTCTATGATCCACATGTTTTGCTTTCCCCAACTTAAGTGCTGTTCCATCCCAGTGGTGCCTCAGCTGAAGAGTGTGAGACCAGTGCTTTGAGGGCTAAGAGGGTGGGTCAATACAAAACTGTGGACTTTGGGTGTTGAAATTGCCCACAATGCACTGTAAGCATCACGGTGGCAGGAAAGGCTATTTATAAACGTAAAGGAGGCAGACGGCTTTTTGCTGAAGTGCCTCGTGCAAAGTTTTGCATCTGGTGACGCTGCTTAATATAACTGCATCAAAGAACAGCCAGTCCCATCTCCGCTGTGCTGTTGACAAAGTTCTGAATGCGAGAAGCATTGTGTTTCAGAAGCTGCTCACCTCGACCTCTCTCCTCTTCGGTCAGCAGGTGGCTGCTCATGTGACTCAGCAGCTATGCATGCACTAAGAGTAGAGGGCTAAAGCTGGAGGGCATGTTTTTCAGCAAATTGAATGGAAGCCTCAGTTTGTGGAGTGGTGTGGTTTGTCTGTGCAATGTACAGATCTCCCTTTTCTCAGGCATCACACGTTCACAAACACACACGCACGCACGCACGCACGCACGCACACACACACACACACACACACACACACACACACACACAAGCATAAAACTCGTGGTTCTCAAGCCCTTTATAACAGAAATGTTCTTCTTGCTTTAGTTATCACAAACAAACACAAAAGCCTGCAGGTTCGATCCTCTATGTCGACTCTGAAAACCAAAACTGACCATTACAGCCTGTGAACAGAGCAGAACACACACTGTGTCCAGCGTGGGATGGTGACATTGCTTACCGGCCTGGTTGGTGGTGATATTGACGGTGGCGTAGCGGGGTGCTGTGAGGCTTTTGGCCGAAACGCCGTTGACGGCTTGGATCTCGAAACTGTAGCGTGTGTGAGCCTGCAGGTTTCTCGCTGCCGCTCGTCTTTCTGGTAAGCCTAAACGCCGAGGCGACACCTCCACATTGTCATCGCAGCGGGCGCAGGCCCCGCCCCCGTGCGGACACTTCTTGCACACCACGTTGTAGACCACGTCCTGCCGGCCACCCGAATCTCGCGGCTCCGTCCACTCCAAGACCACGGAGGTCTCGTTCACGCTCGAGATGACATTCAGGGGAGCGGACGGCGTAGCTGTCGGGGACAACAATGGCAGGGGGTCAAAATCCAACTGTAAGTAAACCACGTGTCAGACCTACTGTTCTGAGATCTGCATCAATGTTCTGTTCACAAAATGAGAACGGGAAAAAATGAGATGGAAATTATGATCGTACGTCAGCTCGCAGGCAGATAATGATTTGTGATAAGATCTCAAGATAAGATACGACAATTATCTCCTTCTTTAAAAACAGCCATTCTGTATCTGATGTTATAGTCAGACAGCAGTTTGACCTCAGACAGACACGCTGCTGAAGCATGTATATATATATATATAAAAGCCCCTGACCTCTCTGAGCTCATCAACACTAATCCTCTGTAGCATTACAAATGAAGACGCCACATGTCCACACAAAGCCATCTGTCTCAGAGCAAACACAATTCTTTGCATTTGGATACTACAATATATTTATGGGAAAATGTATGTAAGACTAACTCTGGGAGGCTATAGAGAGAATGATTCCCCAACCTTTTTTGATTGATTAAAGTGCAGAAAAAAAAAACAAGCAAACAAACAAAACTAAACAAAACAAAACAAAAAAAAGCATCGGGCTCCATGTAGAAGATAACGATTATTTTGTTTTTTGTTTGCTCATGCTGCCAACTGTTAAACTGTTCTGGATCAAATGTAATCCCCCCCGAAGGCCTAATGAAAGGGAGTGTTTATTTCAGTCCATTTCCGCAGCCTTCATCGGTTCAATTAGTTAATTACCCGCATGTATTTGTTCTGAACTTCTTATTGAGCATTTGCAGAACAGTGTGGGAGGCAGTTCTCATTTGTCAGTCTCAATTTCTTACCCATGAATCTTGCTCAGCAAATCATAATGCAAACTAATTAAAAGCAGAGACCAGAACAAACCAGAACCCTATAGGAACTCCAGACCTACAGTCTCATTATGACAAAGAAAATAAATCTGTTTTTCGTGAAATTCATGTGTTCCTACGATTTGAGAAATGAGATTAAACTTAAAAGCCCATACTGGAATTTGCCCCGCAAACATAACCATTACCAAAAGAATTACTAAAATGCCCCCCCCCCCATTGTCTTGGGTATCTGTCATGAAAGCCATGTGTGACTACATACCATTTGATGAGGCCCATGGCAAAACGATTGTTTTGTGTGTGAGAGTCTGCACTTTGTCTTGTCATTATTGCTGTCTGTCACTTACTGGTGCAAGGAGAGTCGGGCAAGTCGGTGTCCGCACGGTAGAAGCCGCTTTGACAAGGGCACACGCCTGATGCCGGTGAGCTGGCTCGACTGTTGGGAGGGCAAGGAGAGCAGGACCCCTGGCCCTGATTTGATTTAAAGGATCCAGGACTGCATGCTGTAAGGGGATGACAGGGAGACAAGTTAGTGAGTGCTGCGATTACTACACCTTCCCCTGTTAAATAGGTCCCACTAAACACAACTCAGCTACGGCTAATATATGGGCGCTGGTTGGGCAACTGCCACGAGAGCAAGAAGCTTAGAAATACCACCCACGGCACTGAAAAATGGGGAGCATGAGCTGAAATAGAAGCTGGAAAATTCAAACGAGTGGTCCCAGCTCTTTCGCTTAACATGCATGACGTTCCGCATTCAGGACGAGAAAAAAAGAGTGCGACAGAAGGAGCTCTGAGGAGAGAGAGACCTAGAGAGAGCATTCCACGCCTGACAGATAAATGCTAACTCGGCTCACTGCGTTCCCGGTGTGTGTCAGCGGGTCCGGTGGCAGCCGCTAGATTACAGGCAGGGAGGTGATAAAGGAAATTATGCTTTCTCTCCTCGACCGAGCAGCTCTCTGGCTAGCCGCGGCCCTGGAGAGTCGTTTATCAGTCCTTTAAGGCAGGCTCTTAACCTTGAACAGCCTGATGGAAACAAATGAGGTCCTCATACTGTACTCTGAGGAACTTATTCCATACAACTCTGTGTCTACACACACCCACACACATACACACACATACACACACCCTCTAGGAAGGCCTCTCCAATACCACTGTTATTGTAACCACTCAGTCTCGTCTCTCCTTAACCATCTTGGCCACCCTCCGTCATCCCTTATTCGGTCTACCTTTCCTTTCCTTCCCTTTGTCTTCCCTGCTTTATTGGTCCCTCTGTACGCCCCCTTTATCTTGCTCTCACTATCTCTCTCACGCCCATGTATTCCTCTCCTCCCTCCCTTCTCTTTCTCTTTCTCTCTGCAGCAGCACCATCCATCTCCTGCATATTGCTCTGTTAGGGCCATATCTGATCTGTCAGGAGTAACTCCAGCTGCTGTCGGCTGCCAGCTTTGTTCTTTGACATCACCACAGTCCTCTGCCTGCTGCTGCGCCCCTCTATACTCCATGCAAAAGCCAAGAAGCAGCTCAGACTGGATGTGAAAGTGAACTGTAGATCAGCATTGCTGAATCTCTCAGATCCTTCCCGCCTCCAAACACCTCCACAGGCTCCTGATTCATCCTGACCCTTTAGACTCCTCATACTGTGGCTTCCACATCCTACTCAGTCTCCATGACTCTTGCATCAGCTTAGGAACGTATGTTTTTTCTTTAATATACTGAGCTTCTCCGTAACTCGCATTTAAAACCTTTCACGGACTCTACAACCTACATAAATAACACATCTGTGCTAACAAAAATGATAGAGTCCACACTTTAAACCTCAGTAGGCTTATAATGTTGTTGGCCTTATGACCTACGTATGACCCTTAACATCTCTTTTGGAAAAGCCTCTTTAATTGAGACCGTGGCATCAGTCCAAACCCACTTTAGAAGCTTAAAATTAAGAGGCTTTCAGTCCATTCCCAACACCATAAACACTTACGCTGGCACTGGGTGTCTCTCTTAGCTGGTTCAAATCCTGCCATGCAGGTGCACGAGCCCACAGGAACCATCCACTCCCCGTC
Source organism: Chanos chanos (assembly GCF_902362185.1). Taxonomy (NCBI): domain Eukaryota; kingdom Metazoa; phylum Chordata; class Actinopteri; order Gonorynchiformes; family Chanidae; genus Chanos; species Chanos chanos. The sequence continues at coordinate 19,774,857 of NC_044499.1, read as the reverse complement.
CCCGTTGCAGTACAGTTTCAGAGGGACGGACACCTCCACGGCGTTAGACACACAAGTTCCCGTAGCTATAACGAGCGAGGTGGCCTCGGCTCCAGTGGCTGTTTCGGGGAAGACGGCAAAGCTGGCAATGGTGGTTGGGCATTTCTTGAAGAAGACCCTGGCTGATATGAGAGACATGCAGGCCCCCAGGTCCTGAAAAGCCAGGTAGAAGCCAGCTTTGGAAAGTGGTCCAAAGCTGCGCACTTTGGTGTTGACCAACCCAGTCTCCAGCAAGGAAAAGCTCTCGTCAGGGGCGATGGTGTCCACCTTCAACAGACAAAGCACAACTCAGTACTTGTTTCAGACAGTAGTTTTATGTACTTTACTGAACTGACCGTTAGACTCAATTTCTCCGGGCATTTTACTGTTTACATTTTCAAACTTTTCAGCATGAATTAACTGTAACACAGCATTAATGGTATAAAACACAAATACCATTTTAAGTGACACCTAAAAAAGTAAGTATAAAGTAGACACTGTCAGTCCAAGAAACAACCCTTGATCTTTGTTCTTGAACTTTGTACACTGCTGAGGATTTGTGGTAACCTTAAGGTCAAACTAACCTTCACATACGGGTTTTCCCTCCAGGCTGGGCTGGTCGCTGTAGCAGCGTCGCTGTCGGACTCATAGTAGAAGAGATTGAAGGTCTCTTTACAGGAACCGGGGATGTTGGGTATACTGGCGCAGTCACGGACCGAGAACTTAAGCTCAACATAGACACGCAGGACGCCCTGGCGTGGAATAAAGTCTGTGCGGAGCCAGTTGTTCTGGTTGGGCTCCAGAACGTTACACACTTGATAAGTGCGGATAGGGTTCATTGAGTCGTCATATCCACTGACTTCTTCCCACTGAGAGAGGAGAGAAGCATGACAGAAGATCTGGTTAAGCTCTTTTCTAAAAACTTGAGCAACCATAAAGGTAAGTTCTTACCATATCCTACTCAGTGAACAAACACAGATACAACACAACAGTCTAAGGCTGGCACTTGACCTGAGTCAGTTCAGAAATGTGAAAACTCCAAGGAATGACAGCTGAGCATGTTCACCCCAGGAAAACATTCTAAACGAAGGTGAACCATCACAGATTACTGAGCCTAATTGCTGAAAGAAATCAATGGTGGCAATTTTAGGCTTTTTGAAATTTTCTTTCCCTAGACAGGCTTGTGCTGTTTGGGACAGACCTAATTCTGGAAATTTAAAGCATTGGTGCAAGTGACCTTTTAAAAATTGAATAACAAAAAGCAAACAAACAAAAAAAAAAGGTTTGACCCGTTAGTATTAACATAAGAGAGTAAATTCACTTTTTCTACCCACAGAAGATTAAACAACTCAGCATGAAATAAAAAGGGCCATGATTTTACACCAAGTTATAGGTGTTTGTGTGCTTAGATGTGTCTTATATTTATCTATAAAAAAAAAAGAAAAGGAAAGAAAAGGGTCCAAGTCGATGTTGACTACCCACAACTTCACACAACACAATTAAGAGCCATCCCGGAGAGGGGGAGCATGTGTTTATCTCTCGGTGTGAGAGAACGCATTACTTATGATGATGCATGGCTTTTGAGATGCCAGACATTGAACGCAAGCCCGGAGAAAGCCCAACTGCTTAAGATTGTTGCCATAGCAACCCGTCGTTTTCCATTGACTGACTTCGCATGCACATTCCAAAGACAAATTGTGCGACGGGAGCAGGAGGAGGTCTGTCAAGCTTAAGGTCAAAATCGCGGTGGTTAATTTTTTACTATTCATGTGGGCAAAATCATCTGCCACCGTGACTCCTGTTAAAAACCACTTTGCAAATGAAACTGCTTCGGGGTGAATTCCATTTGTCATGGAGTGTGCTATTTTATTTGTCTCTCTGACTGGAAAGGATAGAAATTGGCAGACGCACAGACGTGCACACACAGGCACACACACAAACACACACGCACACACACACACACACACACATGGACACGCACACACACACACACACACACTCACCCCACTCTCTGGATAGGTGGTCCATGCCAGCTCTGTTGTTGCCAACCTGCTATCCATAAGAGTCTCTGCAAGAGCAAAAGTCACTTTAAAAACAAAAAGACAAAAAGTGCTCTGAAAACCAGTGACAATAATGATGACAACGGTGCTTCACAACACAAACATGTTTTCATCAGATTTTTTGTTTCTTGAAGTGCCTCTATACTTGCAGTTATCTCCATTGCTTCTCCAATATGTTCTAATAACCACTTTCATATTCATTCTTAGTTAATGCAACCCCCATTTATCTGACCGCCAAACTGGTGGCAGCTCATGAATAGGAAAACAGTCGCTAACTGGGGATCCTGTTGCTTTCCTCTGGGATTCCTGTCCATGCTGTAACAGTTAGTACTCCAGGCGTTCCCTGAATGCAGTACGATTACTGTGAGCCGGTTGCATGAACTCTATGGCAGTTGCAAATGGAGCACACACATGCTTATGTTTTATTCACTTTGTAAGTTGGTATTATATGAGGGGAAGTTCTCTCTTTGAATTAAAGTGACACTCTCATCTGCAGGCAAACACATGAAATATTTAGAGCATAACATCAACTTAGCTGATTAACGCACAAGCAAATATGCATGCACAGTCACATGCACGCACACACACACACACACAGACACACACACACTGTTTAAGTCCATCCATTTCATCGGGAAGTAAAAGAAAGAGAGAAATAAGAAGGACTGGACATAAAAACCCCTAGTTATGTGAACTATTCATTCAATTAAAGAAGAATGTGACAAGTTCTTTGAGGCTTTGATCAGTTACTTGTGACCGCATCTGCACTCTGCTGGAGGCATGCTGCATCTGTGTATCTGATGAGTCCTGAAGACACATTGCCAAAATCTAGTTTTCTATGATCACAAACGGACAGAGAGACTTACCCTTTCTCTCTTCTATGGACGTGAACGTGTTAAAGCAAGTGAATGTGAAATTACATAAAGCCTTTTATATATGCAAAGTTACAGAAAAAACAATCTAGCGAGATTCGGGAAAAAAAAATACAGTAAAAAAAACACTAGATGACCTTTTCCACTACTCTGTTATAATGCCAACAATTTGTCTGTGAAGTTTCTCTGGAAACAGTGAAGCTGAACGTGGAAGTCACCCTTGCATAGACTATTGTATACCAAATAATGCACTAAGCCACCGCCAACAATAGTCAAATACAAACTATCCTTTCAAAGAAAATGTGGTTCATACACTCCTTTGCATATTCAGACACTTTACATTTACATGGATGTTTCTGACTGAATGAAACAGGTTCACTCCACAGACAGACCTGAGATTGAACCCTATCTTATCTGTGTCACCTAGTGGCTGTGCATTTTTAGTATGGACCTGATGTGTAACTAATGTGATTGGTCAGGATGCCTTCGTGCAAGCCTGGCCTGTGTGACTCACTGGTAGCATTGATTGACTTGCCACCACTGAAACTGATGAGGAATTGAGCTGACTATGGCCAAGGTGAAGAGGAATGTGTCTATCGCTGTAGCAGGGGATTTTTGTGGACTGTATTAATGCTGGCTAGGCATGTGCTCACACTATACAAACCACTCTGGGTTTCAACAAAATCATTACTGAAACCAAAGGTAGTCTGTATCTTCCTACTCAAAAACATTAGCTCCAGGTTTGCTCTAAATCAGCACAACGTTAGCATATGAGCGCCTCGAGAATGAAATGAATAAACAAAGTACAAAGGATTGCCTTTGGAAAAGATACGTGTGTAGGGGGGAGGGGGTCCAGTTATGTTTCGGTTCTCAGTTGAATGAAAATTGGCTGTATTTTATGGCAGTTCAGATGAATTGAAGTGAAGCTGTGTATCTGAGTCTGTTATCTATCTACTCATTCAAACCACACTGCACACCAGCTCCAGCATATTCTTTCACTGGTTCATAAAACTCACATTTGAATATGTTTGTACTGTGCTGTAGTGTGTATGATTTCTGCAGGTGTGTATTTTATTGGTGGAAATCCTGTATATTTGCAAACAGCATCATAAAACATTGGGAAATATGAATGATCATCAGTCATGTGTGAGGGGCTTATTGCTACTGTATACCTCACAACACACCCATATACACTTGAAAATTTCCACTACAACTCATGTCTCAGAGTTTTGTCAGAGAATTCTTGGTGCTTCTTTGTTACGTTCTTATCTGTGGCTTGGTCACGGCCACTTGTTTTTTAAGCACTTTTCTTAAACACTCTGGTGCAATTTCTTTACCTGTCCCAGATCGATTGTTTCCAAAGCAGCTGGGTTCAGTGCTTCTGTGGTGCAAGTGTGACAATAGCCACAACATGATGGTGTTAAAACTATGCCAGGCTGACTTAAAAGGCTTAAAACGCTTACACCTAAGCAACAGGGGGTAATCAAAAAATGTTGCGATCATGTGACGCAGCCGAGCCACACTTAAATATCAGACCGAAAGGGGCAATTTTTTTTGGCAAAGGGTCACATTCGCCACCTCAACCTAATGAAGATGTGTGACATTTAGCCCAAAGGGTTTCTTTGACACCTAGTCATGACACATTAATGCAATTCCACATTGAGTAGCTCTGAAGTCAAGGAAGCACAAAAACACTATCATTCCCTTCAAAAAGCAGATGTAAGACTGATGAATCACTGTACAGCAATTGTTTCAAGCGCAGACTGAAATAGAGGAAGGGCCATGCAGAGGAGCTGGACATGCATATGTATGCCACTTAAAGTGTGAACATGCCATAACACAAATATGCTGCCACTGCATGAATAAGGGCGGGTTTGTGAGGGCTACTGCACTGCAATGTTGTAAAACAAAGCAAATGTCATTGTGATGCCTTGCTGTACCATTGTAAGACCGAACGTAAGTGTTGAAACAACCACATCTGGGATTCCAAAGCATTATAAATCAGTGAAAAAAAACCCATAAACATTTGGAGATATAGTTGTACATATGTAATGAGCTACGGTAGAACGGCAAATAAAACAAATCAAAACATGTATTTATACCACGCAGTGAAAAACCGCAACAAAGTAATCGCGCTACTTCCGTTGTAAGTACATTGTTTTAGCACCCTGGGGCATTGTACCTACAACAGTCTAACGTATGGATGTAGCCGACTAAAACGGCTCCAATACAAAAAGGATTTTCTTATTGCCTTTAACTAATCACGCTTTGTCGAAACAGCAAGTTTCTGACCACTTATTTTAGAAAAACAGGGATATATAGTACACACAGGCACAACTGAAAATGTGATGATTAGTGAATTGCTCGTGACAATTTGTTGAAAAGACGAAAACTAGAAGAGCTACAAATGCACTTCAGGCATAGCCTTTATTCCAGCTTGCAATCTGGGTGGAAAAAATGACAATAGAAACGCTTTTGACTTACCTTCAACTGCTAAAACCACAGGGAGCAGAAAGCTGTATAAAAACAGCAAGTGATCCATTGTCATACACCTTGGTTTTGGAACATGAAGAGCTGTTTTGACTGGACCGTCGGGACGAAAATCTCGACACTCTTTGAAGTCTCCGCAAACCACAATACCGGGACCGAACTTAAAGATTCAGCTATCGTCCGCTTCGTTTATCCCGACCCACAAATACCACCGAAAAGACGATTCTCTTTATGGATTTCATTCAAATCAAAGCGTACCGATAGAGACAACTCCATGTCGCATCGTCTCTCTTGCCAGAATTCCGTTTCATGTTTGTAACAGTCCGTTTTTGCATGAACGTTCACGTAGCCGGTCTGTTAATACCTCATGCAAAATACTAAGTAGCTGTTGCTTCTCGGTGACTTCACGTAGGAGTGACATATATGAAAGCGACCGAGAAAAGCACAGGGTTTGAGAAGGAGGGCTCAGTGGACAGAAACCCCCCACAACCACTCGCCCACCCTCACCCGGTGTAAGCAGGCACACCCCTGCGGGAAAAAGATTAGGGGCTTTTTCACACGTCTTGTCCGCAGTGAACAGTTTTTGATCATCTGTAAAGGTTTCAGGGAGATGATCACAGAGAAAAAGCTCAGTTACACAATTGCTCCAACCCACAAATATGCAGAACGATGCAAATCGAACCCGTGCTTGTTGATTTTGAAGACGTGTTTTTACACTGGTATTTTGTCAGTTCCTCGCTTTTTTCTTTCTGCTAACGGGGTTACGATGCTTACTTCATAGCGGTAGAGAAACACAATGTTCAAGAATCGAACCCAGAGCCTAGTTTACTACTACTACTACACCCACATCGCTCCTGACAGGCACCTTACAGTTTTACTCAGCGGTGACACAGCGCCCCTCGCAGTTTACTTACTACTTACTGTATAAATAGTCTATGCGACTTGCACTGTTAAAAAGGCATGCAGACTGTTATAGGACAGTTACTCACAACACCCACATCTACAGTCATACTACATCTTTAAGCCGGACCGCTGCCTGATGGGTAAAAAACAATAATCTTCGTCATTATTTTCATCCATAACTACCTATATAATCTCAGTTTCCCAGACACACACACACACACTCTCTCTCTCTCTCTCTCTCTCTCTCTCTCACACACACACATAGGCACGCACACACGCACGCACGCACGCACACACACATTAATTCATGCCGATCTGTGCATATATTTGCTATGAGGTCTCACAAATGTTGCTTGGTTGACACAATTATCAGATTTTTCGATGTGGCCCCATATTGTGTAGAGTGGTCAATAGGTAAGCAGTATGGATTGCTCAGGGAACAGAGAGCAGTGAGAGAAGAACATGGGAAAACAGAGGATAGGTGCCTATGGGAATGGCTCTGTGTTGAAAGGCTGACCACACTGGATAAAACTGGCCTCCCACCATAGCACGTATTCAAGACACCTCTAAATTATGGAGCTGCCTGGTCTATATGTGTTTAACACAGGAGCAAAGGCAATGAAAGCACTTCTTGTATTTTATCAAAACCTGCACATGTGTAGTATCTTATGCCTTGGATGACATGCTGAAACTGGAAAGCAAGGTGGTACTCTGCCATATCTACGATTTTTCACCAGTTGTGGGAAAACAGGAACAGTGCCTAGACTTATTATCCAGTATTGGATATGAAATCTGCTACAATTGATTGCTTGATCAGAAAATCATTATAAACCCCAGCAGACCACAGTATCATGACCTAGTTCACACTTCCATTAAAAATACAGATTTCTTCTCTTATTCAACAAGAAAGAATCCGTTTCAGAAGTGAAAGTGACCATAAACATGCTGATCATTACAGCTGGTGCTATCCAGATTTCCAATGTCCAGTTAAAGGTTCCTCTAACTGTAACCAGAGCTCAGTCCACACATCTATTTACACAACATTGACAGTGATTGTGAAATGATGTCAATCCTTGGAGACCCAATTATGCCCCCAAAAAGACTGGATTGCTTTCTGTTTTAAAATTTTGTACACGACATTCTGGTAGCTTTCGTTATACTCAGTAAATGTCAAAAATGTAGAATCATGGTTTGTCCGGAGAGAGAGAGAGAGAGAGAGAGAGGAGAGAGGGAGAGAGAGAATTGTGTTTTTCATTATATTAGGAGCAGCTGCAAAAAAAGAAAATGGCAGTTGCAGTTTTGTCTGAAATTAAGCATGAAATAGCCTATTTGATGAAGGTTAGACACTTTATATTTTCTCTGATATTTATTATTCATAGCAGACAAAAGAAGCTTTGTGGGAAATAACTGGAAATAAATCAATAATGTGTTTAATGAAAGACATATCTGAAACATTCATCAAAGCATTTTTTTGTATATCCAGAGTGGAACAGGTGTATCAGATGAAGTTGGCACCTCTCTTCTGGTTTCAGAAATCTTATAACATTAATATTCAAGCTGCCTGAATGAAACACAATTAGACTGAATTGGGAGATGGCTGTTTCTAGGTTTCCATTCATTGCCTCAAGAAACATCACTCCCTAAACGAAGAGACAAAAATTAATTAAAAAAACATTCCCGCTAACAGTTGTTGCGGCTGTTGTATTTCATCTGCGAGGTTCTCAATGGGGAATATTGATGATTTGCCTCATATTTTACTGTTTTTACTCCTTTGTCTCCCTCCATTATTCATCTACTCCCTTTTTTAATCTTCAGTGGGCTGACTCAGAACTCATTTTCCATTTGAAGAGCATTCCCCTTTCTCGACGCGTGTCCGTAGCATTGATTAAGTGGACCCTGCTGGGGCGGAAATTATCTTTGGATTGTATTTTAACCCTATCTTAGAAGATTTTTCCATTAAACCATCTATCTCTTGTGTTCCCACGAAACTTCTGCTTGCTTACTGCTGATCGTAGATTTTCTTGCATTTATTCAATAGCTGTGTGTTGTATCCCACATCTGTATACAACTCTCCTCTTTCACCTCCAAATTCCTGCCACTCCATGAGTTGGCAAGTTCCCATCTAGTTCTGTCACACGGTGCCTTGTCTTGATAATGTTATTATGTTTGAGAATGCTCTGTGATGTGATGGCTGTTACTGAACTGCACAGCACTGCAGCCTCAAAGTCTAATTCTTATGAGGATTGAAGAAAAAAAAGGCTACTCTGCCGTGGCTTAAGTGTACCACAGATTTCATGTTACATTTGGGAGGATGGAGCTCTACTTCACTGATGTTTGAACACGATCATTTCTTGTTTATTGCCAATCAAGAATATTTCCTCCCCTGGAAGAATAGTAGGCTCTCTTTTACCTACTGTTAAATGGGTTAAATAGTAGCAGCAGTAGCATATGAGTAACAGTGATTTTAGACTTCATCCTAGTTCTTATGACATAAGAAATAAAAGTGAAACACTTTTCTTGCTTTATTTACTCACTTAAAATGCAAAAAAAGGGGTTTGACGGAGCGCTGAAAGAGTAAACGAGTGCACACGTACATTCTTAGCTACATCCTCTTCACCACATCATTGGTTAGCATATGTGCTAGTTTAGCATCAAATTAAAAACATATCTCTTAACAACCTTGGAATGTATTCTTTTTTTGATATTTTATAATCTCTGCTTTGAGGTCCTATTGTACATGTTAGTTTTAATGACAAAGAATTTCCTAGTCGATCGAAAGTGTGATATTTAGATGAGCCTTGCTTCATTTAGTCTTCTCACATAGCCAGATATTTAAATAGAATGTGGTAGCAGGGAGCCTGAGTAGGCTATTTAATACCTGACTGACAACGGTCAAATTGAATCACTGAATGTGATAGAGGAACTCAAGAACTCAAATAAAGCAGAATGGTCTCCTGATTTTGCAGGAACACGTGAAAAACGCTTTTATTCCCTTCAGACCTTAAAAGCGTACCAGATGCTGAAAAGGAAAGTGATGTGACAGTATGGCATCTGGTTACAAGATACGAAGTATTATTTGTGTGTGAGTCTTCATGGCGAGCTAGTAAAGAGTTCTCAGATGATCTACCGGGAGGGAAAAATACAACTTGCATGGGTGGATTTTTTTAGGGGGACTGGGTTGGACATACTGTCTCATGTCAGTGAGATGTGGAATGGTTCTCATAAAATGCCATAGGAGATAAAATGGGTTAAAACATAACAGTTCCAAACAGAGACGTGTCTTGACATGATATATTTGAAACATTCTCACACAAAAAAACAAACCGTATAATTGCCTTCATGGCTTCCATGTGGATACATGAAATTCAAGACTTCTCAGCGAGGGGCAAGCGCTGCTTTAATTTGCCCCCATAATTGTTAACGTGGAATTTTGTTTTGAGAGTGTATTCAAGGGCCGTTGCTCTTACTTTCATGCGGAAGAAGTCGACCGACTTTGTAACGGCTTACATCTGGCCGGTGTGCTGCTACGTTCAAATATTTGAAATACGATGCTTTTGGAAGCAGGAAAGTATCTTTGTCAAGCTCAAGGGTTCTTTTCGCCATTTGGTCCTCGGTTAATGGGAACAGCCTCTCTTTTCAGTACGGAACACATTTAGCTAAATATCTTCGGAGGGTCCTAATTTAGGTTTGAGGGAATTACTGGGGCATCTCCCATGGGTTGAGAATGTGTATTAATGAAATACGTGTCACAGATTTGACGCTACTCCTCACCCCATATATGCTAATACTAATGTCATGAGTGGCTAGAACTCTAACTTAAACCTGCGTACCGCTGTTCGAGTTGAATTCAAGAAGGGCTGGATTTTTTTTATCATTATTATTATTTAAAAAAAACAAAAAAACAAAAAACTGTTCTCTGCCATTTGATGTATGATAGAGCTTGGGGGGATATTAGGTTGGTGAGAAGGTAATTATTCATATAGGATCAGAGAGGGATTACTCAATATTGCATGTTTAGTATTAAACGGAAACAACACCCAAAAAACCGTCACTATAAACATGCAAATAATTCCCCTTATAAACAGGTTAACTATCATCCTTGGGAATATGTGCAGGAATTATGGTAATGTGTGCTTCATTCCCTTTGGTGAGAGTACATTCTCAATGTCTTCAGTGGAGAATAGAACTAAAATAGCAAATCATTTTGAATGAACACGACAATCTATCTTCCTCTTTCAAGACTGAAATATGATCCTGCACCCAGATCACACACCATAAAAAAGTCTTGAGCATTCAGAGTGGATGAGTGGAAATGAAGGAGCAGTGTTTAATAGAGTGTTTTTATTCACTGTATATGCAGTTCTGCATAGGAAACTTATCAGCATATCTTGTTGTAAGAAGACAGATCTTTCCCACTGTTGCACATATCACTACCATCTGTCATTCACTTGCTTGCCCAGCCAACTGGACCATTGAAAATGCCATATCGGATAACAATCCGCCAATCCTGGCACGTGGAGCTCTGGTCTTTATTATAGTGTGGTCTGCTAGCTTCCCTCCCGCTGTGCTAGTACCAACAGTCAATATGTGTATGTTCCTGTGTCTGGGGGGTCAGTCATTCCACTGTGTGCCTTTTGACCTCTAGCTATTTCAGTGTCAGGCTGGACCGGTGCTCAAAGTTAAGGGTGCTATCACCATCATAACTTATCTTAGGAACAGGCAGCAATGATGACAGACTAATAATAAGTACTAGACATGAGGCGGGCCATCTGCGATTCAATCCTTTTCCAATTTCAGTTCAATGAGAAATTCAAGTTGGATGAGAGAGTCTAGAGCAGTGGGCCTGGGCAAGAATCACCCCTCAGATAATTGTTTAACTTCTTGAACTCAGCCAACACAACCTTAGGCAACCAAGCGTCTTCAGAATCGGAACTGGTGTGGGCAGTTTTGTAAACAAGACATGAGACGTAGAAGCTGCACAGACTATCCGTTTTACGCAGAAATATGAAACGCCCAAAGGGTACCGTTCAACATTTGCCCTGTACTGTCATGAAGTTTTATGCACAGTCGCCATCTAGTGTACATACAGTGAAATGACTATTTACTGAAAAGAGCTCGCCCGACGTACCTTACTCTAAATGGGTACCTTAAATGAGTCCTGCTTTACCTCAGTGGTCTCCAACAACGATGTTCTGTGATAAAAACTAGATTGTTTAATTTCCACTAACGATGATTATCTTATAAACTATGCACTGTGGATGAACATCAGTCGCTTACACAAATTGGGGAACACAGGCTAAATACAGCCTGCGTATGAGTCATTAATTCCTTTATCTCTCAAGCACTATCAAGCCAGGTCAATGCTACTCGAGTAAAAAGATATTATAAATATGTGTATTTTGCAGCGTTAAAATGGTGCTGAAGCCATCCTGTTTCTTTTGAAGAATAAAACAAAAAAGGACAAAAGACGGCAGCGGATGCGAACAAGATTTGAAACATATGCAAACAGTAATCTAAGTGATCATTGGGAAGGCTGGGCTTCTGTGGAAACAGTTTATATTCGGCTGTTCTTTTCCGCTCCTTGGAACAGACCATGCATTCATGTTCCTGAGTCAAAGGTAGCCAAAGAAAATCCCTCGAGAGACTCCTACAAATTTTCTCGTGACGTTGCAGCCTACAATAATCTCCCGAATGTCACTTTTGTTCCAAACTGCAGTATACAATGAGGATTTTCGTATGGAATATTCTGGGTCCGCTCCTTTCTACGGTGATATGTGCCCAGCGAAATCAAAGGTAACCAAGGCGTTCAACAGTGTGATAACTTTTACCGCACTGTCTGAGCTGAGCTGTTCTTGGAAAGACTGCGGTTACTTAAAAAGCCAAATTACCGCTGTTGAATTATGCACATGGAAGTTAGTCAGTGATGTATCTGCTGGATGGTTTTGTGTTTTACGATTGCCCTCGTGAAAATCTCACGAGCGTTTTAGCTCCACGCCGATGGACGTTTAGTGAAATTAATGTACCTTCCCTCTCAGGCCAGTTTTCACGTGTGGTGGAAATTTTACCGGAGACATGGGATTTATTGGGAGCCCGGGATACCCTGCTGTTTACCCTGCAAATACCAAATGTGTCTGGAGAGTAACGGTGAGACACCTTTTAATTGATTGATTGATTGACTCATTCTTTCACTCACTCACTCACTCACTCACTCAGGCCCTCCATCAGTCAGCCGCTCTATCTTGCTGTCATACATAATAAGTAATTGTGATCAAAATTATAGATAAATAAAGTGACTTAGTAACTGAATACTTTCAAGTATTTTGCAAATTCTATTATACTGAATAAAAGAATGCACAATAAATATGCTGGGGTTAAATCTGGAAAAGAATAAATAATTGTCTGTATTCTTCACCCTGAGCAATATTCAGTTAGTATTTTACATTTAGTATTTCACAGCTGTCTGTGAGTTAACCAAGTTTTTTTTTCTTGTAACTTGCCTTCAGTTCTCACAAGATAGATATTTACAGTCACAATGTAAAGCAGACACTGAAGCAGACCCGTTTATTTCTTTTACATTCACACTGATTCATTTGCCAGGCAGTCTTTTCCAGAAGATTTTACAGTTATTACTTTCTATGTCAGAGGTCACATACCTCAGGAGAAACTTTGTTGTAAAGTGCTTTGCTCAGGCCCCTAGAGCCATAGAGAGTTATGTTCAAATCCACAACCATCTGGATTCCTGGCTGCATCCCTTACCTATGTGACATCACCATCTCTTGTCTGCTTTTGCCTATAGAGAACCACTGTAACATAAAAAGGATACATCTACAATTTGTTTTTTTCTTAGTTTTTGTTTCTTTTCTTCTTTGTTTTTTTTTTCACTCAAACAACAACAACAAAAAAACACCACTGCCACAGCATTTCTCCTTTGTGTTCTCCATATTCACAACACTCTGTGTTCTCTGTGCCAACAAAACTACACTTGAGTACATTTAATTCTTTCCTTACATTTAGCTAAGCTTTTTAAACATCAGGAGCTCTTGAAAATAAGTTGTGCATTTCATTGGATTGCCTAAGACAGAGGACAGAGGTCAGAAATTGATTCAACTCCCTGTAGATGTTGTAACAAGAGCCCATGTGAGTAGTTGAAATGGTATGTAAACTCTGAAACTGATTTTGTTGAACTAAAGCAAATTTAACTCTGGCAAATCAGCACTGGCTAGTTTGCGGTGTGGTGAACTGTGCAGTGAACCAACATACTGTCTCAGTGTCTGTGTATACAATAAATGTAGATTTTTACTGCCTCTGAAACACAGAAGAAGATGTGATGTACTCTTTCTATGTGACCCGATGTTCAATAATGCTCAGTTAATCTATTGTGTGTTTTCTTTATGTCTAGCGACATCTTTGTTTGCAGTTCTGTCCCCCCCAAAAATGATGCAATGTTTCATATGTATTTCCTGTCTGCAGGTCCCTCAGGGGAAAGTTGTTTCCCTCACATTCCGTGTCCTTGACTTGGAAAGTGACAGTCTTTGCAGATATGACTTTGTAGATATTTATGACGGGCATATCAACGGCCAGAGGCTGGGCAGATTCTGTGGGACGTCCAGACCCGGAGCTCTTGTCACTAACAGCAACAAGATGCAAGTTGTCATGGTATCTGATGCCAACACAGCTGGGAGTGGTTTTCTGGCGGTGTACTCAGCTGTTCGTCCAAATGAGAGAGGTAATTTCACTCCAAAGAGCCAAGACCATCAGTGCCTAAAAATAAAAACAGACCAAACCCTGTGCTGTCCAGCTGCAGGCTCCACGGGCTTTTGCTACAGTAAAGCCTGACTCAGTGGAAGGATTAAAAACATTATGAAATCTCAAGCATTTCGTTTTAGAAATTCGGCTGTTGAAATAACCAAACCCTGACCAAAACCCTCTATGTGTGGATGTTTGTGGTATTTGCTGTCTCTGATACTTTTTATGAACACTGTACATTTACAGCAGCTCTTCAAACACAAATAAACATTCTTCTACTACTACCACTACTACTACCACTACTACTACTACTACTACTACTACTATTATTACCACCACTACTACTACCACTACTACTACCACTACTACTACTATTATTACCACCACTACTACTACTACTGCTACTATTATTACCACCACTACTACTACCACTACTACTACTATTATTACCATCACTACTACTACCACTACTACTACCACTACTACTACTACTACTACTACTACTACTACTACTTCAACTAATAATTTAATTTTTTAGAGGTAGCTGCTCTATATTTGATGTTTGATTTACTGTAAGCACTCAGTAGCATAACTGGTGTTTCAGAAGTCCATACAGTCTTCAAGAAATGGAATGTTTTTATGGCAGGTGATCGATATTGTGGAGGGATCTTGGACTCACCTGTCGGCACCTTAAAGACTCCCAACTGGCCCGAAAAGGATTACCCTGCAGGGGTGACCTGCTCCTGGCATATCGTAGCTCCTCAAAACCAGGTTAGTACAGACATTTTAGTAGAAGCCAGTAGAAACTACCCATCTGTTCTACTTTTAGTATAAACTATCAAAGTACACCATTCCAACCTATCATGTTGTGTTACTGTATACAGTTAGCGCAAGATTTCCTTTTCTGTTACGGCAAGATTTCCTTTTCTGTTAAAACAAGATTTCCTTTTCTGTTAAAACAAGATTTCCTTTTCTGTTAAAACAAGATTTCCTTTTCTGTTAAAGCAAGATTTCCTTTTCTGTTAAAACAAGATTTCCTTTTCTGTTAAAGCAAGATTTCCTTTTCTGTTAAAACAAGATTTCCTTTTCTGTTAAAGCAAGATTTCCTTTTCTGTTAAAGCAAGATTTCCTTTTCTGTTAAAGCATTATTTCCTTTTCTGTTAAAGCAAGATTTCCTTCTAGGTTAAAGCAAGATTTCCTTTTCTGTTGAGCAATATTTCCTTTTCTTCATTTTTGCTTGATAAGTAGTGCATTACAAATGCATGACCATTCACGGTTCAGGGCCCTGTTCTTATTTTGCTTGTTTTCATTTAGTTTTAACCACATGATAACCAACGTGTCCTCGTCCCTTTATTTTGTCTGACCGGTACCATGCATCTCTCTTTCCATGTATAACCTCAGACTATTGAATTGTGGTTTGACAAATTTGATGTGGAGAGAGATAACTACTGCCGCTATGATCACGTGGCCGTCTATAACGGTGGAGAGAAAAGTGAGGGGAGGAAGATAGGGAAGTTCTGTGGGGACAGCCCTCCAGGGTAAGACCCGCCATCTCCAGCTTTATAATGTACTCAGTTCACACCCTGAAGTCATTTAGACACACCAGACATCACTGCTTCTCTGTAAAATGACTCTTTATGTTCAGTCCTCAGGATCCTGCTTTAAAATTGCATACATAAGTCTTACTAAAATGTAAAAAAACATTTTCTAACAATGTACTGTTGAGATACAGGAGCTAAATGTGATGGACACTCACTTTGAATTAAAATCTAAAACCATTGAACTTACCCGCTCAACGTACTCTTTAGACATTTTTGTAATGTGGGTATGGAGTTAGTATGAAAACAGCTTTGATATTTGAGAAAAGTAGTGAAAATTGTTGTGAAAGTATATCTCTAGCTCTAAGAGCATTAAGATTAGTGGGTCTTCCCCCCCCCCCATTTGTCTTAGGCGAGTTTACTCTGATGGGAACCACCTCCTCATTCAGTTCCTGTCTGACCTCAGTTTAACCGCGGACGGTTTCATCGGACATTACCGCTTTAGGTCCAAGAGTATCACCACCATCTATAACACATCTCCTTACCCCACAGTCACTGCTCCCACAACTACAAGAGCCACTGGTAAGACTTACTAATTCCCTTGCTTGAGATAAAGCTCCAGAATTCTGTTTTTCTTTCAAATGTTCTACGCCTGTTTTTTTTTTTTTTCAGTTTGCATTTTAGCTCTCGGGATTAGTAGATTTCTGAATGTGGTAGATAGATATGTGAGTAATACCTCTGTAATATATGAAGTTTCCATAATGGTTCTTCCATATGTACCATATGAGGCCAGTAACAACATGAGGGCCAGATTGGGTTACCAAACTAATCTAAACCTGTGGAAAGGTTCTAAAGCAGTTTCCAGACACGAATCTTAAGGAATCCACAGAACTGCACGTTCTCCTTCCAACCCTTCACGGACTGCAGTTTAAGAATTAAGACTTAATTTTTCATGACTTTTATGATCAGTTGACCATGCGACTCATCTAATTTTCTGAAGGCTTAAAATGAAAATGTTGTCAGTGTATTAAAAAAATCTATTTTAATTGGGTCTAAGTAGAATTTGTTCCTGTTGTTCCGCTGAATATGTGTGCTGTATGTGGAAGGGAAAAAAAGTCTGTGTCTTGTTCTAGCACTAACGTATTCAGAGGCTCTGTGCAAGCAAAAATGCAAGAGGACTGGTACGCTTGAAACCCATTACTGCTCCAGCAGCTTTGGTGAGACTCTCTCTCTTTTTGTTCTTTCTTTCTTTCTTTCTCTACTGTGTGTTTTTTTTTTTTTGTAATGCAACGATATAATTGACATTTCAAGTTAGAGAAAACTAACAATGCAGTGTTCTGTTACAAATCCCCAGTTCCATGTAGAACATTTATTTGCAAAAGTAGATCCACCAGCTCTTTGTACTGTAATTGACAGAGCTTATCAAAGCCAGGATGAGTATCTGATAACAGAGTCTAATGTGCTTGATTAAGGCTTAGAAAAACCCCCGCATACGTTGTTGTTCCGCAAAAATCAGATTGTCTATACCAGATTTAGACCTTAAACATAAAAAATTAATTTTGTTGGATGGTATAGTGTTGTCATTTTATTCCCCTCATATCAGGTACTTCACTGTTACTTTTTAATCATTTGATAGATCTTGACAAGGTCCGATAATTTAAGCAGCTTTAGCAACAAAAAATTGCTTTTTCATGTGACAGCTTATCTAAGTAATTAGAGTGAATATAGTGCCACACTTTGACAACATTTATAATGGCAGTTTACGGCAACATGTCAGTAACACTTTTAAATTCTTAAAAACCCTTTACACTGCTATGAGGCTTCAACCTTGTGTTTGCTTTTCTCTGCAGTAATAACTGGAACCCTGATCTCAGCAGTGATGCGTGGAGAGAGTGTGCTTGCTACCTTCTCCATCATCAGTGTGTATAAGGAGGGCGGTCTGGCCATTCAACAGGCAGGCAAGAGCATGAGCACCAGGGTGGTTATCCTCTGCAAGAAATGCCCTTTGGTCAGAAGAGGTGAGTGACCAGTCACATAGGTCTGATTGGAAATTGAGTTTACCTCACAGATTAGGGATTGTCCAGGGGAGGGTGTAGGACCAGCTTTACCATGAAAAGAGTTATGTACACCCCTCTAAACCAAAGACATGTATTTGCTGGTGTGACCAAAACCCAGCAGGGTGTCCGGTTTCAGGACGTTAGTTAGTCCACCCTGTTCTGCATTGTTTAAACATGCAGATGGATTAGAACCTAATATGCTCAAGAGACAGTTCAAAAATTCACACAGTTTACTAAGTCTTGAACTAGTGCAGTGATACATTTTGTATGTATTTTGATGTATGAGTAATGACTAAAAGAAAACAGTGTTAAGAACCCCTAAAACAGATAAGATATTCAATGCTTTATTTCCTGTAGACTTTTTACGTTTGAGCTGCCTCTTTCTCTCAAACGTCCGGCTTTATTTGGTAACACAAGCAATGCTGAAATTTTTGTGGTAAATCCTGACGTTTTCAGCGTCCCAGTGTGTAACTCAAGTCTCTCTGAGGAGAGGATTTTTGTATGCTCTCCATGGACCTCCACAGACAGAACAATGCCGTTCCAAAACCATGAGACTGGTAAATCATTTATCGTATGAAGTGTACTCTGGGCTTCATTCAGTTGGCATAGAAATGAAGCACAGCCGTTACCATGGAAAAGTTTGACACTCAGGCGAGACCATTTAGTTTTGAGAGAAACAGAGCGGAGATGTACTGTGGAAGAATGTGCTCAGACAGATGTGAAGGAAGCACAGAGGCACACTCAGAATAGCAGCATTTGTCATTGACAAACAGACAGCTGAGACAAAAGTGATTCCTTTTTTTGAGCCTGGAGAGCAAACATTAGCATGTCAGTGCTCCAGTAAATACATATATGTAAAATTAAAAAAAAAAAAAAGAATACAGTGTACAGCATTTTTAAATTATAGAAACATTACTTTCTCATAAAAGAATGGACAGATCAGTGCGTAAGTACACATACATACAGACACACACACAAACACACACACACACGCAAAGCACTGATTTTTACATTTTAAACTAAATTTTGATTTTTGTGTATGTGAACGGGTCAGGGCTGAATTACATTGTCATGGGCCAGACTGATGAAGAAGGACAAGGAATCATTTCTCCGTATAACTTTATGATGGCCTTCAAAGTGAAAAAGCACAGAGATCTAAGCGTGCTGAAGAACATGAGATGCTGAAGCTGTCGGTGGACCCTCCAGGATGGGCTTTTGGATGTGTTCTCTCCAGTGCTAAGTCCTGACCTCTGGTTCCCTGAGCAGGAGCGAAATGAACAAACAGACATGGACCTTGGCTGAGAGGACCATGTTCATCATTACTACCCTCTTTGTAAACATAAAGGATCTAATACCAATGAGCCAGAAGCCCTTCATAGATTTTGTTAAAGGTTTATATTTATGTTCATTAAAAAAATTATATTTATCTATCTTCAAGTACTGAAATATTGTATGCAGACACTGCACATTGTTTGAGATATTACGTTTGTGCTCATTGTGTGATTTTTTTTGGAGTTGGAGGTGTTTTATAAACCTTGGATTGGATGTCATAGATGAATGAGTGTGAACATGTATGGAAAACGTAGCTAATGCAGTCATGTGTGACCAGATGCCAAACTGTCACATCCCTTCCTGGTTTCATTTCATGGGCTGGTGCACTTCTCCATTCTGGACGGGATAAGACAGGACAGCTCTCATTGGTCAGTTCCTCCTTCACATGAGAAAAGTCTGTTTAGAAACACGCAGCCTGCTGCCTCTCAAAAAGGCAGTCAGACAAATCTACCACATATTACTGTCTGGTTGTGTGAAACCGCAATGAATGGTTATTTATTTAATATTAATTTTACTATGTATCAGACATAAATTTATTAAAACCATTTTTATATGTCTCTAATTCACTTTGAGTGGATTTTTCCCCCTTTTTTTTGTGGGTGTGTTATAGTGGGCCAGACAATCTACAGAAAAGAGTGCTTTCCATTGCTTCAGGTCTCATGGGGCAGAGCTGAGTGACTTTTTTGCGCTTTGCTTTATTTAAGCCCGTTATGAAGCTACAGTTACAAGAATAATTGAAAGCCCTTCAAACATAAAACTAACAATCATAATACAGTCATTTATTGCAATTTCCAAGGAGTGTTTCTTTTTCCGTTTCTTTTCCAGACAGACAAAAATATCTTCTCAAAAAAATTGGTGGTTGTCCAAGGACAGGATGAAAAGGCAGAGCTCTGAGGGAAGGCAAGAGAAGTAAAAGACAAAAAAAAAAGAGAAAAAGAAAACCCTCAAAATATAAAGGCACTCATTTCAAGTTAAACCTCAGTCACACTTTATTAAGATGAAGGAGAAAAACGTTTATGAGTTGGCAGACTTTTTGAAGAGTTAAGACCTTAGTTTCAGAGATTTCTGGGGAGTCATAATCGCACTGATGAGTATAACTAAGTTTTATCAACATGTAGTCATTTCAGCAAGATCATTTTGGCTCACATAGAATCTCACTCTTGAGACTAAAATAGGTTTAACCACTTAAGTGCTGAAATGATATGTAATGGGTATGGTCCTCTTATTAAATCTGGTTTTTGAGAGCAACTTCCCTTGGTACCGACTCATTCACTAACTCATGACACTGCTGCAGAATTGAATGTGTGGGGTAGTGGTCTCTGTTGGACTCTGTTGGATGAAAAACTTTCCCATACACAATGTGTGTCTGGGCCCAAGATACTCATATTTCAGGCAGGACAGAACTTCTTGGAGATGGAATTCAGCTTTGCTCCGTTCTTCCGCGGTTCTCGACCATGAGGAACGGTTTGTGTCTGCTCTGTTGTCCAGGGGGGATTCAATGATCATTTCCAGATCCCACCACCGTAACTCAAAGGCATCCCAACCTCCAGGGTTTCTTAGAGACCTTACATAATGTAGGGAATAGATATATGTGTAGATACAGAACCGCAAGTGTCCCTTCTCCCCCTGCGCATATTTAGGATTTTAGGATTTATTCCTGAAATTCAAGCTATCACAAAATCACATCACTCTTCAATTAAAACATCGAGACTTGGATTTATAGCTCCATCGTGTTTCAGGTCTAAAGTGGAAATTAGAGGTCACTGCTGAAAGCTTCATTGTCCCTCTGTATAATTATAATCATACACTGCTTCAGCTGCTTTAGTTTGTCACGTGTGAATTACAAGACGAGGATAATCCCATAAATTGGTACAGATAAAACACAAGTAAGTAATTAAGCACTTCTGTTTATTATTTAATAAGGAGTTTAACACCACAGTCTAACAGTCTTGGATTTCTGTCACATGCCCTGATGAACATATAAATGCTAAAATAATATTGCAATCAAAGATCATTATTAGTCAGTATGAAATGGCTTCTGCCTCAGTCCTCTTTAATGACACAGTTTAAACGAGGAGAAAAAAAGATTCTGCTGATTCAAGGTGATTTACCCAGTTTCAGTATGTACTGCAGGCATCTTTAGATAGTCAAAAGATGTAGTCTATTTACAGCTTGGCTCCGTTTGTCAGATTTATTTAATGACCAATTAAAACAAAACCTTTACACAGGCATTCACATACACTAAAGCAACTGATTGTCTTGTCAAATGATCCTTCATCTGTCAAGACATCCGTCAAGACATCGGATGCATTTATCAAGTATGTATGAGTCTATCAGTCGAGTATGAAGTGATTCTAGCTATGATTTAACTTACAAAGAGCATGATCAAAATCAGTGCAAAAACTTACTAACATAAGTGATAAAGAACGACATTCAAAGACAGATAAGGAGGAGTGCTGCAATGTCAAATAAATGAGAGAGGGAAAGGGAGATAGTGAAAAATGAGAGATGGAGAAAGCGAGGGAGAGTCAGAGAGAGAGAGAGAGAGAGAGAGAGAGAGAACGTTAGGGATTGAATGTGTGAACAGGGAATGGCAGCTCAGCCCTGTGCTTTCCTTAGACCTCTGCCCATCAGACATGCAAACACCGTCATCACCATCTTGGGGTTGACTTCCACAAGGTCATCCGGAAGGGCGTAGACCTTGGCTCCAATTTTACGTGCCACTGAAATGGCATATCTAAATGAGAGAGAGAGAGAGAGAGAGAGAGAGAGAAATAAAAATAGGGTGACTTCGTGTTTGATCTTTATCAGTGTGATTTATGACTGGGAGTTTGTGAGTTCGTTACTTTGCATTGTTCAGCTTATCCTCATCGCTCAGGTCTCCTCTTCTCACCATCTCACTCCTGATGGCATTGGGCACGATGGTGTCGATCAGATCGATCACTGGAAGGCTCGTACTGATCACGTTATCCTGTGATAATAAGATTGCCCCAAATAATAAACAACGATGCCATGACGACTCGAGAGTATTTGCAACAGCGAAGAAAACGCCCGAAGCAAACTTCTTGCATTCTTCAGAAATTTTTCTATATCTAATTTATTAACTTTGCCCAGAGACTTTAAGGAAACATCCAACACTGCGTTCCACTTAATGTAGTTTTATCTGTTATCACAGCAGAACTCCTCTCACCTTGAAACTGGTGATGAATGTGTTTTTGTGTCCTTCTTTTAAAGTACTGTTCACCCAGTTAATTATGACCTGGTCGTTAACTCTCTCTCCATCGCCAAGGTCTGAGAGCACTCTCACTGTGTACCTGAGCACACCATAAAAAAAATTTGATAAGGGATGTTAACTTTGAATTAAAGAGACAGACAGACACATCAAATTGAGCTATCAGCTCTTTTAAAACCAGTAAATGAAATTTTGAAGAAATGGAAAGAAACTAAATGGATGGCTAAGAGGGTAGGTTCTTGTTGGTAATTAAATATGAACTGCCCTGATGTGTAGGTAACTGTGGAAGTGAAGGAAGCACACGGGGGAGTCCAGAGGGGCACAGTGTGCATTGAAAGCACTTGTATTCACATAGGTGTGGTTCCTGAGTCATTGACCCTCATGTCCGTGCGTTGGTTTGGGATACAAAACAGAGAAGTGACCCTGACCAAGCCAACCAAAAACATCGGTCTGTGTTGTGAACAGGCTGTTTCATCATGAACAATCCACCAAGAATTTCACAGACAAGGATACTATGGTGAGGCTGCAGTGCAACTCCTTAATGTACATTTTCAAATACAATGGAAACAAAATAAAACAAAACAACAACAACAACAAAAACCCACATGCAATGAGTGGTGCACAAAAATTGTATATGATTGAATGATCATCCCTCACTTTGGTCTCCCTCACAGACTGGTGTATGTGTGTAGGTTGGGTAGGTGGACAACAACGGACTCTGAGTGCTTGTCTCTCAAGGAGAAAGGAATGGGTAATTTTGTTACTGTGTGGGGTGCCCTGGTTTAAATCCAATCAACCCCATAGAAGGCAAAGCACATTAAATGCCAATCAACACAAAGTCATTCTAGGTGATCTCTGTCATTTTACGGTGCAGCTAATGGGCATGGTCTCCAGCAGGACGATAATGTCCCCACCCACAAGGCATGAATGATGGGCCAATGGGCCAATGAACTTGAAAACAGTGTAAATCATATGGCATGGCTGTCTCAGTCACCAGACCTCAGCCCTGTTTCACAGTTATGGGAGTGGTGTCTTAAATAGAATTTTCCACCAGCAGCAACGCAAAAAAAATATCAAATGATGGAAATTTTTGTGGGAGACTTCCAAGCACTTATAGAATTTATGCCAAGGTGCAATGAAGCTGTTCCTAAAACTGCTGGTGATACAACGCTTCATTAAAACACCTTGTGTATTGTTTGTGTTTCCTTTATTTTGGCAGTTAACTGTATATTGTAGAAATGATCATTTTATGCGAAAGTTCAGTAAAAGTGATACCGTACCTCCTCATGAGTTGCCATACCAACGCCAAGGTGTGGAGTTCATTTCCTTGATTGAGATTCTCCCCTCCAACTCCCACCAGAGAGAACTTTGCTACATCTTTGCCCAGCTGTACGGCATAATTACAGTTTTCAAGCTGGAATATAAAAACACATACAATGTAATACCCTGTAAATTAGCACTATTACAACTCCTTTAACTTTAAAAACTCTATAGTAAGTATGTATAGATTGCATTTTGAACTCTTTATATTTACTGGGAAGTGAGTGTGTTATCACAGATAAACCATATTCATTAAAAAACTTTCAGTGTCATAAAGCAAAGCAAATCTCTGTTTCTTGTCATATCCTTCTTTATATTATGAATTATATTACAGAATTTACATATCTGGTACAAAATGTAAATATCTTTATAATAGTGAGAGTTTTTTCCCTGGAGGACAACTCTACTGAATTCATACTTTTTTCATGTTGACACCCAGAGGTGGGTACGGAGGCCTGTTCACTTTCTTCCAATTTACAGGAATGTTGATCCTCTCATACAACTGGAGAATGATCAGGCCATCCACCAGGTCACTGGAGAAAGAGAAGGAGTGTAAGTAAAGAAAAAGTTCCTTTTTCTTCTATAAACTTTCTGTTTAGAACCCAGAGTTAACTGTCACGAACCAATCAAACACAGTCATATTTTATCTGTACTAAAGCCGAACATCTAAGAACGTCTACTATGTGTAAAACATGTCTAACCATAGCAAAATTACAATTTTGAAACGCATACTTAAAAATTACATCTAAATTTTGGTATAAATGTATACCTGAACAAATGGTTGACAAATGGAGACACTCCCAGTGAATTCATCCAGTTCCGGAATGTTCTCTGCTCTCGGGACTCCCCTGTGAGCATAAAAAAGGACACGCCTCAGGATCGATAAACGCTGCTCCTCTCCTCTGTATTTTAAAGCTAATCTGTTTCTGAACAATCTAATGTAAGTATTTCTAGAGAAGAGCAAAGAGCAAAATACTGTACATTCTGTTTGGATGAAAAATCTTCATTGCTAATTAAAATCCGAGTTTGTCAATGTAATATTTAGAGGTGGCCAATGATTCTAACTCACAGTATTTCAGAATGTTTTGTCATTTAAAATGTTTCTCGTCTGATCAGAGACCACTGCACACACTGCATGCAGTAAATAAATGCATAACACAATTACATACCCACATCATGTGAAGGGTTTTTAAATAGAAATGTGTTATGCAAAACCTACAGAGCTTTTGCTGCTTGGTTTTATCAGCTGATTACATAATGTTCCCATAAGCGTATGGCAGTATTCATTATCCAATAAAATATAACAGACCTTTGGCCCATTGTAAAACCAAGAGTGTGCTGCAAATTCACTCATGTGCTGTAATGTGTACTTAGGAAAGGTCATACAGTGGATTAAAAAAAAGATGTGTGCGTCATTTAAAAAACAAACAAAAAAAAGCGTTTGGGCAGTCACTGGGTATGCAATTCAGTCAGTGCAACTGAAGCACGAAGGAAGCAGAGTAGATGTTTTGCCATGAAAACCAATTCTTCTGCAAGTCTTGAGAATGTATTTCTAAACATATATACGTATTTTCATATACATGCATGTGGACGGGCAGAGAGAAGAACATCATTATCTACGGTCAGTCTTTTGTCAATCTGTTTTGATAAGATATCATGGACAGAGCAGAGAGAAAAAAAGAGATACAGAGAGAAATAGAACGGAGACTTGGGGATTGGGGGGGGATCAAAGCACTCTGTGTGGATGGGGACTAAACACAGTACCTACAATGGGTGGAGTCAGGTCTGGGCACAAAGGAAGAGAAGGGGAGATAAATTTAATTAGCTCCCCTAATTAGCATGGTACATCTAATCAACGCTCATTGTCCGTCTCAGAAAAACTCTGACCTTTTATAACACATTTGATTATTGAACAGGGTAAGGCAGCCCCTGGTGGCTGCAATGTGAACTGCAGTGGCACAACTCTAGTAATGATTGTCTCATTCACTGTAATGCTGTAAATAAACTTATGTGTAAAATTCTCATCACATGAAAGCTGTGTGTACATTCACTTAACACAGTGTAAAACCTGTAATGTCCCATGTTAACTGCCTCTAAGAATCAGAGAGCAAGGTGAGTCTTTCTCATTAGTCTCAACAGCTCAAATGAACTGGGTTCTGTTACTTCACCAAGTCATACACTGCTTTCAGAATGCAGAGCAGTGATAAACCTCACAGCTACTTTGAGTTCAGCTGTGGGTGTTGTCCCCCCCTTGAGCAAACGCAGAAATCAAAGAGGCACTGACGGAACTTTCCAGGTGTTCCAAAGACACATTACATGCTCTCCACCTGTTTTATTGCAGGGAGTTCCTTCCCGGCTGCATCAGAACAATCAACAGACCTGTGTTCTGGCTTGGCTGTTGTCAAGGTGTGGTCAGGACGCTTACCTTCGAGCATGGTCAGGTCGATGTTGCTGTCAGCGGGCACCCGGAGAGCCGGGTACATGTTGAACAGGTTGGCCACGAAGGCCATGTTGAGCTTTTGGTTTCCGGACACCACATCCTTAGGCGTGACAAACTGTCTGCAGTCCATACAAGCCGCCTGCCTCAGCATCAGCTCCGCCCGCCTCTCGTCGTCAGGCTCCTGTGAGCGAGAGAAGACGCTTTATAACAATTTTGAGACGTTCCTAACAATGTTTCACAACACAGTCCTTAAAGCCCCTCTGCCCCTCTTGTTTGTGTTTATGCCCTGCACTGACGCATCTGACAAAAACAACACACTGCTTCTTAATCAGCTGATCAACTCAGTAAGGCATGCCTGCACACATGGTGTTTTTCTTTCTTTTATTCTGTGTTGCTGCTTTTAAAAAAAAAAAAGTCATTGGGAAACGTATAGGAATTTTGCGTTTGTATACAAAATCTTTTTCACAATCTTAGTTTTCATATGTAACTGAGCGAAGTCTTTGTTTGGCTGTTTGTGTTTTATTCTGTATGATGAATGCCATTCTATTGTATTACAGTACCGTAAGAGTTATTGGTTAAAATTGTCTTAAATTTGTCTGTTAAATCATATTACAGTGTTATCTTTTCTGCTTTGTGGGTCTTGGCTGTTTAAGCTTAAAATTTATTAACACAACCGTTGCTTGCACCTGAAGATACAAAAGTAATGGACTGTGTTTGTCACAGTTCTTTTGCATTTGCATACCACAGCATGCTGCTTGATTGCTAGTTTGGTTATTTTTGCATTTTGCACAAAAATGTGAGGCAGTTACGTGATGTCACATCCTGTCTGACTGTAAAAATGTGGTTCTTATTGAGCGTTGGGTGAGGTGTAGGGGTTGTGATTGTTAGACTGAGAGAGACATGTTTGAATTATTGGACTATTTCTTATTCATTTTTTCCCTTTCTTCATCTCAGTACTTTTTCAGTTCTTGTTGTTTCATTTAAAGATGTGGCTGCACTGTAAATAAATTGAGCTGGTTGATCGATTGACTGACTTTGATTCCTACTGACTCTACTCTGTCTAAACCACTCTGCCAAAGCATATAACTACAGAGTGGTCCATCTCTTTTAAAGCATCATTCACAAAAACAAATGACTCTCTCTGTCACAACTGTCTCTGTCAAAAGCTGAGAGGACTCCTTCTGTTGCACAGTGTCTACACACTTCGCTACTGTCACACACACACACACACACACACACTTCTGCCTTGTCTGAATGGTCTAAACCCTGGGTATCAAAAGGCAAATCTCTCCCTTATCAGGCCTAAAGCAGCATCTGCTTATGTAATTCACTGCCTCCCTGTAAAAACCAAAAACAAAAACAAAAAAAAGAAATCACACAGGAAATGAGCCAAGCTCAATCTCCCATCCAAATGCTCAATGGTAAAAAGCCATTGATCCTGCTTACATGCAGTCCCGACATGTCAATGTTGATCCTCATCTCATCCAGTGTCTCTCCTTTGGGAGAGATCTCATTCAGCAAGTAGAAGTAGGCCCTGGAATCCTGTGATAAAAAAAAGAGAGAAGATGTGACCTAACAATGAACTGTCACTCTGTTGCATAACTGCACGTTAACATGCCTGATTTGGGAAATGACGCTGGGGCAAAGGTGGATGTTTAGTTTCGTTTTTTTCTCACGAGAGGTGTTCCTTTTAAATTACTTTCAAATTGACTTTTTTTATCTTTATCATCAACCTGTCATCTAATTGTGGTCATAAAGTCATTGTGGAGATCTGATTGGTAATTGAAAAGCGATAAAGTGATGTGTTAGATTGTACTACAAATTATATATATAATTCACAGCATTCTGAAGGCTAATGTTTACATTTCATAAGGACAATTGACTAAAAAAAAAAGAAAAAGAACTATTTTCCATGGTGTGTGAAGGGTAAAATCCATCAGGCGCAAAGGACAAACGATTCATTGGCTATGCTCTAATTGAAGAGGAGCAGTATCTGACAATCTGACAATTCAGTTTTGAGCACAATCAAATAAAGGTACCTTTATGTCATCACCGAAGTTGCTGATTGGTTGCCATCCGGCATTATTGAGATGATAGTTGACCCAGCGCAGCAGCAGCTCTTCAGGAGACATGGCCATAAGCTCATCCAACTCCTCATTCTCTCCCAGCAGACAAATGAGAGCTGTACAGACAGACACATATGAAAACACACACATACACACACATACACACACACACACACACACACACTCCAATACCACCACTTCACCCTACATTCCACCCACACTCATTTTCACCCCCTTATTTAGCAAAACACTTATGATTCCTGACAATAGGTCGAAGGACAGGCCTAACCTTCATTGCGAGAGATCTCGATGTCAGCGAACAGACCGATTTTAATAATCTGCCACAGCAAACCCAGAACCAAGTGAGGCGTCCCAGCTATCATGTCCTGAGAATCAATATTGACCACGGTGCAGCCAATAGCTGAGGCAGAGTTGAGAGCCAACACCAAATTTTCCTACAGTGGGAAATATCAAGGGGGTGAGAGGTGTGAGATAGAGAAAGAGAAAGAGTGAGACACAGAAAGAGAGAGAGACAGAGGAAGAGAGAGCGAGAGAGAGAGAGAGAGTTCACTCTTATATTCATGTCAAACCACATAAATAGTTGTTAACCATAAACCATTATCTAAGTATTGTAACTATAGAAGATCAGAGGTCTGAGAGTTCACTTCATCTCACTGTTACTCACAGTCATGTTGAACTTCGTACGTTTCTTTGTGTTTATCACCCTCTCATCAATCGTATCTGGTTGGGAGAGATTGATCATTTTGCTGAAAAGAAGGAAGGAAAGAAAGAAAGAAAGAAAGAAAGAAAGAAAGAAAGAAAGAAAGAAAGGAAGAAAGAAAGAAAGAAAAAAAAAAAGTAATTTAATTCAGAAAACCACACAATACATTATGAGTTAAAAAGCGCTGTCAAAGAGTTTCATAACGCCCTGTGTAAAATCCAGCTATAACTTGTTATACATAAACACAACCTGTGAGATATAGCAGTAAAATATTCAAACATGGAGACTATGAAATGGAAAACATATCTCTTATCATATTACCACAGCAGTATTCCATCTTTGACAGATTTGAAGAGACTGTCATTCTCGGGGTCCAAGGGTATGAAATGTTTGCAGTCGGGATCGTTGGCTAAGGCCTTATTGATCCAGTTCACAAAGGCCACTTTCTCCTCATCTGTGGGGGCCATTAAAGAGCCAAAACATTGGTGGCGAGTCAAGGTCAGGTTTCATGTGCACGGGGCAGAGAACCAAGCAATAGCTTTGAGAATTGATCTGTTTGACTATCAATAGAGATGTTTGACTAGCAATTTGATGGCTGCGTTTTTAGATTGTACGAGACAGAGTGGAAATGGCACCAAAGTGATAGAGACAACATTGTTGTTAAGCATGATTCAATTAGAGTCAAACAGACTTGTTTATTACAGATGTCATCATCCACCTGTAACAGAGGGGGACATCTGCACATCCATTAATCCATTAATCTAACAGGATCTCCATAAGATATTGCAATATAAAGAGTAAGAGAGAGAGCGAGAGAGAGAGAGAGAGAGAGAGAGAGAGAGAGAGATGTACATATAGATATGGATATAAATAAAGATGTATAATGTAAATGTTATAATTTTATAATGATATTCTTTTATAAATATTTTAAATAGTGAGAGGTGACGCAGCAGCCAAAAGAAAAAAAAAAAGGCCTTCAAGCAGAATGATCAATGACAGATTGGAGTGCTATATTTCAGTCCATTCTGACAAGGCTGCCAAAGCTAGCTCAGCTCTCATTAAAATCTCATTAGCTCCTCTACTCTCATGACTGACTCTCAGTAAACTCAGCTGATTATTAAAGGTAATGAGTTACAGTAACACCCTCCCAAACCACAGCTGACCTGCGTATGAGTGTTGTGTCCCTTCACTGGATATTTCTGACATTCCTCCGAAGGAACGGATCCCATCCCTCCTAGCAATGGCTTTGCGGAATGTCTCTCGGACCTCCTTACTCTTCAGCTCCTGGTAGATCTGGAGAATTCAAAATTCAGCACAAGGTCATTGCTGATCAGCATGCAATGGCAGTCTTGTTATCAACAGTGCTAAGGTATATGGAGGTGTAACACAAAAGCTTACAGGCAGTGCCCTTAACTGAAATGGGATATATGCACAGCACCGGTTAGAAAGCTTGTTGACCCGAAACCTTTGAGGTCATTTCAGAGCAGTATAAGAAAGGAATGGCAAGCTTAACATACTCTAAAAATCAAACACCTGTAAACTCTAAAAATCATTAAAAAATGATGCTTTGTAGTAGTCTATAGTGGTGGAAGGAACATTGTGCTCTGTATGGTGCAGAATAAGAAAGGTATTACCACAACAAATTCTTCAAAGGACAGCTTCTCATCTTTATTGGTGTCACCAGCCATGAACTTTTCCACGATTTCTCGCACCTTATACCCCGGCAGCGACAAACTTGCCTCTCGGAAAAGGTCGTGGAGCTCAAAGTCATTGACATAGCCGCTGTTGTCAATGTCTGCAATGAGGAGGAGAGTTTCTTAGTTCAACTACAACAAAAACTGGCTTCATAGCCAAATAGGGATTCAGCGCACTGGACCTTTTGTACCCAGTCAGTGTAGGGTTTTAGAGCTGTTATTTGCAGCTCTGAATACAAAGCTAACAGAGGATAACAATTAAAGAGAACATAAAAAACAAATCTGTCTTATGCCATAACCTTATGCCATAAAATGTTGACATGACTTTTTTCCTGCTAATGTTTGACTCCAACACCCATAAATCTATTGGTTGAACACGGGAAACAGTTGTGTCTCAACTAACGTGAACTTGTGATTTTGCGACTTTACTGGGCTGTATGGCCAATAACTGTGTCACGTATGCAGAGAGGCTGGATGCAGGTGCAGGCAAACTTTAATTCAAAACACAACTCAAATACAAAGTTAGACACGGGAAAAGATCATACCACAAGAATCATGTTACTACGGGCTAGCCAATAAATCAAAGGTCAGGAAACAGGTTAAGGTCGAAACAGAGGAAACCAACAAGCGACAGGGAGGCTAACCAGGGACAAGGAGAGTAACGAGCAAGGAGGTTAACAGGGAACAAGAGGGTTAACATGGAACAAGGAGGCTAACATGGAAATGTTATCCTAACAGAGAACAGGAAAGCTAAACAGGCACGGGGCTAACAGCGACAACACAGCACACTACAGTCTTGTATTTATACATGCGACTTAATGCCACAATGACCAGGTGTATGTGATAATCATATGATGAGCTGGTTGAGTCAGTCACTAATGATATGTAAAAACCGAGCACTGATAAGCTAGTAGATGAGGAGGCGTGACAGACCTATTTTGTTGAAGGCCTCCCTTAGATCCTCGAGGTCTTCCCGAGGGATATGCATCACGTTGTTCTGCATGTTAGGACCTCCACAGGCAATCCTCCAACTGTATGGCAGTCCTGAGGTAAAGGGTCACACAGAGAGATAAAGAGAGAGAGAGAGAGAGAGAGAGAGAGAGAGAGAGAGAGAGAGAGAGAGAGAGAGCTATCACAAAACACTGAGCAAGTATGAGAGGTCCTTGAAAGGCAACTTGACAGAATTTTTCTGTAATGCCAAACCGAAAATATAATAAACTGATTATTACTTGTTAAACACAACAATCAGCAGTTCACACACTCTGTGAATACTTTAATTTCTTCCTCTAGTGATTATGAACAGTAGAACTGGTGGGTGCAAAGCACAAACTGTGCACATGAATACTCAGTGTCAAGCTTTAGTCAGCTGAGAGCTGGAGTGAGTACTACAGTAATAAAACACTCCTCTATTAACTGACTTAAATGTAAGTCATACAATCATGAGCTAACATACACAGCCACGCATAGATAAATATATGATCACAAATGTGTGTTTGAAAGCATGCGTGATGAAATTTGAGTTGCACCCATTAAAAACCATATAATACCAAATACCATACCATTACATTACATTACACAAAATTTGAACTTAATAAGAACTTTCAATGCGAAAGACATACAATGCCTCAAAAATGAAAGTAAGGGTTTTGCAAAATGGTTAAGGTAATGAAAATTTACTTGCAAAGACCAAGTGTCTACTAACACCTATTGCAATTAAGCTGATCTATTCTCTCTGAATTTTGTTAAATACGAAAAACAAAACAATAAAAAAACAGTACCTTTGCTTCAGCTTGTCTCCTACTCTACCTCGGTTCAACAAGGAACACTGATGTTCCTGTAACAGTGGGAAAAATGCAGAGAAGGAGTTCCCTGAAGCTCAGATAGTGCCGACTGTGTGTGGAGAGAGAACCCGACGGTGCCA
Source organism: Chanos chanos (assembly GCF_902362185.1). Taxonomy (NCBI): domain Eukaryota; kingdom Metazoa; phylum Chordata; class Actinopteri; order Gonorynchiformes; family Chanidae; genus Chanos; species Chanos chanos. The sequence continues at coordinate 19,742,447 of NC_044499.1, read as the reverse complement.
ACAAGAGGGCACAACAAGGAAGAGACCTTTGTTCTGAAGATCACTACAATGGGCGAGGCCCTGTGGAAGACTCCACTAGGGTTAACGTTTAACCATCCAGACTGTGCTGTGTCAGCCAAACATGTGGTCATATATCCAGGGCTGTGGACAACTTACTGGAAATGGCGAGTCTTTTTTCCCCAAAAAAAGTGGACCTTATCATTATTAAGTGGTTTATTTGTATTGGCTTTTAATCTGACTTTGTGGACCTTTTGTTTTTGGAAGGAGGTTGAACAACCTCTCTGCCCACCCCCAAACCCCCCCACCCCCCAACTCCCAAGCTACGCCCATCATATCTGCAACCAGCAACTGGTGGCAGTTTGCCCTTTGTGGTTGTTCATAAGTATTAAATAATCTCTCAAGTCTCGGTGTGTGTTTCTGTGTTTCTGTATAGGGTGGAGAGGGGTTAGGTGGGGTTAGACTATCACTGACTTCTGACGTGACTGGAAAAAACTGACGGCCTTGAGTTCTTGGAGAAATAGTTAGTGTGCCACGCAACATATTCTCCCTGCCAAATTGGGGCGTGTTGATGGTGTTTAATGGCAAAGACTAAACACTAAAAACCATGTGACAACAAAACACCTACCATTTCACATGTACAGTCAGTGGAGAAGAAGGGTCAGCTGATGCTCCCTTTTAGAGCAACATACAGTTAAATTTTGTATACCATAGGGTCAAATGTCCCTCATGACTGTGGCACTACTACCCCTAACAAAACAATTCTACCTTAAAAATCCTAATTCACATACTTTCAAGACCAATTTAAATATGTCAAGTGCTTCAAAAATAATCAAGAATCAACAATAATAAATTGTTGTGCATTATGCTGTCATCTGGAAAAACATGATATGATTAGATAAAACTAATATTAAATTGCTTGTCCTGAAAGCAAAGTGTTACATCGTCACCCAGCTCAGTGTGTAGGACAGACAGAGAACAGTCTCCCTGCTTTGAGGCATGGAGGTGACAGGATCATACCCTGGAGATGTTTCTCATTGTAGGAACAGGATCTGGACTGAAAGGAAAATGAACGGATGGAAGCTGGGAACTCACCGCTTCTCAGTAAAATTCTTCATTCTACAGTGATTACAAATTCAGCAATAACCTGCAACTAACACACTACTTGTCCTTCAGGCTATCATTGAAATGTTTTAAAACGGTTTATTGGCTTAAAGAAATGAAATCATCATACATGTTCATTTGATTTTTTTAACAACTAAGAACAAGCAAACATTTCCAATGACGTTACATTAAGAACTCAGACATGGGCTAACAATACACACATGGAGTTTGATGGATGTCAGGTGACTTTAACCTTTAAATTTTACTATTTACTCAAGTGATTAAATGTAAAAAAAAAAAAAATTGTAATCTAGTGTGCAAATGAAGTGACTCCATACAGGTGGAGGTGAAAGTACATAAAAATAACACAAAAGACCCTTTTACATCATCCTAATGCATACAGCAATGCAATAAGATCTTAACAACCGGGTACGTAACACACTTAGGATCAAAGAGAGGCTTGAACAATGAGAATGACTAAAGAGTACGTCAAAGGACTGTTGTAGCAACGGCTATGTGATCACAACATATATGACAGTGGAACTGTCTGGAGCTTTAACAAGTTTATGATTATTGGTGATAGTGTAACAGTGACAGTCTCAGAAGACAGACGTTTGACACATCAGACCTGCATGTTTTAAACATGAGTGTCCCATATGGTGCAACAAATAAAACGTCTGTGCCACACAATGGGCTGTAACAGTACACACCTAATAAGCCCGTATCAGTGACAATTTATCTCTCACGCTCCCCTGACAGTAAGACCTCATACAGGACAGGTCCAGTCCAATTACTGATCTGTTTAAACTAAGAAAACTCTGCTGTATCAAAAGCTCAAATATATCCAGTTTACATAGAGCGTGGCAAAGTTCCCCAGTGGTAAAATAACACTGGGAGCGTATCGTCCCAAAGCAGTCCAGAGAGGGACAGTACAAACTCTCTGAGACCTTGTTTAACACTAAATGATTTACTGTGTTTGTGATAAAAATGAAATATGGAAAATGAGAAATTTGGGAACTTGAATAGCAAATTTTAAATTTGAGAACAGAAAAAAATGAAGAAAACTTCGCTGAAGCCTTGAACAAAAGCCAGAACTTTTCCATAAGAGGAAAAGGTTTCTTAAAGGAATGACTAATACTATAATAAGCTTACTCTAACAACGGAGTCATTGAAAAAGAAAAGCAAAGAAAAAAAAACCCCTTGAAAAACACACGACAGTAACAACCTTACCACTCAATTCTTACCACTTGTTCTTTTGCAAGAAAGTATCTAGACAACAGTTGCTGTTCTCTGTACCGTCCCTGAGACACCCATAATGGTGTAAAAAACTGCTCCTTTCCTCAAAGATGAAAAACCTTCTCTCTCCTTAAAAGAATCCTGATGCGTGGTCAATAGAGAGCTGGACCAGTCACCTCAGAATTACATGAATGTTTTGGTGATACTCTATCCAGAGCAAGCCCTTGTCTTCAGGAGACTTCAGTGGGGCTCCTGGTCTGCACCCTGCATTATTGATTGCTTTGAAAAGAGGATCAGTTACTGCACTGGCCACCATAGCTCTCTTAGTGGGAAATAGCTTAAACGTACCTCACATAATTCTTCAGCTTTCAATACCATTTGGAAAAAAAAACAACCAAAAATCAAAAAACAGTTTTGCCATGACATCTCACTAAGACACCACTCTGTGGGTGTGTGTGGATTTGTGTTAGTGTACACCAGTTATATGAATGATGTGGACAATATTTTGTGCGATAATCCGAGAATGCAAGAACTTCTAAAACATAAGTATGCACTACCTCCAGGTGATTTTTAAATGGGTGAACCTGTCAGAAGAGGACCAAATTTTCATCTAATTACGTACCCCTCAGCAGCTTTATAGAAATTGATGAGTAGACAAAATTCACGATTTAATAAACATACATAAAATTAAGATATAAGAATAAATAAAATGAACAAATAAACACAAAAAATGATATTGCATTCACAGGGAAGATGATGCTCATACATGTGTTAACTGAAGAGACAGTGGAGCAGCTGAGACTGTAAAAAACTGTAGAGTAGAAAAAGAATCATAAATATTTAAGAAGGGATTTTACCTCCTCTTGTCGGTAGGTTGTGGCTCTGCCCCCTGTTCCATGGAAAAGGCCATTGCCTTAGGAGACCTGTGAGTGTCAGAGCTATGGATCACTCTCTCTAGCTTGGCCCAGTCAGCAGAATCATCAACCTCAGCTGAAATAATGAAAGGTAGGATAAGACATTGGACACGTCTTCAAAGAGATGAGAGAGAAAGGGTGGCAGAGTGAATAAATGAGTGACAAAGAGAGAAAGAAAGGAAAAAAGAAAGAGAGGGAGCATCAGAGAAAGTTAAAACGATAGCCTCAGACAGAGAGAAAGCGACTCCAGATGCCTAAGGTGTAAGGTGTGTTCACACACACACACACACACACACACACACACACACACACACACAAACAAGCACTCAGGCACTCACCCCTCTGAGTGAGTGAACACTTTGCTCTAATGCAAAACTGGCATAATTACAATAATCCCCCTGTAAAGCAGACACACACACACACACACACGCTATTCTTTAGAGCTGCTTTGAAAAACAGCAGCTACAGTGCATATAGAAAGCATGTGTTGCTATCTATTCATATGACTGGCTTTATATAAGGAGAGTGGGCACAATAACCAGCAGGTGGTAGTCAGCACAATGCAAAGGCATCTGGGCTGCTAGAGATTTCTTCAAAATCAGAGAGAGAGAGAGAGAGAGAGAAAGAGAGAGAGAGAGAGAGAGAGAGAGTTAACCACCAGGTGGCAGTGATAGGTAAGCTAAACTGGACCACTGAGGACTTTTCATGTGTCTGATTTTTCCATTATGTGATTATGACACAGGTACAAGGCACGTATTATCCCATTAATAAGTGTGTATGTACGGTACATCCAATGAAGAGCGATCACTACACGAAGCCTTGGGGCCTACAAGCGGCACGATAACAGTAAATAACAGATAACAGCAAACCAGACGCAAGACACATTAAAACATAGTAACAGCTTTGAAAACAATTGTATGGTCTATACACTGTCATAGAAGTAGCTTTATTCAGCAAGCATTAGGATATGAACATTTTGAAAGAGTATAACAAAAGTACTTTTTTCCGAGTGTACATCGCCGCTCAACTAAAATGGTTAAAATGGTTATTTTTTTAATTCAGTGATTTTTGTAGTACACAAGATATACTCTGATAGAAAATTAGTTTACTATACTCCAGGTAATTTGGTACGGATGTGAGAAGATGTTGCCATGTAGCTATAAACATCCTCTAGACGCTTACGAAAATTGATTGACATATGGGCGAACCAGTGGAGTCATGAATCGGCCCAATAGCTGGCGTTTCCAGCAATAGATGCACAGAGAAGGAGGGTCTTCTTTCCTGAGGCTCTGATTGAATTCGCGCAGTAGTTACAGAGGTACAACACTGCCTGCTGAAAGGCGTATGATGGATAAGCCAGAGAAGAACAAAGCTTTTCGTTGCAAAGTTGCTTTGTTCGTAGATGGACAATAATTACAAGAAGCTACGGATCTCCGTTGGACGCTCAAACAAGCAGCGTCATTTATGAGAAGCTGATTTTTCTTCTGTAGATTTTGTGGACAGACTTATATTCCAGGTCTCTTCTGCGTTACCGTGCTAGTCGTGGCCTGACTACACCTGAACAAGAACACTTATGCACTGTAGTACGGAGTTTTTGCTTACATGGTTGTATTTTTCATCTTTTACCCACGCGAATGATTTAATCGATATCGGTTCGATGGACCCCTCGCTGATGTCACGTCCTCTTCTTTCTGTAACGCAAGATTGTAGCCATCACTGTGTATGCAACCGCGTAGCATTGTAAAGCAGCGTCTTACCACCTCTCGCTGTCTTTTGTCATAAATGAAAAACAAACCGTACCAACTTAAATTCACGCCACCATGGGAAAAAGACCTTGGTTTTGGACGGAAGCACAAACCCTACAGAAATCACACCAAAATTATCGCCAACCCTGGAATTGTCATGAAAGTCTTACGTCGGAAAAAGATCATCATGGTTCTAGCATACTTCTTGCTAGTGGCTCTGACCATGCTGAACCTGGCTAACTACAAATGGACGAAAGAACCCCAACAATGCAACCATCAAATGCAGAGCACGACGTTTCAAAGCAGGTCTGACATCCGCTTCCTTTACAAAGTCCCCCAAGTCAGGAAGAGACAGCTTGTCTATGTGTTGACAACTTGGCGGTCAGGCTCGTCTTTTTTCGGAGAACTGTTCAACCAGAACCCAGAGGTCTTCTTTTTGTATGAACCAATGTGGCATATTTGGCAAAAGCTCTATCCCGGAGATGCTGTGTCTCTTCAAGGGGCTGCCAGAGATATGTTGAGCTCTCTTTACAGGTGTGATTTTTCAGTTTTTCAGCTGTATAACAATCCTGGGAGTAAGAACATCACCTCATTGGGGCTCTTTGGTGCCACACTCAATAAAGTTATCTGCTCGTACCCTCTTTGTTCGTCTTACAGGAAAGACGTTGTGGGTCTGGTAGATGACAAAGTGTGTAAAAAGTGCCCCCCTCAAAACCTTAGGGTCTTAGAGGAGGAGTGCCTCAAATACAACACTGTGGTGATTAAGGGAGTGCGCATTTTAGATATAAACGTATTAGCGCCTCTGATGGAGGACCCCTCGATAAATCTGAAGGTTATTCACTTAGTTCGAGACCCCAGGGCAGTGGCAAACTCCAGGATCAAGTCAAGACACGGCTTGATACGTGAAAATTTACAAGTGGTACGGAGCAGAGACCCCAAATTTAGGCGCATGCCATTTGTGGACCAAGGCCACAAAATGAACAAGAAGGAGGGTTCGGACTACCATTCTATCGGAGCCATGGAGGTGATTTGTGACCGTTCGTTGAAAACTCTCAGAACCGCCCTCAATCCACCCAGCTGGTTTAAGGGAAAATATATGACAGTGCGTTATGAGGATTTAGTGGAGAATCCAGTTAAAACGGTGAGGAACATTTATCGCTTCGTTAATCTGTCGGTAAACCATGACATTGAGTCATTTGCCATGAATATGACAAATGGGACTAGTTCGTCCTCAAAGCCGTTCATTGTCTCGTCAAGGAATGCAACACAAGCCGCAAGCGCGTGGAGAACTGTGCTCAGCTACCAACAAATCAAACAAGTTGAAGAATACTGTCACCACGCAATGTCTTTGCTTGGATATCTGCGTGTTCGCACTTCTGGAGAGGCAAAGGATTTGAGCAAGTCTCTATTGACAGTTCCCAAGGTTTAAAAACATGTTGCCACCAAAGAGAGCCGCGCTGTATTTTGCCTTTGATCCTGTAAGTGTTGGGAAGAAAATGTGGTTTAATTCCAGTGATTTTTGCCTTGCTTTTGGTGGAATGTATGTGTTCTGTGTAATGCACGGCCACATTTGTCAGGATCATATAACATGGACCAGATGACCAAAAGAGACAGTGTTCATAGTCTTATTCACTGTTTAGTTTTGATATTTATTTGACTAATGTAAAGCTTGAGGCTGGTATGCATTATTACTGTCCAAACTCATGCCGAGTAGACCAACTTGCATGAGAGAAATGCATAGCTAAATTACAGTTAAAATGTACTTACATTTTTTGAAAAATACATTTTCTTCAGAAATTTCTTTGTTGTGATTGGAACATTCAAAGTTCAAAACAAATGCTTAACTTGGCCCATAATCCCATGTTTATGAACATACTTCACCAAAGAAGTATCTAAAATATGTGTTAGTCTGTGACCATTATAGAAACTTGCACTTTGATAGAAAAGGCATTCACTGAATAAACACTTAAGTTTAGAAGGCCTTTTCCTACTTGAGTGGATAACATTGCTGTCATAGTTGAAATTAATGAGATATTTGTACCATATCCCTTCAAGGCGCTGAAGGTGGAGACAGAACAAACAATACATCAGTGTTATGGTGTGTTAAAGAGACACTGTTTTTAATATCTAAGCCATTTGTAATACTCTGTCAGCAGGGTGCGTGGGTAAATGGGATTTGAAGTAGTTTGAATATCACTCCTTGCCAATAGCATGTTTTTTTTTTTTTTTTAAAAAAGCATGTTTGCACTTCCTGAACACCCTCAGTTCTGGTCAAGAAGTCTTCATTGTGCTGTCATCTTTAGAACTCACTAAAGAGATTTACTGCTACAGCTGGTTTAAATCATACTAGCATGTCTGTGTAATGCCACAGAACAGTTTAACTACATCACCTAATCAGTCTTTTTCATCAAATTTGAAGTATAAACGCATGGCATTCTTTAAACGATGATATCTACTGCTCAGGACTCATTCACACATGACCTGAAGAGCTCATTTGTCTTTGTTAAAGGGGTGTTCTACTGTAGCCAAACTCTTCCCTTTCTGTAGACACAAACAAGTCAGAATTACACAACTTTCACTTCCACAGAGACAGTGCACAGAATTCTCATCTGTCTTAACACTGGTATGAAGTTCAACCAACACTTCTTTGACAGGTGTCCTTCTTTTCTGAGCATCACCAGTGTTCAGCGGCATTCCCAAATGCTTCTAAACTCTTTGTCCAAACGTAACCCTGTTAAGTGGGGAGAAAAATGGGACAGAATGGAACAGAAAAGCCTACAGGAACATGTTTGAAATCAGAGCGCCTGATAGACTTGTCAAATTTACCTAAGACTACCACACTTCAGGAACTGACAAGGTGGTATGACTTGGTTAACCAGCTCAGTGTTGTCAAACAAGCTGCAAACACGCCTCGCTGATTTGATAATATGCCATAATTCTCATATTAAAATTTCAGATATACTGAGGGTTACATTTTTTCCTGTTGTATAATGATGTGTAATGTATGATTCTGGGCATGCTGTGGTACACATTCAAATACAAAACCAAAAATAACAACCGCAAAAAGACACAGTCCTCTCCAAAGAACAGTGCTGAACAGTACTGCTTCAAAGCACCGTTTGCGAGTAGAGTTAAACGTTTCAGTGTGACGGTGTAACCTGCTGAATCTCGGCCAGCTCCATTGTGCTGAAATAGCAGCAGCAGCAGTCGTGCAGTGAGGCAGGCGGGGGCTACACTCGGCTCCTAGCTGTGCAGCTGAACGGGCAGGAGCCGGAGAGCAGGGGGGTGGTTGACATGGGAGATGTGAAGTAGAGACAGTGTGGCTGAGGCCCGGAGACCCGCTGGCTTTGACTTGACACCCTGGCAACTGCTCTGGCCGGATGCCACCCTCTCTCCTACACACTCCGCACTGACTCATCAGAGTGAGGAAAAAACAAGCTTTTGTGGTATGCCCGTACGATGGAGCTGATTTAAAAGAAACTGTGTGTTTTTTTTTTGTTTGTTTTCCTCTCACTTTGCTTCAAAGTTCAGCAGTACAAGCCTTTTTCCATGAATTTACCATATTACTTATAACAACCATCTCATATGTGTTGTTCTGATTATGCAGCTTTTTTTTTGTGGAAGCTACAGTTTTACATCTCATCTTGCAGGTTACAGTGACCACAATTTTTTTTTTTCTTTGTGCAAATGATGTTTTGGAGTAGTATTCAATGACACATTCATGCCTCTCGCAGCGTGACACACATGATCCTGTTAGCTCACATTTGCATTCGTCTGGGCATGACTAAACATTCTTAGATAACACAAAGAGACGTGCAGGGAAATATGGAGGGGTTTCGAGTTGCGTGTTGTGTGTAACAGTCCATCTCGATGCTTTATGTTAACCATCTGTGTACTCCCCGCTGGCCGTGGCCACTGAGACGATGCTCTCTGCAGTTGTCATGGTTACGGGATCTGAGGTGCCCGTCATACAAATGAAACAGATGGTAGCCCTGCAGATGCTTGGGGTGGAGGGATAGTACGTAGGGAAGAAAATGATAGAATATTCTGAATAAATATTTTTTGACTCATTATTCTTTGCAGATTCCAAAATTTCTACAGTATGTATATAGTTAAGTATTAGAATCATTTATCTTTTTGAACTGTAAACTTGTTTTAAGTGTTTGTGTTGTGTTGTATTGTCTTGTGTGTGTGTGTGTGTGTAGAAGGTGTGAGATGCTGTTTATACGATGACCAGCTGTTTATTTATGTGGTAAGTGTCTGTCTTGTTAGACAAGAGCGAAAACACCATGATTCGGTAGCGGTATTTATGAGTTCTTTACACTGAGGGCAGTGCTGACTGGAATTACATTAACGTATTAATGGAGTTCATCTCTCTCTCTCTCTCTCTCTCTCTCTCTTAGTTTGCCCTCTCATTTCCAACAGTGTATCAAAGTGAAACCGGAGAGCTTTTACTCTACTTTCACTTCTCATATAAAATACATGCATATGCAGCAGCCTCTCTTCAGCTGACCTACAGTGCCAAGAGCAATTAGCATATTGCCTGATCTGAATATGGTAATTTTACTGATTTACCTGCACTTAAATTCAGTCTAGTGATTAAAAATTCATTAGGCCCTATCTGAGAATGTGCTCAGAGATTTTAAAACCACAGATTATTACAGTCTTAATATTATTTATGTATAGGCTTAGGACTCCACATATCTCACTTTTATATATAAAACTGGTTCCACCGGAAGCTATTCACAAAAGTATTCCTGTTTCTAATGATCTGTAGAGGGATGCATTGCTTTAACTGGGACTCAGAAATCATACGCACATTTTTTTTTAGCTTTGCATTCTGGTGAGCTCTTGCATATGAAAAATGTTGCACACAAGTGAAATATTCAAACTATTTTAATCTGTTGCAATACTGTCCTGGATCAACCAACGCATTGAAAATTAGATGCTTATCTGTGACAGGGATGGAGGACATGGTCCAAGTATTAAGGTCTATATTGTACAGTACAGGTTTAGTTTGTAATTCAGCCTTAAGGGTAAAAATGAGACTGATTTCTCTGTCCACTTCCTCCTGAATGTTCAGTCCCCTCAGATAATGTTTACCTGCTTGAGTCTATGACTTCAGCTATACACACACAGACACGCACACAGTCATGCACACACACACACGGACACACACACACTCACATTTCTAACTTCACCCAGTTTGCTCTAAGAGCTGGTAATTGAGTGTGAATGTGACTGGAGGCTGAATATATCATTGGAGATGTGCATGTCTCTCAGAAGGCACAGATGGTAAGTGAACCAGGTGGCACTGTGGCCCTATGCTAAAGCCACTGTAGATACTGCTACAGTAGAAAATGATAATAACCGAGAGTGAAATTTGAGATGGCTGAAGTGAAAGTTTCCTTGTTAGTATATCTAAGGTGGCATGACACTGTAAAATTCAGTCTGTTGGATTGTCATGCGCTAAACTATGTTAAATATAAAGAAAATATGACCTTATACTTTTTGAAAGTTAGTGTGATTTGAGTTGGATATGTTTGGAAACACTAGGTTTGGAGAAGTGGAAATCTTTTTTTATTTGATGCAGTGCTTTATATTGCACAAAATAGTTACCAACTCCATCATTAGGTTTGCTGACAATAGCACTGCTGATCCTTAACAAGGACAAGATAGTTTATAGGCCCTTCACTCTGTTAGTGTCTGCAAGACAAAGGAGCTGACAGTTAACAATAAAGCACACAGATTCCTGTCCATATAAACTGATGGTGTAGAGCAGGGGTGGGCAAATCCAGTCCTGGAGAGCCGGTGTCCTGGCGGTTTTTGTTTTCACCTCTTAGCTACCTGTTGATTTTCACTTTGAAAACAGGTGTGCATGCTCTTCAGTCAATCAGAGACTGTATTTAGTTGGTCGACAAGAAAAACAGCAGGACCATGGCCCTCCAGGACTGGAATTGCCCACCCCTGGTGTAGAGAGTCAGAAATCACACCTTCCTTGGTGATTACATCACAGAGGTATTCTCATGGAAGTTCATTACCTCCTCTGTGATCACAAAGGCACAACAGTATCCAGGTACAACAGCATCCGGGTGCAACGGATTGGCTCCTGAGGTACACAGTAGAAAGTGTACTGTCTAGCTGCATCATGGTCAAGGATGACAAGTGCCCTGCAGATCACCAGAAAACCCTCCCAACAGGTGGTTAAAAACAGCTCAGTTCATCAGCGGGGGGTACTGTCCTGCCTGTCAAGGACATCTACAACAAGAGGGTGTCTGAGTGGAGCTGCAAGATCACCTAGGTTCACACACACCTCAGCCAGTCTGTTCATCCCCCTGCCATCTGGCAAACAGAATCAGGACGTCTAGTCCCGGACCTCCGGACTTGCAAACGGTTTCTTCCCTCTGTCTGCTGAACTGTTTAACCTCCAACTATGGCCTGTTCAGTGGCCAATCTGTCAGTATTTTGCATTACTGTTCATCGTCTACTTCCTGTTGCTGTCTGTTTTATTGTTCCTGTGATGTCCTGCATGACGACTCTGCTAAATTCCTGTTGCGCTTGAATTCAAACTCCTATCCTCCCTGCATTGCACTCTACACTGTGCCACAACACTGCTCTGTATTGTATTGTACAATATATTCAGCACATGTTTACATGGTTTCTCTACGTAGCTTTATTTAAATGCCATCTTGTGTTGTCCTTCTAATGGCTGCTCTAAAAGTTTTTATGGGCTATGTCTGAAAGCTAGCACTTTATGAAAGCCACTGAGACAAGCATTTTATATTACTCTACACTTGGACTGAATTAAATATGTATTTTTCCTTCATCAGTATTGCTTGTTTGGTGCTCAGTATCTTCCACTTACAAGCTTGTGTAAGTACTTTCTCATACAGTTATGGACATAAATGGATTTTGACTTCTCTGCTTCTCTGCCAACCACTATGGCCTGCCTGTGGTTACTCCCATATTACAGACAGCTTGCTTGCTTTGGCATATCACATTCCTAAAAACATGTTCTCAAATGAGTATTGTCTTACCCACCCTTAACTACAGGAAAATGGGGGCAAAAATGTCATCCAGCATTTCTTGGTTAAAGAAAATGATTTTGAAAATGATTCTGAGGAATAGATGTACCATTTCTAGATCCTCTGAAACATTTTTTACTTTCTTTTACTCATTGATAATATAGGAATCCTTTTAAGGTAAGAATCCATCCCTTTGCATTGAGAATGCATTGAGAAACACAAGCCTTGAAATGAATGAGCATGAGTGCAGTAATGTTAATTATTCAGCATTATACAACATCATGCATATTCCATGTGATCTCCAATTCAATAGATACAATTTGGTCTTATATAATTTATGCTAATGGATTCAAACTGGTCTGATTACCACCAAACAATCAGACTAGAGCAAAGTGTTAAAATATTCGAATGCCGTCCTCTTTCAATGCTGGTTTCTTTTATTTAACACTTTTTGGACTTGGTAAGTTAAAGCTGAGAGAGGTACTTTGAAGTCAAACTCCTAATTGCTATGCTTGTCAGTGCTCCTGCAAGGACTGACTTTTGGTCGCCCTGCTGGCCATTCTGTGCACTGTCATGCAATGGGCTTTTGTTTGTGTTTGGTATTGAGATGTGCTTCTGTTTGTTCCCATGTACTCCTGTCCCCGCCCCCCACCTCATCACTATTATTACCTGATTTGTTTTCCACCAATAGCCTGTTTTTGCTGCTAATTGTTCTGTGTGTTTCTCTGAGGCTGGCTTTGTCAGTTTGCCATCCGAAAACCAAAATTCTGAGCAACTGGGTCTGCGATTGGGCTTTGGCCTGTCATTTCAAACAATACTATTTTTTTACACAGAGTTGCATTGTGGGAAAATGGTAGCAAAGCAACCCAAAGAGTTTCCCAGTGTCTTTCATTACCTAGTCATTTTCAGAGAGCATGTGGCTCTAGGCTTGTAGTTTAAAGTATGTTGCTCCTGTTTGTGAACTCAGTAAAGTAGTTAGGAAGATTGCTCCTACAGCTAAGTGGTTACAGTTGAAGGAACAGGAATGGGACTCAACTTCTTCCTAGGAAAGACCGCCCAGATCCAGAGAGCGAGAGAGAGAGAGAGAGAGAGAGAGAGAGAGAGAGAGAGAGAGAGAGAGAGAGGGAGAGAGAGAGAGAGAGAGAGAGAGAGAGAGAGAGAGAGAGAGAGAGAGAGAGAGCGCGCTCTTTCATTCAGAGATTTACCTTCCTTTTTATGGGTAATTATGGATCAGGGAGAAACAGAGAAATAGGGGCAAGCCCAAAAAAATATCAGGAAAAACTGGAAACAGAAGGGAGAGGGGCTGTTCTCATCATCTACATCTCTCTACAGTTCAGCTGAGAGAATATATCTCAATATATTCCACTTCTCCACCAGTTGCTATACCATTCCTCCTTTCCTAAAGAGAGAGAAAAAAACCCAAAAAACAGAAAAACTTTCTTTTTCCCTTACCACAGTATACATGTAATAGTTCAGCCACAGAGTTCCAGTTTTGGCCCAGTGCTCTGAAGCAGAGGTGGGCAGAATGATTAGACACTGGCATGGTCCACCCATGGGGAGCTGGAGAAGTTGATTGTTTGAAGGATTGCCGAGCAGTAACTGTGCTGCTGAGACAGGGAAAGAGTCCTGTCTAAGTGCCATCCGTTTTTAAAGCTCCATGTAGACAAACAGCAGCACCAGAATAAAAGAAACACTTCCAGGGTGTCCCCCATCCAGCAGTGTGTGACTCACCTGCTCTGCAGGCAGCATCTCACACCCAGGATACAGCCCACACCTCAGCAGCACCTCCGGAACCCCAACCTTTCAGCTACCAGATAATATCAGTGAAAGTGTTTCTTCACAGAGAAACTGACAATTTCAAAGATATCTTATAAGTGTGTGTGCATACATATACATATACATATACATATACATATAATACAAATACATACATATATATGTACAAACCCACACACACACATATATATATATGGGGGGGGCTGCATTAATTAAAAGACTATGCAACTATGATGCGGTTGGTCTCCGCGTAGGCCTATAGGGCAAAGCATTAAAGTAACGATATGAGACAAAGATAACACTTGGTCTTAACTTATGCAATGGTGAAGTATGGATGATATCGACAATATTTTAATGTTATTGTTACGAACATTCTGCAGTAGCCCATGGAAAGCTCAGTCAACAAAGCGTGTCATGCATACTATAGTGGGTTAAACTCGGGTAAATTTGAAAACGCACAATTATTTCTTCGTTAAATGTTCTTGTTGTGATTAGATATAGCGGATATTTTTGGCCTGGTCATCATTAGTAAGCCTAACCGAGTTAAAAATTAAATTAGTCAAATTTGCTTGCATCCATCTTTTAACAACAACAATTTGTTTAGCCGCATTAGTAGCCTGGTCTATTATATGACAGACTCGATTCTAGAGCTATCCTTGAGAAATCTGTCCACAACTCACAAATGTTGCACGTTTATTTCATCACAACAATGTTTGGGAGAGAAAATTTGCACAGTGAAATACAACAATAAAGCAAACAAACAATCGATTCACCCTTTTATTCTGTCACCATCGTTCCTCTTGTTCACCAAGGTCTCTAACTGGAAACTGAGTGCGCGCAAGATCTAGCATCACGCGATTAGCTATTACTCGACGATAATGTAGAAACTCGAGAACTGATATAACTGCTCGAGTACTTGATATGTATATATATATATATATGTGTGTGTGTGTGTGTGTGTGTATATATACACACACACACACCACACACACACACACACACACACATATATATATATATATATATATATATATATATATTCATATGTGTGTGTGTGTAACTCTTTTTATAGATGTCTGAGAGAGAGAGAGAGAGAGAGAGAGAGAGAGAGAGAGAAATATAGAGAGAGACAGATGTTTTGAGCGTATAAGGAAAATAAGGAAATGGAAGAAAAAAAGAAGTTGGTTGTAAATGGGAAGGAAGATGTGTTATTTGTGATCAGCCAGCAAAAACCACAACACAAAAAGCTTTCGACAAATATATCAGATCCCTGTTTGTGAGTGGAACAGAGTGTGTTCAATGAAAACAAAGAACCAGTTAAACTAGGGTATTTCCAACACATGTATGTAGGTACAGACTTGCAGATAAAAGAACTCTGCACAAAACAACATGACACCTCATGCGTTTCATTATGTGAATCTTAACGTGACGATTTTTTAAGACGCAGTTCTTTGACTCAGAAGTATCTTGGCCATGCTGAATCTCCTAATTGTCCATTCTAACAGCCTCCTGTGTCCTTGAGCAGGAAGAAAACAGAGTGACCTCTGAGGAAAGGATGATAATTACTTAGAAACACAAACTTAGGGACCCATTTCCACTGTATCACTCTTTTTTTTGTTGTGCCGCTGACTTCCATTAAAACCGACCAGTTTTATCACTTCATCTTTTCTCCTTAACTGAAGTGCCACATGATCTTTTTAAGTGTCTGCTCTAAAAGCAACTCCATACTTGTGATTTGTTGCATGGATCGTTATATGAGGCCAAAAACTGAAGCTTAGGCCCAAATTTAGTTCTAACCTAAGCCTTTGCCCTGAGAAGAACCTTCCCTCAAAGTTTATCTGCGAATTTCTGAAGCTTAAACATTGACATCTGGTTCCTTTCAGGTTGTGAGACTTGTTGTTCTGTTTAGAGAGAATGCTGAGTTTACAGTGGTTCACAGTGGCGGTGGTGCGGGGGTGGGCAGTCATTCTGGACATTTCCACTAATTAGCTGCCTCATCAACTTTTTGTTCTCCTTTGCAGGAGTGGGCTGATGAATGCTTGGTCTAAATCTGTCACAGGTGCTGTCTCTCTCTCCCCCCTCTTCAAAATAAAGACTGCAGCTAAGCGTGCCACCAGAAGCTGCTAACTGTTAAATCCATTCAACTGTGTAAGACAGAATTTATTTTCCATTCCAGTTTCTTCGCACGAATTGGTAGAGTGTAAAGAAATGTTTTTAGTGGGGCGTTTGAAACAGCACTGGATCTAATTTCTGGATGACAGCGGATGTGTTCCCGTTTTCAGGTTGCTTTGGGAACTGCTCCAGATATAATCCCTTTAGAAAAGTTGAGCGATACAGTACTTCTGAGATACCTGAGCGCTTGAACTCCAACAAACGGACAGGCCCCTCCCTAGTTTCTCATTACTGGTCAACCTTACTGCAAAACTAAGGCAACCTGAGAATACCAGTGTGAAAAGCAATACAACTGAATACATTCAATGGTACTTTGTGAAAAGAGAGATTCATTTCCCAGTATCATTGTTTTTACAATGTTTTTACAATGGTTTTATATCTTTTTTTCTCAGTGTAAACAAGAATCAATGTCCTGGCTCGATTAACATAACCAATCCTATCACTAATTCAGTCTATTCCTTCTCAGGACAGCAGTTAGTGGATCAGGCTCAGACCAATAGCTTCTACAAGGCCCTCGTTCTCTTGAGGAAACCCAATTCAGAGAGCGAGAGAGAGAGACAGAAAGAGAAAGAGAGCGGGAGACACTGAGAACGAGACAGAACAAGAGCCATTCACTGGCCGATAAGCATGTGAAGATAAATAAACTAACAAAAGGTGTGTGGGAGCCCCACCATCTCTATTATACTGTCTCCATACACCGTAGCTAGGCCATCTCTTTGATGAGTTTCCAGGGCATGACTGGGACTGTTCTCATAATGGTCTCTGCTTGGGTGGGAAAACTCGACTCCTGAAAGAGAGGAAAGGGATGAACTAACACATCAACAGAATAGAAAAGTAAAGTGCGTGGCGATGTAATCATGCATCAGCCTCTTACGTGGGCGGCCAAGGAAGTGCCTTGTGTTATTATTGCGCATGTTTGCTGTGCAATCTGGGGGTGAAAAAAGATTAATTTTCCTGTTTGTTTTCTAGGTAGTGCAGAGCATTAAAATATACGCATTTCCGGTGATGGGGACTCCTGCAAATTGCCATGTATATGTCGTCTCCTCGTAGCCCGTATGGGAGGGTATAGGTCTGTGAACTTAAAGGATTTACGAGTTAAGATGTGCGAGTAAGAGCATTACAGAGCGTCCAATGGACTGTGAGAGTGCACACATTTTCTTAAAATATCTCCTGTCCCCGTGGGTTCTCTTTAGCTTTCTTCTCTCTTCGAGCATGCACACATTGACACAAACACACACACACACACACACACGCACTCAGTGTCATGCTTCTCTTCACTGGCTCAGGCTGAAGTCAAGATAACAGAGTTATTTTTAAGCGCACCATGGTGACTGAGTTCAGCTGTGTTGCTCTGTCTTACACACGCTGGGGTGTGGAGGTATGTGTGTCTCCAGTCTAAAGCAATTAGACACAACCCCTACGCCCCTGGCCTCCACCAATCACATCAGTTTTCCATTTCCAAGCCCCTCCCATGCAAGCGGCTAATGACCCTCTCCAGTCCACTGGCAGTGGTGTCAAGCTCCTAGAACACTGTTGCCCATTTGCTGGAAGTGAGAGAAGAGTTTGTTTGAGATTTCTGCAGTCCTCTCCCCCTCAGCTGATCTCCAACAGCTGTCAGTCCTGAAACGAGTAAGCTCTATTGCACCAAGACACGCAGCGGTGACCTCTGTGTAGTTCTTGTGATGGTTTAATGGTTTGGGAATCTGTGGGGAATTGAGTTAGGTTGATGTTTGTGTTAATGGCAAATGTTCCCCTGGTGAATTTGCCCTTATGAGCTCTCAGTGGTAAAAAGGTTGATTTGGATTTGGTTGTGGCCTCTAAGTATTGTCTCCTTAGTCCTCTGAGTATTGTCTCCTTAGAATGGTAAAGATTCTTAAAAGCACAATTATCAACTGGTTTCCAAAAACCTCCACAACAACATCCCATCTTTTGACATAGTTGTGTAGTACATGCATTTTTTTCCCCACCATTGCATTGCAAATCATTGCTGAAAGCCTGCTGTTATGTATGAATGAGCACAGCACGTGAGGTTGACTTGAACATTTTACCCTGTTTGACCAATGATTTGTTCAGGTCACATGAACCATTAACTCTTAAAAATCTCAATTCCAGTATGTCAAAAAACCGGAGTTTTTTTTTTTCGCAATGACCTCGGCAATACAAGACCGCATGACTAATAAAATTTGTACCTCTTCATTGGCCACATGTACTTTTTTTCCTTTCCTTTTCATTGCAGAAGTACACAATATGTTTTTTGTTTTGCCTGTTTGTTATGTTGTTTTGCAACATAAGTAACTGGCTAAGCAAAAAAATGGCAGTTGAGCAGAAATGTTATAAGTCTGTGTGTGTGTGTGTGTGTACTCT
The DNA here is from genome assembly GCF_902362185.1 of Chanos chanos. NCBI lineage: Eukaryota > Metazoa > Chordata > Actinopteri > Gonorynchiformes > Chanidae > Chanos > Chanos chanos. Next base: position 19,724,114 of record NC_044499.1, on the reverse strand, counting down.
TTTTTGCTTTGTCTTTAATAGAAAGCATACCACGGCACTGGGAATATCTTGTCAAACTGGGGTCAAAGCCATAGTCCTCACTGTACAAAAAATGAATAGGTGTTTTTTTTCTATTACAGATGTTGTTGCTATTGGTAAAACCAAAAGTCTGTGTTTTGTGTGTGTGTGTGTTTGCATGTGTGAGGTGGGAGTGGGGTTTTACGAGTGATTGGCCATCAGTTCCGTCCAATTTGAACTGTGTGATCAATAGATCCCATGTTTCTAAAAAGTAGAAGGCTGGTTTTTGACTGTCATGACTGAACATCCCATTTGGAAACTGCCATCAAGCCTCAGAGATATCCAATGTGAAAGATATATTTTGGAGAAATATTCAAGCCAGTAGGTGACCTGAGTCCAAAACTGGGCGAGTCTAAAAGGGGTGCAGTCCCAGAAAGCTTGCAAGTAGTTGTCTGATGCTGGGGTAGAACAGTGTTGGCTAGTGTCAGAGTCAGAGAGACCCATGAGGTGTTGTCTTCTTTGGCTCTGGTGAGATTTATGTAATATCTTGTACTGTCTGATTTTTGTACTGGGGTTAAGGGAGCACTCTAAAGTGTTTAGGCACACAGTGACCCCAAATTCAGGAGAGGTATTTGCTGCAATGTTTGTTGCTCATTTCTCACACGAGATACACACAGCAGTACACACAGCTCATTTCTCACATGAGATACAAACAGCAGTGCATTGAATGCTTTGAAAGGAGGTTTTTGTCATTTTTCTTTTTTTTTTTTTCCTTTTTCCTTTTTTTTTTTTTTTTTTTGGAGACAATGGTTTTGTGCCCTGTCCAGTTTTATAGAGTGCCAGATAAAAGTGAGGAATGGGATCATTTTACTGGGATTGGGGACATTTTGATTTAATAGACTGAGAAAGGTAAATGTACTGAAATGTCTGTTTAGTGGGAAGGGAATATTGCTCAGCTGACTGAAGAGAGGGAGTAAACTGATTATTATGAAATCATTTGCTCAAGTTTGTTAGTGCTCTGTTTGAGTACCACAAGGGAAATTATAAAGGTTTACAATTTATTGTGGAATTAGGGTTATGCCAGATGGGGTTAAAGAGTAGGACCTGATTCGATCTGTCAGGAGAGCACAAAGGTAGCAAAACACTGATAATAACTCGACAATAACATTTTGTCATATTTTTGTATTTTTTTTGTCTCCACGATGTTTTAACACCTCTGTTGTCATTGCGACATGCCCCAAACCTGACCGAAGCACTGCAGGACTGTTGCTAAGTTGACCAATCCAAACCTGGCCAAGACGACCCGGATGATCCTGAGACATCAACAATTTTCAAACAGTTTATGTTTTCAGTGAAGATGTATTCAAACCTGCAGCCAGACATCTGTCTGTGGAACGTGTCTTGAGCCGGTAGTTTAGCAGTAATAAGTTCATGTAAATCTATGGTCTTTATGGCAATATTAAATGTCTTATTTCTTTTCCATGTAAAAATCATGGGATGTGTGTATGTGTGTCTGTCCTTAGGGGAGGGCTTGGGTTCAGTTGTGTTAATGCTAGAATGCAAGGCTTCAGTAGTGGAAGAGAGAATGTGTGGAAGAGGAAGGGTGTATATGACATGATTCAGAAGGCAGAATGCATGGGTGAGAAAGAAGGTGTGGGGGATGTGTGTGTGCATGTATGAATGTTTATATATGTGCTTGTGTGTGTGTGTGTGTGTGTGTGTGTGTATGAATGTTTATATATGTGCTTGTGTGTGTGTGGAGGGGGGGGGGGGGGTTGTCCATGGGTGAGAAAGATGTGAGAAACAGCTGAGCTGTAGTATGCAATACAGAAATAGAAATAGAAAATAGAAGAGGAAAATAGAAGAGAGAATGTTTTTTTCAAGTCAAAGTTTTACATGCAAATCAATGTCCACAGAGTAACCCTTTGATCAAATTGATTCTAGCTGAATCAGAAGCTCTTCTTGGTTCCCTGTGTATCTACTTAAGGCACTGTTACACAGCGTAGAAGTGTATCCTGATTTCGGAATTCACAGCTCTATTAACAGCCGTGCCACACTACCAGACTGTGTCCAGGGATCCAAGGAATCCCAACCAACTGTGTTCCCTTGGGGGGGGGGTGAGTCACTGGTCCGTCTCCCACTCAGTCCTTGTTAGTTGTCAGTGACAGTGAGGTGCCTAAGGTAGTTGTAGCTACTGAAATAAATGAATGAGTAAGTGACGTCCACTTTTTACACTGCTAAATGGCTCTAAAAAGATACAGCGGAAGGTTTTGTGTGTGTGAGGGGAAACACACTCGCCGTAACTGAATTGGTTGCGGTGAGAGAGAGAGAGAGAGAGAGAGTTACGTGAGGTTGTGATTCTCTGGACATTCCATGTTGACAAGTTTTAAAATCCATATTTGACTTCTGCTTCACTTGACTGCAGAGTGTATGTTTGGGCTTAGTGTTTTCAGCATAAAACCTCCATCAGTCGTAGAGCAAGGGAGCGAGACGCAACCACATCTTGCTTTAGCTCATCTGGACACCGCAAGGATCCTCTCACTGTTCAATTTTTTGCACACTCAGAGTTCGCCTTCCTCTTTCTCTGGGTTGCCATGGCAGCAAATAGGCCTTATTCACATGTGGGTACTGGGTGTCATTATCGAGAAATGCAAACATCACTGAGGGACAAGCTTTTAGTCTCTTTAGTGTCTGAGTTTTTTTTTTCTTGAGAGAAGGACCCAACGTTAATTTGCCCTGCAAATTGCTGTGATATTTTCTGAAACAGTGAGGATAAGCTGTGGTTCAAGGCAGGGAGATTATTAAATGCGTACATTTTCTGAGGAATTCAAGTCCGTAGAAAACTTTACAAAGCACGAGAAAACCTTTAAAAGGACCACTCTTTTTGCTGAAGGTGGCACTTATGTTCCTCCCTGCATATTCTCAATCAGTACAAAAGGCTTTTTCCAGTACACTGAGTCTCTGTATACAACATACACCCCCCACCCCAACATAAGGGAAAAAAGACATTGAGGTAACTCTTAACGCTCTTGAGGTCACGCTTATTTGTTTTATTATTTATAATAAATTGCATTTATTTCTGTTTGTGTGTTTTTGTGGCAAGCTGTCGTAATACTTTAGGGTTACAGTATAGCGTGTGTTGCTAAAATCTGATTGAAGCTTACTTTATAAATCATGTAGAGGTTTCAGATACAATGTTTGTGTCATTTAATACACAGGTCATGTTTCTACTGCTGAGAGTAAACACTGAATCTCATACTAGATTGATCAAAATGTAAGGTTTCTGGGCCTTGTTAGAACCGAGTGACCTGATTTTAAAGTATTCTTTCACAGTCATCTAATGTTTCAGACAGGTTTGTATTGAGAACACGCAACAAATGGAACACACAAGAAAAAAGTTACGAAACAGCTACTCTATAACTCCTTTGCGCCACAATCTGTGATTGTCAAAGCTGTTCCAATTTTGCGCCTCAGCACAATACCTTCATTGTTTTCTCCCAAAGAGCAAGAGAGCAGTTGACAAAGTTTCCCATTCAGCCTCCTTCATAGTTATGGTTCTGTTGAGTTGTGGAGACAGCACTGAAACAACAAAACTTAAACAATGAAAGAGTCCAACATGGTCTAACCATTTAGTTTTTCTTCCTTCATTTCTCTCTCTCTCTCTCTCTCTCTCTCTCTCTCTGTCTGAATGCACATTGCAGACATATTGTTACCCTTAGGAAGAGAGTCATAAATAATAAATGGAGGCTGGTCTTGTTGAGGATGCAGTCTCTCTATGACTCCTGCTGGTCTATCTCTATGTGCAATTTGCACAAAGAGACAGTAAACACTGCAGTGTAGAGAAAAAAAAAGAAAAAAAGAAGAAAAAAAAAACTTAGGAAGAACCATACTCCCATCAGAGCAAACAACCACCTCACAGCCCAATTAGTGGTTGTCTAGGCAACCTTGGAGACCGCTGAAGGAAAGAAATGTCAAGGGGACCGGGAGAACTGTGGGTGAGGCATCATTAGTACCTTGTAATTTGGTGTCAAAAAAATGGCTAGACAGCAGATGACTGAGTGACCGTGTGGGCTTGTGTGTATGTTTATTATTCAGTTCTCAGTCTAAAAACACACAGATCTGGAGGGAGTTGTGTGGTGAGGATTTTGATGTCTTGGGCATGTCTAGGCCTGTGAAATGCTGTTGTGAGGAATGAGATGGTTTTGAGTGCTCCTGAGGAGTCCCTCAGTGTGTCAGAACACGTATAATATATGACCACCAGACAAACCTGAGGACCCCAGCAGAAAGCTCCAGGAGGTTCTGTATATACTCTGGATACTCCTGCTGGGGTCATTGTCACTTCCATAGTGAAGTCTCTCACCTACATAAGTACACCAATTAATGTTGTTCCGGTTTGTTTCCTTGTTGGATCACCTATTCCTTGTTGGCATACCTGTTCCTTGATAGTGCAGCTATTATGTGTTGGCACCCCTGTTCCTTGTTAGCATACCTGTTCCTTGTTAGCATACCTGTTCCTTGTTTCCCTGCTTAACTTATCAATTTCTGTGGACAAATCGTGGATAAATCATCCTGTTTTGTTTGTTATGGCCATGTGAAGCCCTTTGAGACTTTAAATAGTGATATTGGGCTCTAAATAAACTTGAAACTTGAAACTTAGCCTGTTTACTGACTTTTGATCTATTTTGTAGCCTACAATGGCCCTTTCTGACTGTGTGTTTGGATTGCGTTTTAGGGTCAAAGATTGTCTGCACTTGGATCCTGCCTCTCTGTAAATGTGTGACATTTGTCCACCACAAATACTGACATGTATGACAGAATCATACAGTTCCCCTAAAGTTCAGATTAAAAATGATGGGTTTATCCTGGGTCATATTCTGCCCGATGCCTTAAACCCCTTTTTTTTTTTTTTTTTAAGAATAATTCACAGTTCTTGTTCTGTCTGAATTATACATAAAACCACAGCAAAAATATTCAGCTAATTTTTTTTCTCCTTTGCTACCACTCCTGCATTGTGCATAAGATCCTCCTCAGTGCCCCATTTCAAAAGGAAGAGATGTAATTAGTAAACTCCTCTCTGACACAGTAAAATCTTTTACATGTGTATTTTTAAAGTCATTACTCACTTGCTATTATACTGTCATACTTTTCCAACTCTCATCTCAATTGTCTATTCATGAAATGTGCATTAAACTTTTATCTAATTGCTTTTGATATGCCCCAGGCAAAATAAAGAGAAAGCAAGAGATGAAATGTACACTGTATATCATTGGTCTGGCCCCATGCAGGGTCCGCTGATTCTCATGGACATTCCTGCGCTCCGGACATCATGCTACAAAGTCCTTATTAAACAGGCTCCATATAAACTCAATGTAAATCAGGCTGAAAAACACAATTTCTATAACAGCATATAGAGATCTATAAACACCTCAAATATCCACTAATGCTATCCACTGACTCCCCTGACATTTTCAGCTGAATGGGGGATCACTGTTTTGATTTGGTTGAATAAACTCATCCAACTTCTCACAGCAAGTGATGAATAAATGAGGCCATACTCCACCCAGACTGCTGTGAATGCTCCATTCTACCTCCTTGTTTTGTTCTTGTTTGTTTGAATTTAGGCCAAGACGTCACTGCACAAAAACATCAAAATATTGTGGATGTGGCTTTTTTTTGTCTGTGCCTTATGGACAGTACTGCTCTTTATCCACACGAACGCAGATGAGGAGTGAGAGAGTTTTCTGTGTACACTTAATTACAGACTGTCACCTCCCAAGTGAGCACACTGCAATCTGGGAGGAATGCCTTTCTTAATTTTTGGTTCAGAAGCAGAGACTATGTGTGTATGTATGTGTGTGAGTGTGTTTGTGTGTACAAGAGATAGACAGACAGATTGATAGATAGATAGATAGATAGATAGATAGATAGATAGATAGATAGATAGATAGATAGATAGATAGATAGATAGATGGGGGGTGGAGAGAGAGAGAGAGAGAGAGAGAGAGAGAGAGAGAGAGAGAAATGAAGGAAGTAAACTAAATGGGACAAAACTAAATAAGACAATGTTGAGCTCGTTCTGTTGTTTTAGTGCTGTCTCCACAACTCGAGAGAGAGAGAGGGGAACTTGGGCACTTTCTGTACTTGTTTGTAGCAGTAGCTTGCAGCCAGAACAGATTTCTGTTGGACATGCTTCTTTAGCTTCATGGTTAGAGGTAGAGAAGCACATGATGTGAATGTGGAGACAGACAGGAGCAACACCACATGGGGGCCTTGGTTCATGGATGTCAAAATGGATTATCTCCATGCAGAATGCATCCAGTGAGAGGTACTCTGTGTAAACTGTTTCAATTACGTATGAAATACTGATTAATGCAAAAAGAGAAATTCAGCATTTATTATTTTTTCATTGCTTGTGTTTGATCTGTACCTACTGACAAAGCATAAGCGCAGACCTCCTTCGGACGATCAAAACAAATTTGTGTTGTGTGCAGGAGCATAACTTGCTATGATATCATCAATAGACTTCAGTCAGGTAGTAAAATGAGCTTGAAATCACATTCTATGCTAAGTAATTTCAGTCTTAAATTCCATACCTCATGTTTACTCTGTGGAGACAAAGAAAAAAAAATCTGTCTCTAGGTTACACAAGGAAAAAAAAAGGAAAATGAACAGCCAAAAATAACAGAATATCTCATGTTGTGAATGTGCAAGCAAAAGACATTTCTCAAAACTAAGTGCTGCTTTTTCTAATGTTCAGTTTCATATCAGAGATCCCATCTGGGAAAGCAGATGGACATCTCTCCACCTGACCAGACGCACTACATAAGAGGGATGGGGGGGTGGTGTGTGTCTGTGTGTGTGTGTGTGTGTGTGTGTGTTGGGGGGGGGTGTATCTGCACAGGCCAGATATAGTTATATGCCACCTGGGATTTTGAGCTGCAGATCCGATAAAGAACAGAGCTAGAGGCCATTTCTTTGGTCCAGTGACGCTGATCAGTCTCAACAGAGATGTTTCTGGCTTTTTAGTGGCCAGAGGCAAGATCATATTTGAAGAATGGAGCTGATGGACCCTTCCTTAAGCTCTCACCATGTTTATATTTTACATCTGACTATATGTAAGACCATAATCTCAACATTTGCACATGAAATTTTATCACGCTACTAAAAATACTTTGAAAATTCTCTGTGAAGAGACGCATTCAGAGGTATAAAGTGGAAAAATTGCATTTCAATAAGACACACGAGTTCTCCTCACAAAAAAAAAAAAAAAATCAATATCTGCTGTTAAAGTTTTGTCCCTTTGTTTAATTAACAGTAGTCACAGAGTGGGCCGCTCTGGGAGATGAGGCATCAAATTCACTCTGAATCAATGATAAAGTAAAAAAAAAAAAAAATCTAATTCTGAGATTGGCTGCAAGAAAAATGCTGTGTATTGGTGATAATCCCTTTCCTTTATGTTTACTGTCTTTTGTTGGTCATCTGCTTGCCCAAACGAACAAGTAAATACCTTGACCTTGCTATATCTTTAAAAAAAGCAAGAAAGAAAAGTTTGGAATGCAGATTCGAAAGCATTGCTGCAAAATACCTGACTAGTTTGCTCTAACACTTTTGAACTGATGATCAACTCTGAAAAAAACATCTGAATTTCAGTGAAATTATTTCCATTGATCCGACAAACATTTTACGTCTTAGCATTATAGACATTTAAAGTCTAAACAATCCTTAAAACAGAGAGACAGCGAGAAAGAAAAACTTGATTTAAATCTGTACAAATTTCACTAATCATAAACGGGTTTGTCAGTGACTGATACAGAAAATAGCCTAATATGTTGTTGAAGAAGAATTCCAGTTCTCAGACTGAAGAGAGAAACTTGGTCTTCTCTGAAGCATATCTAGGAATCTGTGTCAGAGCTTCCAGTGTGTGGAGGAACTCTCAGCCGGCTCAGCGGGTCTTTGTTCTGCTGTTAAATGCCGTGACACACTCACACACACACACACACACACACACACACACACACACACACACACAAACACACCATGCACGCACACACACACACACACACGCAAAGCATTAAAATCAATTGTTGGAGGTTTCCAAGTGGAACTGGGCACAACAACAACGTAGTTTTGCAGCGCAGTTAAAAAGTAGAAACCAGAAATAAAAGCAAAAATACAGCAACTTATGGGGGTGGGGGGTGAGTTGGTGAAAGAAAAAGAGAAAGATTATCTTTCCTGTCTGCGAGTTTCCTTCCTGTCTCTCCAACCATCTGATACTAAGAGGAAGACAAAAACAAAAAATTGAAATCAGGCATAATTTTGGAGAGAGGGGATGTAGACACTAACCAGGCAACACATTCTGCAGTGCTGTGTTCTCCCCTGGGCCTACTTGTTTTTCTGCTCATTAATGTCTCAATCTCACTGCAGAGAAAGATACTGCATGTCAAACACAAACCTCAATTTACAGGCCATTTAGAAAATATTTTTACCAGTCGCTTTCCATCTGGCTAAAGTTATGTGTCTTTAAAGCGCTATTTCACATTGATAGGACTTTTTATTGAGGGAAACAGCTCTGTGTTAACTGCTGAACTGTTTTATTTGTTACTTGTTTTTTCATATGATGTATGCATATACTGTGAACTAGTAAGGAAATATCAAATGCAAACAGCCCGTGGCGCCAAGCTATACTGAGAAAACCCGCTTGACTTAATTTTAGCAAACATTATATGGGTAACATCAAATTAAAGAGGGAGATGTTAAATCAACATGCTTTAGCACGTAGGATCACATGACTGAAACTAAACATTGCTGAAGTTGTAATATGGCTGTATCTAAAGGCCCTATTTCCTTTTCTTAGAAACACAGGCACACATACCCCCCCACCCCCCCCCCCCCCCCCCCACCCCCCGACAACAAACACACACACACACACACACACACACACACCACCGTTCTGTCCCTAATTGTTATTGCTGGGTGGTTGCAATGAGGAACAAACCCAAACACACATAAAACCTACAAAGTCCACAGCAGGAGAGAAACACTTAAGGCGAACTGTAACACGAAGACTTACAGAAAAGAAAATGACATTTTGGCTATGGCTTACTTCACAAATAAAAAAATACAACCACAACAGCTGCCTAGGCCTCCTTTCGAAGCCCCATGGATAGATAGCCAGATAGACACATAAAAAACGATAAAAACACATCCACCTTGTTGAACACACAACCTGCTTTTCCAAATGTATAAAAACTAATGCTGACACCTTAAATATCCAAAGATGGTAGCCCTGTTTAAGTACCAGACGTTCTTTAATCAATTGCAGCAGTGCCAGATAGTTGTTAATTTCTCATTAAGACAAATAGAGGACGATATGTTCATCTGTTCATCTGCATGTGAATATAGACTGCATGCTATAGTAAGTTCCCATGCAGAATACTTAATGATGTTATGTTCTGCCTGAAAATCTTTTGGAAATATCAGCTTTGTGCTTTTCATTCAGTATGTGAGTCTGACCCACTGCTATGAAGATACCACAGCCATTTTGACTGCTGAAGTAGAGTCTTTTCGGACAGAGAGAAATACCACATTATCTTTCAAATTAATGCAATCACTGAACAGATAACAATGTGCAGCTAATGCAGTGTCAGCGAATTTGCTAAAACTATTACCTATGCCTTGTGTCCAGTCTGCCCTGCTGCTCAAAGCTGTATTCATTCTGAAGGCTAATTTTGTAAGTTTATTAACATACTTTTTTTTTGGCCACAGTGTTCTCATGAGCAGATTTCTGTCTGCAGAGTTTAAATTTCACCATTACTCCTTGATTTGACTTGACTGGTTGCACTCTCTGTGGGGCGACTCACCAGATAATGAAAGATTTGCACGTTCTTGACATACGGGCTCATTATAACCTTTACTTCAGTGTTTGTCAGTTGCCCGGATGGTCAAACGCTTTTTCATCCACAACGCCTGTTTTCTTTAACAACTTAAAAGGTGTATTTTGTTACCAGTGTAGGGTTTTCTGTGTAAAGTGTGCTGATGCTGTTCTGTTTCGCTCTCATAGTGAAGTGTTTTAGCACAAGAGGCTGCATTTTAAGTTATTTAAATTCAATAATCACTGTCACTCAAGTCTCTCTGTCATATACTTACTGGATTTTAAAATGTAACCGTCAGGAATGATTGGTAAATATTGGTCTGCTGTGAAATTGCACAGATAATTTAATTATAAAGAAGGAAACAGTAAAAATGGGCCCAAATATCAACCAAGGACAGAAATGTTAAACCCCCTTCTCGTTGCTTCTAATGCACAAAGAAAACAGAGCTCGAAAAGACATGGGTTTAAACAAATGTAAAAGAAATGTATCTATGACAAGGTTCATCTGATTTATGGATAAAAAGGAAGTGGAAAAAGCTTTCCATCAAATCCACCAGAGAATGTTTAAAGGGGTTTAACAAATATGATGAGTAACTGGTTACTTTCAAGATTACAAGACAAGAGATATCAAAAATCAAAACAATATTCCAAGGCCATATTTTGAATATTATCCATGAGGGAATTGTTTATAAGTTTGTTATAAAATGGATTCATTTGACATATTCAGTTTTAGTTTCCCATCACAAATTAGACTTCAAGTGAATCAGTGGTTGCACTTGTTTTCTGGTCGGTACACAGACAAAGCACAGTATGCCAGTCCTCCATTATAAACCCACTCCAGAAAGCACTAGGAAATGCATTTACAATCATTTCTTATTTTAGAGATTTTATTTTGTTTGTTTTTTCATCATTAGTCTAAGTAACCCATTTTTATCACAGAGACATGACTGTGCTGATAATACATCATACCCTTCAATTATATTACACAATCATTTGATATATCAGTTTGATAAGACTATGTGACACAATTTTGGTTCCTGGGTAGTCAGTGTTATTTCCTAATTGCTTATGCCTAAAAAGTATAGAAAATGGCTACTATTCCCTTCAAACTTCAAACACATTTTCATTCACATAAAGTCAGAAAAAACAACATATGTCCACCAGTGGCTGCCACTTGATGTTGTTCCTCCCCACAGAGAAGTCGGTCCGCTGTGGCCAGTCATGCCTGTGGTACTGCGTCGCGGTGTCCCTGCTGTCCCAAAGGCAAAGTTAGCAGGGACCACAGATAAGGAAGATCCTGGAGTGCAAGGAATTCCCCAAGAAGCTCACTAGGAAGGAAAAAGCAGTTTGATGTTGAAAGCAGGTTGAGACTCTGGTGAAGAACTACGGTGAAATGGGCTGCAGGATGTCCCTCTGAGTCCATATCCTTGACGCTCATCTTGATCATTTCAGGGAGAACATGGGAGTGTACTCGGAAGAGCAAGGCAAGCGCTTCCACCAGGATATACTGGACTTTGAATGCCGCTACCAAGGAGAGTGTGACGAGAACATGATGGGAGACTATATTTGGGGGTGAATTACAGAATTATCATAAATCTCAAAAAACTACTCACTTCTATATCTTCTGTGGTCACTTTTGTTTGACTTTAGGATAAATACATGTTTATTTTGATTCATATGTTGTTTTTTTTCCAACTTTAGAAGAATAATAAGAAGAAGTACTTTATTTGTTACAGACACACTTAGCAGTGAGCAATATACACTATGAGCTACTGCCAATGCCACCTGGGGACCAGCTCCAGGTTTTTTTTGCCAGTGCCTTGGTCAAGGTCGCTGATGGGAGTACTGAAGCTAGTAGGAGGAAACCAGAGCAAACCCATGCAAACGCATGATCATACAAACTCCACACAGAAAGGACCTGGGATGGCTGGGATTTGAACTCAGGGCCTTCTTGCTGTGAGGCAACAGTGCTAACCACTGAAGGTCGTGAAGATCACAAAAGCAAAGTTTGAAGGGAATAATAGATATTTTGTATACTTTTTTGGCATAAGCAATTAGGAAATAACACTTACTACCCAGGAACAACAACAACAACAACAGCAACAACAACAACAACAACAACAATAACAACAAAGTAAAAATCTGTTACACGGTGTAATCATACAGTGTATCAAACTGCTCCTTCTAAGGGCTATTACATTTTTGTGTATCACAATGGATACTACTGAGTTTGCATTTTGAACTGCGGTCTGGGTAAATGGCAAACCTGGTTTCTCTGCAGTCTTTTGAACATTCCTCACTGTATTCTCAGAGCAGCCCACACAATGAAAATATGGAAAGAACAAACCCCCCCCCCCATATATATATATATATATATAACCTTACATGGCTGAAGATATGTGGTTTTTGTTTTATGTTGATCAATATCACAGAGTAGCTCTGTTTCATATATGTGTGTTTTTTTAAAAATTGTTTTTACACGCCCTCTGTTCGAAAGAGATATTTTAGTGTGTGAGGGAGAATAACTTTCACATGCTCACCTGATGAGAAGATTAAGTTCCCTTACGAGGAAAACACCCTGGAAAGAATGGCTCTATGATTCATCTTCTTTAAAGTACATGGTATCTGCGTTAAGCGCCTGTGAATATCAGGTCTGAGCAGCAGGGCCACATTCTTAGTCATTATGATGAGGGCCACACCATAAAGACATCTGACAAGACAAACCCAAAAACTGCCTGTAGCTCACATTCCTCAAACAAATACAGAAGAGTACAGCTATGTGATATTGATAAAAGCCACAAAATATTTTTTTTAACATTTTCATACTTGTACAAAGACACACAGTAAAGAGATGTTGCATGTCCCCTGTGGAGGCAGAGAGAATCACACCCACAATCTGATTAAACAAAAAAAATTGAAAAAAAAAAAAAAGAAGAAACAAAACAGGAGCAACGGATCGAACATGTTATAAATTATAAATACAACTGGAATGATAGTGCTTAATATATAATATCAAGACAATGCTGAAAACAGCAACAGAACAACCTTTCTTTGTTTCACTGAACACCAGCTAATCCCTCACAAGAAAATCAATAGCAAACAAATGAGCGAAGACCGCAAACATGATTTTCATTATGAATCCCTGTTCGCTGAAAATCTTGTTTTTCAGAAATGGACTTTGTCTCTTCCCCAGGGCCTTAGGTGGGAAAGAACAGCTCTCATCTCCATCACTGTCAGGACTTCCACAGGGCCCCAGATTGTTTGTTTGGCTTACTTAGAGTTCCACATGCACTCACACTCACATACACACACACACACACACACACACACACACACACACACACACACACACACACACACACACACACACAAACACACAACCTGCAGAGGCTTAATGGCAGGCCAGGTCAGTGCGTCTGGAGTACTGAGTGTCCTTCGGCCTTGCTCCAAAAAGTGTTATTACTGCTACTGCTCCTGCAGCTGCCTGGAGATAACATCTAAAGTAATGCGGGATGATAAACGGATGACAGGGTAAGATGGGGACTATGCATGTATAAAGAGGATTTACACATTTTCTGTAGGAAGGCTGTGGTACAGAAGATTTGATCTATTTAGAGTGGAGGGGGTGGTAGAGGTTAGGATGAGGAATGGGTCATGGTAAGGGTTAGGTTTAGACTTTTGACAGTCAACAATCAGTACAAATTTCAAAAACAAAAGAGTGAAAAGATCTGAGGTGTGTTTGTAGTATTGCGTAAAGGCTGTGTCATGACAAGAGAAGGTACACTGACATGCAGGTATTTCTGAATTATGTGTACCCTGTAAAAACAGAACTGTATGTGCTTCATGAAAAGAATGAGAAAAAAATTTTCATTTTTTTCTCTCAAGGTATTTTTGGTGTGAGTGAAAGACATTTTTTTACATTTTCGTCTGCCAAGAAGGTTATATTTCTATATTCGATAAACAGGTTGGAAAAAGGGGGTTTAATGACATTTCTTATCCAAGAACACTGTAACACACAAGAACCATACTGTCCAAATGAATAAATTACAGGGTGAAAAAAGGCTTCTGTAAGAGAGTGATTTCATTACTGAGTGATGAAGCGTGTGCATAAAGGAAAATCTATGTATCAGAGAAACATCCAGTATTAATACTATTTCTCGTATTATTGTAAATGGATTCCACGAATGATGTTCTAAAGATTAATTGACTCATGAGAAATTGTTCATTGTTTTACAAAGCTGGCTTTGATATTTGATATCTGCTTTTGTGCGTTTTCCAGTCGTTCCACTAAACCAATTACGGCTGGGCAAACATTACTAACGGACAAATGTTAGTCCTGGGGCTGCTTGATGAGCCTGGCAGAGTGCTTTTTTGGCCTGAGCTCCAAAGCTCTCCTACCGAAATATCCAGCATATCCAGAGGAGAGAAAGAAAAAAAAATGCTTATATCTGGTCATTTTATCTGTGGTTTGCTTGTTCATTAACAGGGCTGTTTCTTTGGTTTATGGAAATGACTCTACCTTATTAAGAACCTTGGAAGGAAACTGTATCTCTTTTATTATTGGCCATTGACACTTACTGTGTAATGTAAGTTGCTGCTTCTTAGCCCGTGGCGATGGAAAAATTGGAGAGATGCATCAGAATTTTATGGACTGCTTTAGAGTTGAGATTGATGGGTCTCTCTCTGTCTTTCCTACTGTGCTGCTTCTGTACTCAGCACAAAAATCTTCTTTGTAGACCGTGACTTTTCTGCATTTTAAGCATTTATAGTTAAATTACGCTGCTGACGATGCTGTCCGTTAAATCAATGCAGAAAGGCTTAGTGTTGTGTTCTCGTTTAATGATTTAGGGGGACGTAACGGTATCAGCGAAGCCTGATGCTGTATATATATACGAACGTGCCAAATTTCATACTTCCTTGAACTTGGATTACATGCACATGCACACACACACGCACGCACACATGTATGCATACCTATTCATGTATACTTGACATGCAGTCCTAAGGTGGGGTGTTTCCTACGCACATTCATTTTAAACAGTTTGTGTTAACTTGCTCTAACCCTGAACCTAACCCTGTGTCACACAACTTAATCTCCTCTCTACATAATTAGGGTGAAAGACCTTTACGATGTCAGTGTTTACTATGAACTTGTAAACATGAAAGCCCACGCAGTCCCTTAGCAAAGTCCTTTACTCCCTCAGTACTTGTCCCGAATCCAACGGCACAGCAGCGTGCTCGGTCAAGCATTTCCTCACATCATTGTCTCTTGTCAGAGATGAATGGATCCATTCTGACATTACAAATGGAGCCGGAGAGCTACTAGAATGTATCTCACAGCAATCTCTGCTCCATCACAGCTTTCAGGCTCGTGAGTAATGTCTTGCCGTGCAATGCAGTGTCATAGCGCTGGCCCTTATCTTTCCACTCTCTACCAGAGCAAAGCTGGGGCTCGTCGCAGGTGTTTCCCCTTACACTCACCTCACATTCATCCCTTTAGAAATTAAGTATCGGGGCCCGAGGAGTTGACTTCATCAAGACAGGCTGTGTGGTTCCCTCAGCTTTCTGACTGAGAAGATTTCCATCCATAAGCCAAGATCTTAGAATGAAACATTTATAACTGACAAAAGAATTCTTGATCATAGATTACCTGCAACAAAACTTCATATACCCCCAAGGACTTCTTTGAGACAATGATGTTTTAATTTTCATACATATCTGGGTCTGATAAGGAAATATCAGACATAGCGCTTATTTAAAGGACATTCCGTAAGCTTACCTACAATAGGCTAAAAATGAAATTTGTAAAGAAATCTGATAAAACCCCAAGAGTCCGCAACTCAATTTTCTCTGGCATTGCTTCTCTGTTTAAAGAGAGTGAGACCAGTTTGCTCTCTGAGAACTGGAAATATATTTTCCCCCATAATCTCTCAACAGGAAAACCACAGAGCAACAGATAGAAGACATAAAGGAGTCTATTTAGTGATGAAAATCAGGAACCAATACCCACTGCGGTGAGGATTACTGATGCACAAATATACTGTCCTCTTACCAATTTATATATGGTGAAATATCATTGTGATAAGCCATCTGTGAGATGGTTATCTACATGGATATCCAGCATCCCTCACAGAATAATTGACACATGTTCATTTCCACATGAATGCACAAACACACTCGTTAAACATACATGAAAAATCCCCATATGTATTGAATTTGACACGTTTCTGCATAACGTTTACATATACAATTGGTTGTGTAAGCTTATTAATCAGAGAAATGACATTATGATTTGCACAAATTGACACATTACAACATATTAAATTACCGTATTGCATATGTTTTGCCATCTATTTTACTGTAGCACAATCATGTTACTGGTAATATCCTTTTTTTAATGCCTTTTTTAAAAAAAGATATAAAATCCTCATTGACTTAATGTATACAATTTGTCCAGAAGTTTCCTCTTGGAAAACAACTAGTTAGATATATAGCCACTCACATGTTACACAGAGTAAGAATGATGAGAGCTCCATTTACTGTTGCTCGTCTCAGGCTGTGAGCACTTATTAGAAAAAGCATAACACAACAGATCCATTTATCTTAGTCATGATGGAAGGTAAAGAGAGGGGGGAAGGCTTGGACCATTTTATATGAGAGCTAAGCAGAGGGTCATTTGGATGAGAAGAGCACTTCACTATAATTGTAATCTCTCGCTAATAGATCCAATCTACAAACAACAACTTTTGTCCCTTGTTCTTTTAGAGTAAATGGTACACCATCAAGCTGTGAAGCATGTTTACCCTCAGGGTTGTGGGTTGTGTTTTAATGTTTTGCATTGCACCAAAAAGAAGGAAAAGCAGAGAGTTTTGCTATTCAAAACGTTTGTCAATAAAGAAGTTTAGATCAGCAAAAAGACTGACCACAGATTTACAATACACTGTAGATGTTTGCGGTGTATGAATGTATGTGAATGAGACTACTGATTCATTTCTTCTTTTAATTCCCCAACTGCACTGACTGCAAGGCATGAATTTCTTGTTTACCATTGCTAAGTACAGAAAAATGACTAAAAGGCAGATGGTAGCCTTTCCAAGTTACTGGGGCGCCCTCTTGTGTATTCTGTTGGTATTGCACGGTCGTTACACAGAAGCTTGCACAAACAGAGCCCACGAACTGACCTCATAAAGCAGCTGAGCATAATTTCTCATCTGTAGTGTATTACGGATCAATGCTCCTCTGATGATTCTGTGGCTGACCAATCATGAGGAACTTCTCACTACTCTCACGATATTTCATAACATATTTACTAAAGACATTGAGCATGTGTCCTTGTATCCTCGCATATTTATCAGAAAAACATAACCCAAAAGGCCATCAGGAAATACAGAAGTCAAAGGCTATTTTAAAAATCCTGAGAAAACCAATAAGAAATATCACAGATTAAATGCTTGGAGATAGCTTTAAAATATTAAAAAGGCCAAACATATTAAAACTGCTCAAGGACAATATATAATGAATGAGGCTCAGGTGCGCAGAGGGGTTCCAGTTATATCCATAGCGACAGGTCTCGAGTACACAGCACTAATATTACTGTTTGTGGTCACTTGTCCTGTCTTCAATACGTTACTAAGGCTGAACGAACGCAGTTTCCTAAAGGTTGAGAAACATTTTTCTTCTCCCAGCAGACTTTTGGTTTCTGTGGGACGTGTCTTTTTCATGGAACATCTGACTAGTCTAAGCTTTTGTTAAATTATTGAACAGCGACACCAACAACTTTATGTTACGAGGATCTTCAGTTGACTGTCTTGATGGAACGGGCCAGAATCTTTCTGGTTATCAAGGAAGTTGACAAATAATTGCCAGTGCCATTTCGTACATTGCTCAGTCATATTTTTGACAACAAAGATTTGTTCTCTACAGATTCCAACTTTACTAAATTCAGACTGACCATTTGATGTTGAGGTCCATAGCTGAGGAGATTCTCTTTACGATTATTTTATAGAGTATTTTATAGCTTTTGCCCCAAAGTCATTACACAGTTCAAAACAAAATCAAAATAAAAACATTACACTGTTCAAAGTGAAATTAATTTTGAAGATAAGTCTGGAGTTTCACAGTTCTGTAATGTCACTTTTAGCCTTTAACTTAGTTATTTACTAAGCGAGGCGGCACACAATGAAAAACATTAAAAAAAAGCCTATGATGGATGTCATATGCATCGGATGCCATGTTGAACTTAAACAAACAAATAAATCACTTTGCTTTTAGACTCAGAGATAAACGGTTTGCATCTTAAACGCTATAATTAAGATGCACTCTGTGGAATTCCCAAGTATCGAAGAGTTCAGTTTTTTCCACAATGCTTTACTGAGTATGATTACATACTGAACGGCAGGTGGTGCACTTTTTCATTCAGTCTCACCAGAAAAAATAATAACTATCTGAATGTTCCTCTATGTGTGTTTACCTCACATTAAAATGGTTCTGATTCAGCTAACCTGTGCGCTTACCTCTCCATGTTTCGCCCACCCGCCCCTGAACTGTTGTTTTTACCTCTTTTGGGGGGAGGGGGGGGGGTCCCAATCCAGACCCCCCCAATCCCCCCGTAATTCGAACCATGATGCAGAGGTGTTGAGTAAAGTTCATTGTCTATGCAGCTCTCTCCCGGGAATGAGTAGAGTGACAGTAGGCATAGTATGTGCTTCACAAAAAATAGGACACTTACCTCTGCTAAGACTAAAACAGTGCATGTACCTGACATGTTTCCCCCAGTCTCTAATTGTTGAACTCACTGAATTGACCTCACCATACTGGTAACTGAACTATGAAATCGTAAGTTGGGCAAGCGTAGCTGAGCAGCAATGGGAATATTGCCTCACAAGAGTGTTCACAAATGACCTGTTCTGGTTAAAAGGGAACAGTGGTTAGAATCATGACTGTAACGGTAATATGTCAGAGATTTAAAATACTGCAACAGATTTAAAGCACAATCATCAAAATCAAAGTATTGAGCGAACCTGCATATTTTATCTTAAAAGTTAACAAAATGTATATAAAAGCAAATCCTTTTCCAGTCTTGACTTTTATGTCTTATCGGGACTGTTCATCATGACACAATGTCCTTGAAATGTGTTACGCGTCTTTACAAATAGTAACATCTGTGCTGTGTGTAAAAGTTACATCTGAATGCTTGGCTTTAATGGTGGTACATAAAGTAAGTGCTTTGATAACCGCTTTTCTGTTGGGAAAAGGCTCGGCTTTGAAAGTCATTACATGCCGTTTCATATGTTCAGTTTTCCCCCGTTCAACATCTCCTTGTAATTTTCCACCCAGGAGCAGGACGCAGAAGGACCTATCAACCTGACAAGAAATGATTACACTGCCCCTTTGTCCTCTCAACCAACTTTAGCGCTATCTAGTGTGCACCGGTTGAGATGCAACAACAAAAAAAGAGGTCAGCAAGCGAGCAGCTACTGCTCAGTGGCCTACGCAACAAAATGATTCTCATGCTGATGTCAGTCTGTTTTACCTTTCCTTTTGAAATTACCTCTCAGTCTAGTTCAGTCTGTTTTCACTGAACAAGTAATTCTGGCACACAGAGCAATGTTCTCCTACCACAATCTTGGGTATCCATAGAATAGCATTTTTTGCTCAAGGCAAACATTATTTAAACCACTTTAATTCACCAGTCACTAAACCCTTTATCAACCAAAAGATGTATGTTTGTGCATCAAGTAGGTCCTAAGGAATCACATAAAGCACAGTGTACCCACGGGCCAACTTACACAAGCAGAAAATTTAACAAGTGTTAGATAACGTAAACGCTTGTAGCATTATAAAATGCTGCAGTCCTGCTAACATGTTCCACTTCTAAGTTATATACATCTTTGACCCTGCAACATACCTGTTTAATTAGACCTCTGGGGAGAATCTGTTAACAAATCAGTTGACACAACCACACTACGCCAGTCCACTTTGAAAAAAAAAAGTGTTTTTCTGATGATAACTGACATTGACACCAGCCCTTTCACACATTATACCCCTTGTGCCCATAAATAGAACATTAGCCTGAAAGTGAGGCAGACAAAAACGATAAATGTCCTAAATGTCCAAATGAGCAGAAATCACTTATGTATGTGTGTGAGACAGAGAGACAGAGAGAGCAAGAGAGAGAGAATGTACATTTGTGTGTGTGTGTGTGTGTGTGTGTGTGTGTGTGTGTGTGTGTGTGTGTGTGTATGTCTGTGTCTGTGTGTCTGTGTGTGTCTGTGTGTGTGTGTGTTTCTGTGTGCGGATGATCTGTTCTGCAGGCTAATTAGCGAAGCACATTGGTAGTAAATGAAATCTGACTGCAGGCAGTGGGGCTCTGGTCCCTGATGGCTGGCCTTTTAATAGTTTCAGTAATGTGATGATATCCTTATCATTGCCGCCTTGGCCCATCTGGATCATCAGTGTAATGACTCAGATCCTGTCTGGAGCACAGTGATTCACATAATGGTCTTTACATTCACCTCAGCAGCCTGGGATGGTGCAGAAACGTGCCAGGGCGAACTCAAAAACATTTTGAGGAGGAAAGCTTAAGAGAGAAATTCTGATGGTCACATTACTTAGGACTTCAGGTTTTGGATTTCCTGATGAAATAATTCAGTTCCTATTCTGTTATGATTATAAGGTACGTTACATGTGTGTGAGCTGACACATTAACATAAGATAAGGTTTTTCTCTACTCTGACACAATACAGCACAGATTCAGAGCAACCAAAGAATTTTAGAGTATTTCAAAAGCCCCAGTTTATCCATGTCTGAGATAGAGTGAATTTTATGGTCTTCAAGAGTTTACAGAGAGAGCTCTTAATGACTTACAAAGCTCCATTGGAATTCTCTCCAACAGATTGTGTTGCAAGGTCCAACAATAAAGCCCATGCAGTTCTCCAAATGATTTAGGTGTAAAATTGTAGAGAGGCACAGACTATGGGAAATATACATATATGCATTGCATACCTTGAATATGATTTCGAGTCAAGTAAAGGAGTTTTTCTGGCAACATCAATATTATCCGGAGCCTTTGAGCCAGGAGAAACTACACAAGGAGACTGTTATATGGTTTTGAAAAAAATGACAGTGGAAAAAGTGAGAGGGGAAAAATCCATTGCAAATATGGATAAACTCCCTTTGTTCTTACAACCATGTGAAGGTTTGTATATACATTTAAACATTTATTACTCACTGATGTTGTTCCTTATACAGTTTAACACAGTCATTTCTGAAACCAGATTAGTCTAAACAAACTAATTTATAAATCACATAAGTCAAGAGGTCATGATGAAGATGTTGATGATGATGATGATGACCCTAAAAGAAGGAGATGGAATTTGGTTTTCACTTCAAAATTATATTGTTGGTTTATTGTATCCACAGTAAAACACACTAGAGGGCACTGCAGTGCTTAAAATTCAATTACTTCAATTACGTTTTTTAAGTTAGGTGAAAGGCTGTGTATTTGTATATTGACATCGTGAACGGTTACAGTTATAAATGATACATTTTGGCGCAATAGTAGTAAGACAAAAACAACGGAAACCTTCTTTTGTTTTTTTAGATATGTGTGATTTCTAACACATTACATGGTAAATACTAAATTAACTTAAAAATGTATTAAACTATGCGAAGAGGAAAGACTTAAACTGAGACTGTGCAAATAAATATTAAGTTAAAATTATATTTCATAATGTTCTGTGTCGTTATAAGTTTTGGAAAACTTCAGGGCAGCTGGGGGAGTGAGGGTGTAAAAAAAAAAGCTATTGCTTAGTTACCAGTAACGTAAACTGTTCGCGGAGGTCGCAAATACTCAGCCGGATATGTTGGAGAGTCGGAATAAAATCTATTGTGTTGAAGCTTGAGTGCTTGAGAAGATTGAGCGTGGATTAGAGAGTGGGTGACATGATCTCTGTTACGGAGGACTAATCCAAAGGAAAAGAGAAAAGGGAATTCAAATGTAAACTCGACAAAGATACATAGAGGAGCGCCATCGGTGTGCAAGACGTGATTGAAAGAGAAAGGGTGAATAAATCGATTGCAAATGATTCTTCAGCGAGCAACCTAACAACTGGAGTCCGTAGTTTTTCTAGACGGATTGCATATGGTATGGACACTGTACCTTAAAGACCTGATATATAACCTGACTGGTTTTTAAAAAGTCGTACTTCAGAAGAGTAAAGAATTGTGTTTTTAGATTTTAGCAACTTGTAAGATCGCTTGAGAGAGCCAAACTTCGGGGTTGAACGACTGGTTTCATCAGTTTGTAGGTTTAGCTTCATGATGAATCACACTTTTAACGCGTTCGCATGTTTGTGACATCTCACTCGCAAAATTCGAACCGTTAATTTTTGGTTCATCGCCTTCCCAGTCTTTTTTAAGTACTGGAATAATACAGTAGTTGTTGTGCAGTCTCTTGAACAATAGTTCTTTAACACGGTGAGCGACCAGAACAATACATTTTTCTAGTCAAACAGGTAAGATTGGTATTTCACACAGCAAAACAGGTTTCTTTTATTTCTCCTCTTTAAACAGAGAATTCCTATTATACGTAGTAAATGCATTTTGTTTTCACCTTTACTTGAAGCTTGCCTGGAAGTCTGAAGACCAGAAAGATGCATACATATACACTGTCGCACAGCCTTATGACTTCAACTCAAGTCTGTGTAGGTACATCGTTACATTAATATCTCAATGTCCATGGCAACCGAATCTAAATCGAATTAAGCGCGTGAAGAAGTTGTTGCAACACCATATTACTCTGATACCCATAGAACTTGCTCTTCGTGGGTTGGGAGATTATGATGCCGATATGTTTTGTTTGTTTTTTTTTAGCAGCGAGTGGGTCTGGAAATTCAACTTAAACTCTTTGGCGTCCGTACCTGTAGAGCATTGCGGTTGTGCTGCACTATATTCATATAGGTCGAACATGTACATACACACACTGACATTTCCTTATTGTTTAAACTGAGCCGTGCACTGAAGTTTCCTAGAAGTCAAAATTCTACTCAGTGTAGGGCGCGCGGTAACTATTTCTGAGGGCAGAGCACATGCGGTAAAGCATGTAAGAATTAAGCATAATTACTTTCCAGCTACGGAAAGAACATTGTGTTGGGTTTTTTTTTTTTTTGCTTGGTTGCAGGAACAGCTAGCGGGCAAGCAAAGTAACTGTATCGTATCACACCTAACCTTATTTACTAATTCAGCCTTAACCAACCTTTCACACCCCCCCCCCCCCCCCCTTTTTTTAAAGACTTTGTGTAGTGAGATGTTTTTCTTTTGTGAGCTCTAACTGAGAGTTCCTCTTGCATGATGTGCGTGTGCAGCATGATTAATATTAGTGTTATCTTCTGTTCCGCTGTTGACTATTGGCAGCTCGGTCGAATGCTGTGTGGTCAAACGTTTCTGACTCCCTGACAGCTGCGGTTTTCTGTTGTCAGGCCCAGAGTCATAGAGTCATGTGATGTCAGTCACTCAGATTATTATTATTATTATACATAATGTGAGCAAAATAAAGACATTTAAAAATATGCAAGTACGCAAGTAGAGTGTGAAGAGAATAACAAAACATGTAAATAATAAAGATTTGAAGAACACTTAAAATTAGAAACGTGCACTAATTAAAGAAAAAAAGATGCATCCTTAAGCTTTTTGTACAACCTCCAGAAAGCCTGGTAGTCTAACTGTGATGGGTAGTGTAATTCACAGTTTTGACACGTAAAAATGAAAAGCTACCTACTCACTATTTTTGTATTTTACGTTAGTATCTCTGTCAATGTTGGTGTTAGGGTGTCTGAGTACCCTAGTTGTGGTGTACAAGAACAAGTTTGTGGATGTGGATGGTAGTTCATTCAAAGCTTTATGGAAGCCAAAGAATCTTGGAGTCAGTTGTAATAGACACAGGATGACACTGTAGGTTGAACTGAATCAGGGATGATTGCTCTCCTTTTTGGAGTTCTTTTCGCAGTGTTCTAAATTATTTGTAGTAAGTTTGTCTGTCCAGGGTAGACCACAGAAAGTGAAATGCAGTAGTCCTTGTGGCCAGAAGTGAATGCACATACCAACTTTTCAGCATTGTGGTGGTTTAAAAAAGGTCTCAGATGGTTTGTCTCTCTTAAAAGGAGAAAATGCTGACTTTGTGATGTGAAGTGTGTTTTCCTTGAAACTGGGAGTAAGATTTTAATCTGAAATTATCCCCTTTGTTTTCAACTGCTTTGATAATCTCTGCAGTCTGAAGGGTTTTTTTTTCCTCTTTTGAAGCACATAAAATAGTGCCAATCTTGTCAGTCAATTTGTGAGGGGTGTTACTCTTCCATGTGTTAATAATACAGACAGGATGCAAACTAATGAGGGGCTTTTGATGCTGAAGAATACAGTTCTGTATAGTCAGCACTATAGTGAAAATGTAATGAATATTTAGCTGCATGTATAATGTAAGCTCATATGGAAACATTCATGTACAGACAAGACACAGGCAATCACATTTACGAACTATGTTTTATTCATGTTTCACATACTTGTGGAGAACCTTTTAGTCTGTTGCTTGTGCAGAGTACCCAGGGAGTCTAATTCTTCAGTAAATTCAGGGCTTCAGTTCAACAGGCAGCCTTTAAAACGTAGAGGTATGTTCTTAAACGGGATTTTTTTTGAAGGAAAGACCATGAGAAGTTGAGTGGAAAAGTTTACGAGTGTCCTCTTAACAGATTCCGGTGCTTAGATTGCCGAGAATGCACTTAAAGCTTTTAAAGTGGACAGCTTTGAGTGTAGGCCTTCTTCCTAAGCTCTGATCCTCAGTATAGTGTTTTGTTGAAACTGGCATTGATGAGTCATGGTTGTATCTGTTGCCATATGCCAGACTGAAAATGTTCTTTTGTTGCTTGGCTGGTGCTTGTCATCGTGTATGCCAAACCTACATTTAGGGTGACGATGTTTCAGAGTCCACTGTCAGTGATAAGAGCCAGTAGTGGAACGCAGTTATGATGTGTAAAAAGTGCATTTCTGAGTTTGTGATCTGGATTTTTTGGCGGGGGGGTTTGTCTTTGATTGAAAGTCTTTGTGAGCAGAAAGGAGAAAAGTGTTGTTTTTTTTTTACTTGTGAGAGAAATGAAGTTTTTGATTTTTTTTTTCTTCTTACTCAGTTAGAAAGTATTTTGATCATTTCATTCAAGACATTTTTACCTCTGCCTAATTACACTTTGAAGTCTGTTTGTTTTATTTTAGGATATGGATTGATAAATTGACTAATATGAATCATTTACTTGTGAAATGTTAAATTGCTTATTTCCTTATTTACATTTTATGTGTGTAAAACACCAGCTTTATATAAAAACAGACATTTTTTTTATTGAGCTTTTAATGTATTGATTCTTCAGTGATCTGATGCATTATGTACGTTTCCGAGATTGACATCAGCATGGATGTCAGTGGATTGCGAGAACGACCATGTCGATGAGCCAGTTACGGCAGAAACAGCTTTGGTGTTTACTTGGTTCGAGGTTGTGCAGTGACTCAGTGACTCATCGCTTCAGTCAATCATCTGAAATTCAGTCAAATATAATGTTTAGCTCTACCATGTTTTGAATCATGGGAAAAATGCTACGGATCTAGATAATGTGAGTTCGAGCTTCCATTTTTCTTTAACACAATTATTTTGAACTGTATCAAAAGAATAGTGTGCATGTTTACAATAGTGAAGCAAATTTTGATGTCTGTGAGCAAATAGCGATTAATTATCTAACGTTGGGCCACATGCACTGCGGTCTACAACTGAAGGGCGCCTGAGACCTTGATTTGATTTCAATTAGAAGCCATTTCTGCTCTTTGAAATGTGCTGCTTATTGCCGTAGTTGTTTTTGCCAATGGAAATTAAAGCCCATAATCTGTAAAATCTGCCTGAATCTTAAACCAAATTTGTACGCATATGCTGTTTTTGCCATCTTGGTTGGAGATTGCTTCTTCCGTTGTCTCATTCGTTAAATGACAACAATGTGAAAGTAAATGGACTGCTCCACAGGTCTGAGTAAATATGGTTGGAAGTAATGACTTCCTCACATATTGTTCAGAGGGAACACTTGGTGTACTATGGCGTTTCCTCATTTTCATAGCTGGTAGTGACAGAATGCCTTTTGTTAGGGGCATTCAGGCTGAGAATGTTTCACTTAAGTCTATTGTAAAGTTTTTTTTAATTAATTTGCAGATATGTCAACTATCTCTGCATGCATCAGTTGCAAGAACCAGGGTAATTGCATCCATAAAATGTTCAGTATTTTGAACATGATTTGATTTTCCTTGTTTCTGAATTTGGGACAAGGGCAAGATATGTAAAACATTGTCCAGACTTATCAAATTGCCTTTGCGAAACCTCCCAATATCCTAATGGTTTCTCGTTATCTTCCCAATTATTGTGCACAATTAAATTTAATTGTGAAGATCATACAACCGAGATTAGCTGGGCCCTTTTATGCACTGACTTCGCTGAATTCATTTAAGATGTAAAATAAAGAGAAACGGAGTGATAAAAGAATACTTGTAAGTCAGCGATAATTTTGTTGGCCTCTCCTGCCATCTACTGCTGTTAAACAAAGAAGTTTCAAGAACCATATTCAAACTTTTAATTGGTGGAGAGACATGGCTCGGTGTGAAATGGTTTGCATGAGGTCGCATTGTTAATTGTGAATATTTCGAAGCTGAGGTGTGATTTTGTCACTTTCAGTGTTCTTTTAGAGCTAGGAATCCCTCTCAGATTAATCTGTTGCTTGTTGAACAAGCCACTTTGCAAAGATGATTCGAATGAATTGTTTGTGTGATTGTCTGTTTTTGGTGGTTAGCTACAGATAGGCGGTTATCAGACAGAAGCCTCACTCTGTTTTCAATGAATTGGTTGCATCTTATTTCAGCTCAGACTGATATGTTCTTTTAAATGATTTCAGAATTGCCTATTGATTCAAGCACTTCAAAAAGCCTCTGAAGAAGGTTTGGCTGTGTGAAGGTGTGAGCCTGAGTGATGGACAGTCGCATGTCACTTTATCACCGACTGGTTAACAGATGGATTGGTAATGTGCCAACACTTCAGTAACATGGATTTATGTCTTTTCATTTTGTCTTTATTTTAGGTTGAAGGAACTCTGAGATGAGACCTGATGCTGGAAATTAACCTAAGTGCATTAGTACACTGCCTAAGACATGGGAAAAGGGAATCCTAACGATATCATAGCTGAGAGACAGTGCCACTACCAGCATGGAGTGCTGTGGATGAAGATGACAATAATGATGAAATAGTGGCTTTGTATTGAAACAAATATTACGACCCTCCCCTTAGTGGCTGCCCTTCAGTATGCTACGCCTCCTGTCGCTCAAGTTTGGCCGCGTCTACCGGTGCGGAAAGTTCCTGTTTGTGGCAGCGCTGTTCGTAATCCTGCTGATGAACACACATAACCTGTTTGCCTCTTTCCAGAGGAATGAGCTAACCGATCGCCGTTTCATAGGCCTCAACAAGTGCCCGGCGTGCTTTGGCACGAGCTGGTGTCGCAAGTTCATGAACGGGCAGGTATCTTTCGAAACGTGGGGACGCTTGCGCATCCTCGATTTCTTCAACGTGAAGAACGTCTATTTTGCCCAGTACGGGGAACCCAGGGAAGGCACTCGGAGGGTGGTGCTTAAACGTCTGGGCTCCAATCAGGAGCTCGCTGACATCGATCAGAAAATCTGCAAGAGGGCCACCGGAAGGCCTCGCTGTGACCTCATCCAAGCCATGTACAAGACAGAATTTGCCCGTCTGAATGGTGACGTAAGACTACTGACTCCTGAAGTGGTGGAGGGTTGGTCGGACTTGGTCCACTGCCCATCCCAGAGACTGCTTGACAGATTGGTGCGGAGATACGCCGAAACAAAGGACTCCGGAAGCTTCTTGCTGAAGAACTTGAAGGACACAGAGAGGATGCAGCTGCTCATGACTTTGGCCTTCAACCCTGAACCGCTGGTGTTGCAGGTATGTTTCACTCAAAGCGCATTCACGCTTCATCTTACGTAGACCGTACAGAATCTCATTACACATGGTAGGGATTACAGTTCAATTAAGTTTAAAATCTCTAAGCGGTGTAGAAGTTGCTGTTCAGTGAAGTTTAAAGTCTCTAAGTAGTGTTGCACTTACTGGGCATTTTTCTAACAAGGTATATTTAAAGTTGAGCAGTTTGAATGTTTTTTGGTAAGATAAGCATTTTCCTTTCTTTGAAGGGAAGGTCTTCAGATGATTTCTAGTCTTGGAAGGCTGTTTCTATGTCACCTTGCATGATGTTAGAGGTTGTTAAATGTACATCTTTACATATTTTAAACTTCTGCACACATTATTTTAAATTATGGATGCTTTGTGTCTGTCAGTGGTCACTTAGAGCTTTCCCTTGTCTGAGCAGCTGCACAGATGTTGAATGTTTTCTCAAAGACTTTAATCACAAAGATGATTCAAGCAGTGGGTGAAATACTTCAGTTCAACTGCAGTTGCTCACAGATTAAAAGAGAGTAATGGATTTGTCGTTGTCTCCTTAGTTTTGTCCTTTAAATGAAGTCTTTGGTTTTCATTTTGATCCAATGATCATTCTAGTTTATATCCTCATTGCCCCCCTCCCCCCTCCCTGTCCCAGAATTGATTTTTCTGGTGGACTAATCCATTCCAATTTCTTTTGTGATTGACCCTGGTTGTCATAGGGCTAGACAAACAAAAGGACATCTCTGTGAGGGCATCCAATATCCGCTCTGACCTCCTGTTACTTACTCCATCTGTGACACCTCAAGCGCTTTTGGAGATAAAGGGTATACAAGCCCCTCCATGGAGGGTGATCCATAAAATTTGATTAGCCTTTTTACAATTCTTCCCCCACTGTGCCCTGCAACCTGTGCGGTAATTCCATCAACATAATGAAATGTCATTACTTTTTCACTGGATGCTTCTGATAAATGAACTAATCCATTGGTATGATTACAGCTGTTTTTTTCATACTGATTCTTCTTGGCTCCTTTTTACTGGGGGGTACTCAACCCTGCAGTTTCAGCTAACAGTCACGTGCCTTCTTGGGGCCTTTAAATGATTTATTATACTTCCCAAAGCTAAGTAAAGCAAGATATTCCTATTTGGCATGTAGTGGTGTTGACGGTTACATTTTAAAACCGTGTTATTTTTGGTTGCTGAGGACGACTGGAAACACTGCTTCCGCAATTTAAAAAGTAATGGAGCTGATGGCACCGTGTATCTGTGACATGAATTTGTCTCACAGTTGTGTGCTTAGTCTCCAACAGTGTCAAAGTTTGATGCTGCCATCATGTGACTGCAAAGCAGTCCTCCATTTTCCTCACAGCTTGAATTTTGAATTGCTCGTTTCCAGATTGCGTGATTTGTTTACTTTTAGTTTGTCTTTGGGGGAAACAATTTGTCACCCTGTATTAGGCTGGAGTCTTTGAAGCCAGGATGCTGGTAAGGGGCTGCTTGGGGAACCGGAGAAGGAGAGAGAATTGCAAAATCACCAAGTGACATCAATTCATATCATGTGACCTCCACCACCACCACCACAGACACACACACACACACAAAAAAATCCGCAAAACAAAACAAAAGAAAACCGTGACTTGTTCTTCTTGGTTCATCCAACATATTGTCACATCCCAGTGAAATAGATGCCTCCTGGAAAAAGCTCCATTTGACTCTGTGAATGCATTACTCGTACTCCTCGATTGAAACCATGGCCCATCTGCTCAGTGAGGCTGAGAATAGCAACACTACAGCCTGAGGGCCATGTCCATCAAGGCATTAATCTACAGCTGACCCCCTCCGCACAATCTGCTTCTCTCCTTTCACCTGAGAATGAGATTATATGAGGTTATGGTGCTGCAGGGAACCTCTTTAAAAAGCCCCTACTCCAACAGGAGACTTGTACAATGTAATGGTTTTACAGTGGGCAAGAACTGTGCATTTGACATTTGAATCAAGTCCATTTTATGTACTTATCCAAGGCTAGAATTTGGTAGAGTGACTCATGCAAATTGATTTTAATGAGTTAAAACTAATAACGCTTGAGTCATGGACTGTAGATTAGTGACTGTGGTTGCTGTGGCAAGTGACCATTTGAGGTCAGACATGCTTCTGTGTTCTCTGATTGAATCACACATTGTAATGGTATTGTAACGGCTGCGGTTGATATCACTTTTTGGTTCTTTGCTTTTTATTCTGTGTGAATTCTTGTGTTTATTTTTTCAGAACTGTCCCGAAACACTATGTCAGCTGTCCCAAAGCAAAAACCGACCCTCCTGAATGTGAAATTGCTTCTGTTTACAATACTGTTGCATTTATTTCTGTGTTGAAATGTTTGTGTTGCCATGACAGCAAGAGCCATTTAAGAAAAAACCCTATGTTATCTTGACTATTTATTTTTAAATCAGTAGTTATGGATAGTCTTTCATGCCATGTATTGGTAAGAGCAACACAGTTACACAGATGGCGATATGTAGAGATATAATGGTTATCCCTGTTTATGTTTTGGGTTGTACCTTGAGTTTTGGGCCTCGGTCCCATTTGAATCATAATTTGGCTTGAAAGGAAACTAAAAGAAACTCAAAGCTGAGGTTTTTCTCTCTCTTTAATTTAAACATATGTGAGTTCAACAGAAAAAAACACAACTTAATTCAAACAGCGACAGAGCTCTCCAACAATGAGAATGAAAGAAAACTAATCTTTAATACCTTTTACTTTGATGTTCCTCTTTTAGTGAACAAGTGTAATAAAACTAAACTTGAGCAACAGTTTCTTTAGGGTTTTTCCCACAACGATGCAAGAAGTTGTTGTTGTAAATGACAGACAAAACCAAAGTACTGTACTGCCACAGTGGCGATTTGAATGAGGCAGGAAGGTCCTCATTTTTTAGACCGTCACTCTAGCATACCATCCCAACAGAAAAAAGAAGTGCATGATGACTGCGACATGATGACAAACTGCCCTGGCCTCTGATCTCAGATCAGTGTGTAGCTACCTTCATGTAAGAAAAAAAAGGTTCCTGCTTAGAGAAGGGTACACATTAAATCAGCTTTATTGGGTTATGTTGAATCATGTACTGCAATGTAATTTATATTATTTATGGTCTAGATAATGACACCACATGTTTTATTGTTATTTAAAATGGTCACTCGATCAACATTGTCATTAAAGCTGTTGTAATTGTCTGATCAGTTAAAACATAAGCACGTCGCATGATAAGCACAGCACTTGTATTTTCTTTCAGTGACAAATGAAAAATAAAAGGCATATCGGCCTCAAATTATAATTAACTTTGTCCTTGAGGTTCAAAAGCTTAAACAGTGTGAAATGTTCTCCCATAATATAAAAATGTATTCCCCGCCATTTTACATCATATTTGGGGGAAAAAAAAGAACCTAACAATAGAGCTGAAGTGAAAAAAAGTTTCCCCCAAGTTTCACTTCTCATGTACCATGAACCACTCTGAGCTCTACAGAACTGCAGTTTTTGGTTTAGGTACAAAACTGTCGCATCCCTCGCAAAATAATTTTCAAATGTCTGAAAATGTATTGTGTAACAATTTTTTGCATTTTTTATGCAGTAATGGTACATGTCCAATACATAACACTCTCACTGAAAAATCAGTTTGTCTTGCTGTATAAATATTTAACATACTATGGTACATTTCTTTACCATTTTCTTTATTTACATGCTGTCTGGATGGGAACACAAAGAAACTGTAGTCCAAAAAATGTGACATCTGAATTTTATGTTTGAGGGTCAGTAAACAGTTCTCATCAGACATGGCCCCAGTAAGCAAAACGCAAACTTAATTTTCTCTTCCTCAAATTATACACATGCTGTCAAATTCAGTATAGCCAGCCCCTGCTATACTTTTATAAAGCCAATTATACACAGCATATTACAGGATTGCTAATCACACATTCCTTAACACCGGTCAGATTCCACTTCTGTACTGTTAGCTTCAGAGGGCATGACGTTATTTGAAACCAGCAATTGCCTGACACAGTGGTCCACAGCTACTCCCCGTAGCCAACTTTTTCTGTGGGAAGCTGCATCTTTTGTTTAAAATTGACAGTCCCACGTTCCTTAGTTACCATTGCCATTTAACAGCCATTTCACGGTTATCTTGCCGTGTACTTTACAGACGTTAAGCAATAAGTTAAATGCATAACATTTGATTTCTCATCCCAAAGCCATCCCAGAAGGGATATTATATTGGCCCGTGGACTATTTTTATTGTCCTTGGGACATCGGGATGACGTTAATCTGGACTCTTGCTTGTGGAAGGTTTAATGCTTGAAAAACATGCCAGCAGTTTACAGTGTCACCGCAAAGATAACAATCTGGACATTTCTGTTCTCATGACATTTGTCCTCCTTGTCATCGGCCGTGTTTTCCTGTCACCAGCCTTGCTTTCCTGTCCCCATGCTGTCCCCTTTCCGTCTATCTGCTCATAGCTGATATGTCTACTCCCAGTGGAATACCCGTTGGACAGACTCCAGTAATTACAGAGACTGCGTGTAAATTGTAGTCCTGGGAGCTTCTAGGGCCAGATGGGAGTTGTTTGTGTCCTGGAAATGGGAAGGTTAGAATGAATGGATGATTGGTGTGGGTGCCTTGTTTTGTCTCATAAAGCTCTCATAGCCAACGCCGACTGTGACTTCACCATCTTCACCAACCCGTCAATCACCCATACTTTCAGACTTAAGGCTATTTGGGCATAATTGCAGCAAACTTTAGCGTGCTTCTGGGACACACACACTCGCCTTGGGGTCTAGAGTTTCCTGCCTGGGATGGGGGGGGGGGGTGATGGGAAGGGGAAAAAAGAAAGAATGACCTCTCCAATCTCTGCACAACATCTGTGCGCTGCTAGTGATTGAGCTCAGATAACATTGATCAGTTGCTTTGATGGAAAATGCTTTGATTTAATCTCATGTTCGGACTTTGAAATTACTGTGTCGCAGCCTTCCTCATTCTTATTTTAAACTGAACAGTTTCTGGCTATATGCAACAGATCGGATTGATTCGAACGAGTCAATTTCAAAACTCTTTATTTCAGCCTGACTTTTTTTTCCCCCCCTCTCCCGAGGCATTTTTCTGTCTGTTGTCAGACACCAATCATTTCTCTTTCTATAAATGGCATGTGCCTTGTCTCATTTTTGACTCGAGTTTCGATGATGCTGGAGAAGAACAGTTACTGCTCGAGTGATAAATATGTACACGCGGCTGATTTGTAAGGCTATCTTTAGACATGAGCTCGATGCACTTTGAGGTAGAGGAAGCTGTCCCTGTTATCTGACCTTAGGTATACTTAACATTAAATTTTGTGTTTGCAGGTATGATGTTGTGCTATTACATGTGTCAAAAAAAGAAAAGAAAAGAAAAAACTTAACCTTGCAACATATCTGAGCTCAACCTGTTTTACAGATGGAACAGCCAACATTAGAGGACTGAGTGACCTAAAATGAGAAACTTTTATCAATGCAATGTAGTACAGAATTGAAAACTTCGACAGCTCCATAGTTATTCTGTGGTTACTTAAGAGCAATAATTCAACTGTACTACTCTGACGCCAGTTCTCAATTCTCTTATTCTCGCTGTCTTTATAAAATATTTCTACAGCCAGCAGATTAGGAGCAGCAGGACATCACCTTTTTGCTTGAATGCAAAGTATGTGGCGACATGAGCTTTGCCGTTATTTATTGGCTGCTCAGTGACTATCTTCACTGCTTTGTGCCGGTACTTTCTTTCAGTCTTTTATGAGGAACCACGTTTCATTTGACATTTTTGAAGCGCGAATGTTAGTGGCTACAGTTCTTTAGCTTTTTAATGGCTTTTTATCCTTTGCCACGTTCCCTGGGTTTGACAGACGGTTTTGGCCTTGGTTATTGTCCCTAACAAAGGATGTGGAATGTTGTGTGGGAACGATAGTGTTTGCCCTGCTGACGCACAGCTGCCGCTGTGTGTGTGTGTGTGTGTGTGTGTGTGTGTGTGTGTACCTGTTATGGAGCTGAAACCTCAGTCACACAGGAAATATCTGAGTATATGATGATGATTCAGCTCAATTCTTCTCACACCCAGGAAGCACTGGCCAGGGCCAGGGCATCTGTAGATATGGGAGCTCGGGTCTGTATGTTTTTTGTGTGTGTGTGTTTATGTTAGTTTTAAAGCATTTTGAGTCACTCGATTAATTTTTAAAAATTGTCTCATTAATCTTTAAAAACTCTTCCCTGAAACAGGGCTATTCGATACCCAGAGCACTTGAGAAAAGTTTGTTATAGCTACTTCAGACCAAAGTTTGCTCATAATGTTATCCGTACCCTTGCAGAGAAATGAGGAAAGAACTTTTTACCGAGCTCACTATGAGGGTTTGACAATGAAGTACGTTACTTTAAATGTTTATCCCTAATTACTGGTTTAGTTTTTGGGCGCTCTGGCATTGCTGAAGCTGGATATGAGAGAAAGGCCTTTCAGTAATGAGGGCAAACCCTTTCCATGTCCATGGAGACCACTTACTCTGAACAATTATGCTGCCTGGGCTTGTATTTATTGGTGCAAAACACACTATGATTCTTAACGCTTGAGTGAGACAGAACGGGTTTTGAAAAAGTGAATGTACTTTGGAAAACACATGATTACAAATTTACTTTATCTGGGGTTTTTTGTAACACGAAATTATCTGTTGCCATCTCTAATTTCTTACCATACGATTATCTGGGGAAAGGCCGACTGCTGTAGTTCTTTTAAAAATGTTAATATGGATTGCTCTCTCTCTGTCTCCATCTCTCTACCCCCACCCCCACCCCCCCCCCCACCCTCTGGCATGTCATGACTCCACAGAGCTTCCCCTCTGATGAGGGCTGGCCGTTTGCCAAGTACCTGGGGGCCTGTGGGCGTGTGGTAGCGGTGAATTACGTGGGCGAGGAGCTGTGGAGTTTTTATAACGCTCCCTGGGAGAAGAGGGTCGACCTGGCCAAGCAGCTGATGGACATCGCTGAGCAACTCACCAACAACGATTTCGACTTTGCCCTCTACCTCCTGGACGTCAGCTTCGACAACTTCGCCGTCGGGCCCAGGGACGGGAAGGTCATCGTGGTGGATGCCGAGAACGTCATCGTGGCAGACAAGAGACTGATAAGGCAGAGTAAGCAAGGGGGGGGGGGGGGGGGGGGGGGGGGGGGCTAGGAGAGGGAGGAGGGGGGTTGTGAACTTACATGATGTTCAGTTGTTACACTTAATTCTTCAGACAATGCATTGCTGTTTGGGTGGGCTGGTAGTAAAACAAACTCAAGCCGAGCTTTCTTTTTCCTGTGGTCTCTTACAAGTTATTGTCCCAGTTTTGTATGAATGGATGCATAAGTGTTCCACGTCTGGACTGTTATCTCATTTATCTGTCAACACGAGCACTCAGCTGGCTTTTGTAAAGCGAAGTATCCTTATCCAGTCAGACCAGGTGATAACTCCTGAGGGTTTCGCTCTGTCCCAAATGCATAATTAGAGTCTGTGGCAATCTATTTTTTTTTTGGTACATTCAGCCTCTCTCCGCACCACAGGTGCAGTAATGAAGGCAAGTGACTGTAAATGAGATTCCTCTTTCATATCTGAATTATGTCCTACTTTCATTTCAAATGCGATTCTATCTCTCAGAAAAATCTATCCTTGGTGAAAGAAGGCATATATATTCTGAGATGCAGTTTTATCCCTTGCTAAAGCGTTGAGAATTTCAGTTGTGTTTCTCAATTATACTTCAATTCTGCTCTTACATTACGTTAAAACAGAGCGGTCTTCACATTTCAGTGCAGCTTTGAATAAATTCAGAGATCCTGAATAACTTATGAACATTGCCCATAGCTGTGTTTGACCATGAGACTGCTAATGCTATTGTGATTTGTCAGTTACGTTATTATGCCAAGGGAGGGAGGCGGTTCCAAGAATTAAAAATGACCCGAGGAACCTAAATGGGACAGCAGATTGGCTGTCATCAGGTGTGACATCATGAACCCATGGCCTTGATATGAGGAGCTTGTGGCCACTGCCTATCTCAGTTAGTTTTATATAGCTGTGGATATATGAATATATGTGTACTTGTCTCATTGAGAACAGTCCACCTGACCGAGGAGTAGCTTCTGTGGCTAGCATCAAAATAAAATCGCATTAGGGGTCTTGATGGCCCTTCAGGTTCACTCAGGGTCACAATACTGAGCTAAAACAGGCAGAAAGAGGTACATTCCAAGTACTGTACAGGCAGAAATAATACCTGAATGAAAGCCAACTAGATATATACAGAAAGTCAATGTTTATGATTGTTTTGGAGAGCCCAAAGGCTGTCCTAAAATGAACCTTCTATTTGTCAGTGACGTACATAACTCCTTTAAATGGTGCCTTAATCCCAGATGATGTTTTTTCTTTAACAGTGTATGCCGCTGACTAAGTACATAAATCTCCTGACACACAAAGAGAACAACAACAAAAACGTTCATCAAATATATTGCACATTCCCTTATCTAACATTTATTATTTTTGATTGTAAAAGAGTTTTTTTTTGTTTGTTTGTTTTTTAGCTGCAGTGGCCCTCTGAACAATTTTATATTCTGAATCATTCTCGTCGAACATGAGAGTGTGTTCTTAATGTGCAATATTCTTGAATGACCACCATTCCCCTTAACCTCTAAGAGGCTTTAACACGAAAGCCCCAGTTCCGATCCACGTTCCAGAATACAAGCGTCCAACTTCCTCCCAGATCCAAAATCTGTGTGATGACTCAGAGTACGCTGTGGTGATGAATGTGTGCAGGGCATTTTTGAATTCCTGTGCACTGCTCATAATTGGCTCCCCTGAGAGGGATTGGAAGTGCAGTGACTTCATTTTCTTTAATTACTTATCGGCGTGGTGCTATCGAGTGGCGTCCAAAGACCGACAGAGTGGAGCTTGCCACTCCTTACTAACTGTTTATGACCGAATACACTTTTGCTGATGAATAGTTGTCTCTGTTTGTTCAGTTGTCCCGACGGTCTATTACCATTCACTTCACCTCACTCCCCCGTTCAAATGCTGGAGCTCTGTTGGTAGGCTGCGATTGATTAACTAAGTCTTGTCATGGGAGTAGGCACCATTCACCCTGCTTAGCTGTGAGAGGAAGTTGACTCTAGCTTGTGAAAGCACAGCAGGTACTCCTTAGCTGGAGGATTTCTCATATTGATTGTTCCTCTAAATGTTTAAAGCTCCTGACTGTCGTGCTATGCATTATAAAATGTTGATGGCATTTTGTTTTTGATCTTTTTTTTTTTGTTTGTTTGTTTGTTTTAATTTTAGACTGTGTGTTCATTGCTTGTTTTATTTCTGAATAGGTAAAGTACACAGTAACAGTTGTGCTTAAAGACTGCTAATATGTTTTATTTAAAATGAAATGGCCAAGCTTCAAATGCTCCACAAAAAGTTTTTTCTTGTTGTTTTTTTTTTTTTTTTTAGTGCAAGAAGGTATTAACATTTTAAATTCATTCATCAGTATTCTTTCTCGTCTTCTTCCCCGCCTCAGATAAACCAGAGAACTACGATGTGTGGTACGAGAGTCGTTTTGAGGACTGTGACAAGGAGGCTTGTCTCTCCTTCTCCAAGGACGCTCTCTGCTCCCGAGTCACCGTCGACCACAACTACTACGCCATCTGCCAGAATCTTCTCTCCAGGTATGCCACATGGCGCGGCATCACAGGTGGTCTCCTCCACGATCCCCCTGCCGACGTGCTCAAAGACGGCCGCCTGGAAGCGCTGCTGGACGAGTGTGCCAAACCCCAGAAGCGCTACGGCCGCTTCCAGGCAGCCAAGGAACTGCGGGAGTACCTCACACAGCTTTCCAACAGTGTGAGGTAGTAAACAGAGTCGGGGGGGAGGGGGAGGGGGAGGCAGAGAGTTGAACTGATGACCCCCTAACTCCTCCCTTCCAGTAGAAAAAAAAAAGAAAGAAAAAAAAGCAAACTGTCGTTATGGCAGCTCACATTAGAACGTTTTTGTAGGTATTTTTTACACAGGAAGCGGTGAGAAGTCATAGGTCGTGAATCATGCTTACTTTGACGTGGAGCATATGGTGGGCTAATTAAAGGATTTTGCACATGGTTGTGTTAAGACCAGCAGGTCAGCAGGCATTGCAGGGCTCCAGGGACAAGACTGATGTATTGCTGCTGTGATATTTTTTGAGATTAATGCAAATCTCTGGGTCCTTATTACAGTTTAATGGGCACGATGCAAGCATGCTTGCCTAGAGGTTGAATCAGTTGCTCTCTGACTGTCTGAGCTTTGATCAGGCCTCTCTGTGGAACATTTTTGGTAAACCTCTAGAGAGCCACTTCAAAAGCTGAGGTGCCATATGTTGTTTTTGTTACCATTTATGGTTTCTTTTAACATAAGGTTGTTTTTTTTTTGGTTCACATTACCACGCGTGTCCGTTATGCACAGGATTTGTTAGAATCGTTTAGTTTGCCACCGTCACACCATGGTTAATAAAATACGGAGCATAGTACGTCCTATGCTAAAATGCGGCAATGGAAATCACGTGGAAATGTGAATGTCAGCACACGCATAAGAGAGCAAAAAGGACAAATTAGGTTTTTAAAGTATGCAAGTATGGAAAATACCAAAGAACATCACCATCGCTGAAGGATTTTTCTTTTTTCGTTCGTAAATGTAAGGCCATTAAAAAGGAGGCATACCATGCTGTTCCCAGATGTTTCATGAGTGTCAGTCCAACACAAAGGATGAGTGTGCTTACTTATGTGCTATACTTGGACCAATGCAGTTGTCTAAGTCTTTGTGTATCTTAGCCTAATTCGCTGGTTGACTCTTGCACTTCAAGTAAAAGCATTGAGTTTACAGATGAGAATTGCACTACATAGTCAGTGTGGCCCCTCATTTCTTAAGTACAT
This sequence comes from Chanos chanos, assembly GCF_902362185.1. Classification (NCBI taxonomy): domain Eukaryota; kingdom Metazoa; phylum Chordata; class Actinopteri; order Gonorynchiformes; family Chanidae; genus Chanos; species Chanos chanos. The sequence goes on along the minus strand of NC_044499.1, from coordinate 19,685,272 downwards.
ACACGTCGTTAATGGATAATTAAAAAAATTCTGTTCCCCCCCCCCCAAAAAATCTGTGGGAGTCTTTTTGACCTGTACAAATAATCATCCATGTTGAAATGAGTGGTATAAGAATTAATGTTTCAATTTATGTCACTTTATCATTTGTCCCTTTTCACATTGTATGGCTTCAGGTTTTTTTTTTTTTCCTTTTCTCTTCCTGCTACGTCGTAATATAATTTCAGTGGCACTATGGTCTATGTTGGGGAAAAATTATTCATGCATTTTGTGTTAGTCATTGTCCTTTAAGAACATGGCAAACTCTGGTGTTATTGTGCCTTTCATTCAAAAGTTGTATTCACAACTTTTACTGGATTCAATTCTCAAAATATATGGAAATATATCTGTACCATTATCTTGTCTGTGAATTTTATTCTTTTTTTTTATTTTTTTTAAATCGGCCTTACCCAGGTAAAGTATCTAATGGCCCTATTGTCTGAGGTTTTGAAGTGTCATTTTCATGCCTTTGGTAACATTAAACGTGTGCATCTATGCCTGTGCCGGGTTTAGTTTGGTCTGGAACTAGGCCAGGATAAACATCCTACACGAGAGGCTGAGGAAGATGGGAGGAGGGGTCCACGGCTAAATGCAGCAGCACATGAAACCAGGCTCTCCTCCTCAATTTATCTTTGTAGTGTCAAAATACATTTATACGTTTGCATATTTACATGTTCTTGCACATTAAATATGTTACACATTCATATCTTTGCACATTTTTGTAGGGATGAGTGTAGTTATTGAATGTGGGTTCATTTAGTGGGGGGAGTTGAGGGGGGGTGGGGTGGCAAAGTTAAATGTTTTTCATAAGCCTGAAGCGCTGTCAATAAGTCGAGACATTTATCAGTTTCATGTCTGGATCTTTAAGATATTTTTAGAGGCCTCTAGTGAATAAAACGGTGGTGAGTGATTTCCTGTTGAGTCAGTTCTTAGCTGTAAAGGATTTGTAAACACTTTGAAGATACTTTAATTTTCTGGTGGTCTGCTGATTCAAAAGGAGCACACATCAACACTTAAAGACGGACTGAGAAAACTGATTTAAAAAAGAAATTAACTCCGGAGGCTTGGTGTTGTTACATATACCAATATACAGTGTAACAGTGTAAAGACAGATTTGTGTATTTGTGGGTCATGTGAATGGTACCTCTTGGAGGCTGCAGCCAGGTTTGCTTGCCTTTGAGCATTTCTGCAGTGATGAATGGAGCTACTCAAAGCAGAACTTAGACACATTCACTGATGGTGCCTAAATATAGATTTTCTTCTCTCCTTCAGGGCTAATATAGAGCATGTGGAGGAAGGAAGATGATCAGCCTTCCTACAATCAATTGATAATCTTATTAAAAGAAACAAAATGGATAAGTAGTGAAAAGCACCTAAAAATCATCCCTCTTGTCTTTCAACCTTTTTTTTTAACCAATGTGGTTTCAATCTAAGTAAAACCCACACAGCTAAGGTTCCACTAACACTCCTGTCTTTTTACAGGTGTTTTCAGCACCTATCAGTTTACCAAGCTCTAATATGCTCTGATTTTCACCCCAACCTTCCATTATGGGAAGAACCAAAGGATCCAGGAATGGTTCTAGTGGCATTCTGAGGACGTTAGACTCAGTCAGAACACAATGAGGAACTTTTGTGTGTGGCCCACACGTAACAGTACAAAGGTTATTTTATATGGTTAAACAATGACTGTGCTTCTGATGTGGAGTACAAAATTCAAAATTGACTTGTTCCATAGACTTATACAGTATGCTATACTTACACAGTGTACTATACTATACTAATACACTATACTTATACAGTATACTTATACAGTACGCAATTTAATATAAAAATACTGAGGTACTGCAAGAATATACAAGGTAAATTGTTAAAATTGAATGCAGTTTGCCATCTGGATTAAACTATACACAGTACAGAATTTACTCTGACTTTGTGAGAAGCTGTGTTGAATATTAGGTTGTAGCTGTGGCACATAACACATCAACAGATGAGACTAAAGCTTGAGCGCTAGAGACACACAGGAAAGTGTGTGTGTGTGTTGAGGAAAAAGAGAACAGTGGGGTGTCTGCACATCTGTGTCCTTTCACCATGTGTGACCCCACACGACTACTCTGGTAAACGTGAAGAAGATGTAATTACTTTTGACCTCACCGAGAGAGAAAGAAAAAAGAGAAGAGAGAGGGTTTGCCCCCAACCCCAACTCCCCATGAGCCTTTAAAACCTTGCCAACTCTGTGATTCCAGCTGTGTGTGTGTGTGTGTGTGTGTGTGTGTGTGTGTGTGTCTGTGTATACACACACATGCATGCACTGGGACAGGCCTGCATCTCAGCTGGGTTCCACACTGACCTGTCTGCCATCCATCTGTGCATCTCACACACATAACCCTCTTCAGCAGTCTACTGTGGAGTATCACATCGTTTCTGCTCTTGACCCCTCACTTGTGGCGCTGTGATTCACCTTTTTGTTTGTGCATCATTTGAAAAAACACAGACCCATATCTGCCTGATACTGTACCTACCTTCAAAGTTTAGAGGCTCTAAAAGTGACTTGAAGGTCACTCTAAGTGACTTTGAGCTCTGTAGTATCCAAATTAACAGCATACAATTTATCATACTTTAATTAATTCCCCTATTTAAAAAAAAAACAGCAGGGAGCTATAAGATTAATTCAGAATCTATATTTTGGAAAATACAATAATAATGGCAAAAAAACAGGAAGGGAAAAAAAGACAAAAGGTTAAATGCTAGAATCTGTATTGTGACTGTGAAGTTGTTTTGGGTAGTGCTTGCAGGCAATAAACAGCTCATGAATATCACTACAAATGATATCTTGATAGTCAGAAGACCGTTTTTTAATGAATATTTATTTGCTTGTTATTAATGGACTCATTTGGCCTGCCCCTGCATCCTCTCCATGCAGTGTGCCGTGGATCTGGTCTAGAATAAAGTCGTTTGTGTGCATTGTCATTTCTGCTGACAGGTTGTTTCCTTGCTCTGTGAGATGGGCTCTGTGTTCCGTCTAAATCAAAAAAGAAGGGAAGAGAAGTCTCTCAGATCAAACACATTGACGTGCTGACTCAGGGAGGGAAGGGACGTTAGGAGATGGGGGCTGCTTTTTGCGGCGTGACAGGATCAATAGAACAGTCCCGGACGACGCTGCTGTACCCCGCACCGACTAGGCGAGTCGTGCCTACATAAGAGAAACTGTTTCTGGCTTTCTTTCTTTGATCAGCCGTCACTCTCATCAAAATTAGGTTGATGTTATGTATTATAGATGACAGCTTGTCGTATTTTTGAAGAAAAATCACCATTCGATTGTGTACGTTTAACCAACTCGGCACAATTCTAGCACAAGTTCTGAGTCCGAGAACTTTAGAAGAACTTTTTAGAGGTTCCCACTAACAGATCTACATAACACTGAAATAAACTAGTCTGACCTTTCCCCCAAACGTGTTACAGGGCACTGAGAATTCTGCACATATATTTGGAGTTAGTGAGAAGCAATGGGCTAGTTTAAGACAGGGCCTCCAGAGATCTCTGTGTGTACATTAGGGATGTGCATCTTCATCACTGAGGCCGATGCGATACACATCTCGATGCATGGCCAACGATCCGATACATTAAAGATAGATATGAAGCAACTACTAATGCGATACGATATGATTAACCCCTATTGCGATGACATTTGATTCAACACAATGCGATTCAACGCGATACGGTGCGATGCAAAAGAATATGATGCTATGCAATTCGATATGGTACAGATAGTTTGATTTTATTTCTTTGGTTCTTCTTAAGCAGACAGCGAGTCATAAATTAAGTAAAAAAGTGCCATTTTTACTTCACATATTTGTTTCTCTAGTACTGCAACTCGAGAGACTTGACGAGAATTGGCCGTTGACAGCAGTGGAGATGAGAGAGCGTGCTTGGGAAACAATTTAGAGAGGATGAATATAAAATTATTGGCCACGTTTCCAGATAATAAAGGCATAGGGCCATTACTAAAAATTATATATAAATAAATCGCATTTACCGATGCAAAAATGTTAGAAACAATGCATCCCGAGTTCATCCCAAATTGCACACTTTTTAATTCGGGGCAATCGCATCGTGCACTTTTATGCCAGTGCACCGATGCGAATCGGTGAATCTTACCATCCCTAGTGTACATGTGTGTTTCTTTGTGTGCACGTTCGGTTTATATGGAGACTTTGACTAAAACCCCACAGTACAGTCATGCTAAGTTGATGTATGTAATCCCTCTAAATTGCTGAACTCCTTGTGTCCCCACATTTCAACTTTTCTGCGAGACACTTCGTTAGAAACGAAGGGGCTAGTAAACATATTGGTTCGACAGTCACTGCTGTTCTTTTTACAGCAGTCTAAGAGAATGTCAGGCTCATGTCACTCGCTGCAAATTGAATTTGCGCACTGTGAAGCGGAGCAATGAAAGTGTGACACATTGCCTACGGTGCCCGTGCTTAATGTAGCGTAACATAAACCTCTGTACCCCCTACTGATATTTGACTTCACGGGGTGTGTGTGTGTGCATGTGCATGCGTACGTGCGTGCGTGTCTGTGTTTATAGCACATGCTTGCCACAAAATGAAGAAGAGCACCAATGCTAATTTGCTCTAATTATAAATCAGAGCTGTGCTGAAAGATGAATACGTGTGGATTTGGCAGGAGAGACTTTCTATAAATGTTTTATGCTCATTGCCAATTGCTGATGGTATTTTTGAAATGGGGGGGGGGGGGGGGGGGGGGGCGTAAGGAGGCCCAGGCTATTTCTGGCCATGTCTCAAAACCAACGCAAGTTGAAATCTGAAGCAGTCAACTCAGATTTGGTGGGAACAACTGAAACAGTGATGGCAGCATAATGGGCCTTAAACTCCATTCACATATTCTCTGAAAAACACTCAGTTATAGGTCAAGCTTCTCGGCGGGAGAATGTTACCTCAGATAAAGTGCTTTGCTTTGGTGTTTATCCTCTGTTTTTCTACAGCTTCCTTTCCCAGTTGGAAATACTTAGAGCGGCAGAAAAGCTCAGGGAGCCACTATTAAAGTCATGCTGTTCTTTTTTCCATTTGCATTTGCTGTAAATAGAACATGATTGCTACCTTAACAAATCTGTGTGTAGAAAAAAGGCGCTCTTTGATCAAAAATTATCCTTCAATGCCTCATCAGCGTGCTGCAAAGGGCGTTAATCAGCTGATTAAATGCTAGCATGACAGTGTGGTGGAAAAACATAAGGGGAAATTTGAATCAGGACTTTGAAAAGATAATTAATGTGCAAAGTTCAAAATTGTGGAATCAATAATCCAGTCTTGGTTTGCCCAAACACTAATTGTTTAATTACACATTTAATGTTAAAAGAGGCAAACATCATTTTGTTGTTGGTACTCAGTCATGGCTAGTGCTGTTTCTAGTTCTTTGCTAGGTTGTGGCAAAACATTTTTGTGTCTTCACTGAGAATGAAGCTAAAAAAAAAAGGTTACACTTACATTTATTAAGACTGGTTTAAATGAAACTTTATGCACATCACAACATCTCAGAAGTCAGAAAGACAGACTAACTTTTTGGGGTGGAAAAAAGGTATGTTTGAAGAGTGTGGCACACAGGGTCAGTCTCTTACAACTTCTGTGTGATTAAAATTATTTTGGTCAAGGGAACAATCTTTTTTTCTCTTTAAAGTGCTTTAACAGCAGTTTTGATAAGGAACCTTTCAGTGGCTCAGTTAGGCACTGGTGTTCAAATTCGCTCTGGAAGACACTTTTTTTTTTCTTTTTTGGCCGCTCAGAATGACTATTGACTATTGACCTCAGCTAAGTGCAGCAAAAATCCCTGGAGTCTTCTCTCTCTTAAGTTTCAGTAACTTAGGTACTACACCAACACGAAACCATCTATTCTCCCTCTCTACATGGAAAACAATCAGCTGCTGGAAATATTGACCTGTATCAGTGCATGTAAACAATGATACTCATATATGTAACCCAAGAATATTCCCTCAGAAACCTTGCCTACTTGGTCCACTGATGTTACAGTTTTTAAAAGCTGGAAATCTCTCCTTTTTATAATGTTTGTTATCCCCACACTCTTGTAGCCTTCCTGTGCTTACATATGCAGTGTCATATTCCATTAGATGTTTAGCTGGGGCTTTCAGTCTCTCAGCAAGAGACTAACATTGATCTCATTATGAACTCTGCCACGGAGTACGGCTAACAAGGCCAGTGGTATCGACACCAGTGTGAGTATGTGTGTGTGCGTGTGTGCGCATGTGTGTCAAAGCTTGAGCCAGACTGGAAGAAGGGCTGCATTCTGTGCTATTTGAGTTCTGTCTCTTTGAGGTCAATATGAACAAGGCCAAGACTCAGCATTCTTCAGTTATTTCAGGCACTCTGTGTCTTGCTATTGCTAGTGTGTATTGCTTCTGTAATACTGAACTGTTGATTTCAGGTGCTGTTTATAGCAGCGACACAGCAAAGACAGTTGAGTTCAATTCAGTTACATTTGTGTAGTGCTTTTTGCAATAGACATTGTCACAAAGCAGCTGTACACAGAGCCAGACCTGATAACTCCAGTGAGCAAGCCTAAAGCAACTCTGGCAAGCAAACCCCCACTAAGACTGAGGAAGAAACATTGAGAGGAACCAGGACTCAGTAGGGGGAACCCATCCTCCTATGGCTGGCCTGCGATGATTCGATTAAGTGGTACATTATAACATGGGCAACAACAGAGAGTGGTATGGGTTCCACAATGGGTTCCAGTCATATCAGCTCATAAAATGCAGCGTGAGAATTTGTTTAATGTTGCAGTACTTTACAAGCAACAAGAGTGTGTGTGGCAGCAGTTAACGCAAAGAAGGAGGTTTTAGAGGACAGTGGTCCCACAGAAGGGAGTCATAGAGCCAAGGCTGTCTCTGACTCTAAGAGATGAACTTCTGTCAGACTTTATGCTCTGTCCTCTCCCTCTCTCTTCTTCTCTCGTGCCCCACATAGACGGAGCAGAAGGAATGGCCCAAGCAGGCAGGATAAGAGGCTTAGTGCACAGCACTTTGGCTCACTTCTGTGCTAAATGAGATAAAAAAAAAGAAAAAAAGAAAACTTTTAAGGGTTTCCCAGCATGACCCAGAAAAGGGTGAACTGAGGTCATGAGGAGAGAATAAGGAGCTGTGCCTAGACTGCACTTGAGCAGAGCAAGGGATTCTTTCAAAAAAAAAAAAAAGATGGTGTGAGATAAAAGCAAAGTCTCTCTGAAAAGGTGCCATCAGTACAAGGCGATGGAATGAATGAGAAGAAAGAGGGAGAGTTAGGACAAGTGAGACTGTTGTTTGGTCTCTCTCTGTCTCTATTTTCTCCCCTCTCTATATCCATCTCTCTTTGCCTGTCTCTCTTTCTCTCTCTCTCTTTCTCCAACTCTGTCTAACACTTCAATCTCTCTCTCGCTGCCACCCTGTCTTTCAAAAGCTTTAGAGCCAAGTCACAATGGTCTGACAAGACGCAAGACTTTAGATGTATGCGTGACTCTGTCAATGCCTGAGTTCTGAATGGGTTTGTTTGAGATGTATAATGAAATTTCAATAACCGTGTTTGACGGATCTATATAACAGGCGCAAATATCTGCAGTTCTCTACCTACCTGTAAATGTCAATCCTTAGCATTCAAACTCATACCCTTCATTCATCTCCTTCCTCTCTTTCTCTGTCTCCGTCTCTCTGTCTCTCTCTGTCTCTCCCTCTCCCTCTTTCTATCGCTCTCTCTCTCTTTCAATTGACATCAGTCAATACTTGGTTTGTAGCTTGGCAACCATCAAATGGCAGGTGTCTCCAAACTACTGTCTCAAATACAATCATGTCAAATAGAGATATTGATCGCCTGAATGTTTGCCTGCGGCCAGGACAGCACATTTTGGAGGGTGTACAACTCCCTATTGAGAGGTCATGTCATGAGCTGGAAAAGGAGGGAAAAATGAAGTGGACCTCTGCCACAGCAGTGGTTCTTTTTTAAACAGCGTGGGTCCTCCAATCCACTGGGAACCCAGCAGAGCATCTTGCCTCCATTTTTCTGAAGCTTCAGGTACGTCCTTCAGTTTTTTGCCGAAGAACAGGAGGTGTTCTGTGTTTGTTCTAGACTGTATTTTTTTTTTTTTTTTTACAGCTTCAAATCTTAAAGCAATTCCTTAATTCCTTACGATCTGTTACATATTAAGCTTGGTTGACTTTTTTTTATGATGTTAAAGAGCTGATTATGTGTGAAATGTTTTATTTTGTGAGTAAAACAATGCGATCTGTTTCGTTGTCCATTTGTCAAGAACTTGGATCTTGAAAGCCACTCATCACAAACCTTATCACTAACTTGTTTCCACCATCTGTCAGCCATCTGCCTTTTAATGAAATAAGCTGAGTCGTTTTAATTACCCATATGGGTAACATCAATTTATGCCAGGGATATTTTTTCACATTCATATGTAACTACAGGTTCCAACTTTTATTTCAATTAATTGATTGTAAGTGGGTGTTAGGACACACATACACGCACGCGCACACACACACACACACACACACACACACACACACACACACACACACACACACACACACAAATACTGTCTTGCAGGCAAAAACAAATGTTCTTATACAAAGATGTGACATTAGAGTCTTAATGGTGATCTTAATTAGAGTCTTAATTGTTATTTAACCTGCCTGGTTTGATTACACTGGTACATACCATAGCGGTCTCAACAGAGTTTGGCCTCCAACAATAACATCTAATCCATTCTGAATGATCCAGTAGCTCTTCGTAGGCCAGGGGAGGCTCACGCCCATACCTCTGTCACTAGAGCATCAAAGAGCAAACACCATCCATAGAACGAGAGGGAGCCGTTACAGTGTCAGGAAGCCTGCCAGAATGAGGGGAAATTTCTTAATTTGTTATATAAAAAAAAGAGAAAATACTGTCTTTCTTTATTCATTGTGACAGGCCTTCCACATTACTCCCTTTGTACTGCACTGTCTTCTCCAAACGGGAGGTAAATCCCCCCCACACACTCTGTCTGAAATGCAAATGTGCTCTCATTAGATACAACAGCCAGCTACACTCATAGTAATACACACACACACATACGCACACATGTACACACACACCATGTATATATACTGTACGTGTATATATATACTGTATGTGTGTGTGTATGTGTCTGTATGTGTGTCTGTGTGTGTATTCTAAATGTTTTATGTATTATAAAATTATAAATCATAGATGTAACTGGCCATATACACAAAACAGTGTTTGAATATGACATGGCATGAAGAGGGAGAAACAAAATCATATAATAGTAAAACACTTTCACAGCCTAGATAATGACAGCAAAGTTACAGAATATGACAACAGAGGCTTTTGTCTGTAGACTTTGAAAGAGCCACGTCTGAGAACAGCTCTGTTCCAACTCTTTTTTTTTTGAACACACGATAGAGAATGTGGTCAGGCAATAACTGCATTCTACAAATACTACCTTCTGTCAGCACAAAGCCATGCTTAAGTCTTTGCTAGCATTGGCATGTCTAACACTGATGTTCTAGACCGTGCAGTACCTAAATGTCCCAGAACATTATGCATATCACCTGTACTTTCAATGTATGTTCTCTGGAGCCGTAGTACAGAAGTGTTGAGGAGAAAACATAATGAATTGGCCATTTTGTATAGTGACTGGACAATTGAGATGAAAACTTCTGAACGCTCAGACCTCTCTGTTAATAATAGCTTTAGTACTAATCTGAAGTCATTGTGTGCGAAGACAGTTCAGTGTCTCTTCATTAGCTGTAATGTTAATTCGCTGCTGTGTAATCAAAACCGTCCCAAAGGGGAGGGTAGACTCCGGCTCCCTAACATTGCTTTTAATGAAGGATGGGAATTCAGTTAAGTGTCTCTCTGATTGGTAAGCAATTGAATGTCATCAAAGGTGAGGAGTTAGTGACTGGATTGCTCCTTTATAATTACCTTTGCCTGTGCTGTGGCTATAAGGAGCATTTTTGAAAGATATGATTTTTTTTTTTTTTTTCAAATGAAGCCACACACACACACACACACAGACATACACATACACATACTTACACACAAACACAAGCCTTCATATCCTGGTTGGGGATTCATACTGACCTCAGTTTCACTGTTACTAAAATCAGTAACCTAACGCTAACCATAACCAAGGAAATATTTTGTAACTTACTGTATTGAAAATAACAGCTTTAAAAATGTTTTAACAGGTGGTGATCAGCAGTATATTTCAAGACATCAGTCCAACGTAAATATAAAATCCAATGATGAACATCTATGAAATACTGTTCCCATATTCACATAGCTACCAGGTGTGAATGATAGGTGTAGAAAAGCAAATGAAAGAAAAAAGAAAACGTATTTATTCATTTTTTGCCAAAAATGTAACAAAAGATGGCATGAAAGTACACACACAAAAAACCCCACACCATTTAAAATCACTGAACTGTTCACGTTGAAAATAACATGATAATGAGATGCCCAGGGCCTTGTTTGTAATGTTGATAATGATGATGATGTTGATGATAATGATCATGAAGAAAAAGACAACAAGGACATTCAGCAGCTCAGACAAGACACATCACTGCCTCAAAGGAAGCATCCCATATGAAAACTGGTTTGATCTGTTCTGGACGATTAGGCTTACCCAGACATGCCAACCCCCGAACTGCCCCCGCCCCCACCTTTGCGGATGGCTTGTGGGTCTTGGAGTGATTAAAATGGCCTGTCTGGAACTGACCGACCATTTGCAGAAGTGAAAGCCAGAGGGCCCATTGTAGCTGATTCCCCTTTTCTTCCAAACTGAGTTTTCACCACATGTTTTAATGGGGAGGGCACACCAAGCAAGAACAGCTCAGTTATCTCACAGTGGAAGTGGAGCCAGGCAACTGTGGCTCAAAGCAAGCAGACACTTCACTGGGTGCTTCCTGCTGATTTTAATATTCTGCTATAGTCAGAAGGTCATACTGCTATTCATGGAATTCTGACATGCTGTTTTGAACCGTTTTTTTTTTTAAGCCCAGTTTACTGATACTTTCCAGTTCGCCCCTATGTTCAAAAATAAAAGGCATGTTTTCACCTTTGTCATCATCTTTAATATCAAAGTGTCTCCTAGTAGTTTCTCCATTGTAATTTTTTTAGATGTAAATGTTCTATAAACATATCTATTAACTGACATGTAATATATCAAATATACTGTCTGACAGGAACTAAAAACTACTGAGGATCCTTTGTAAAGTCCTGAGATCTATTTTGTCAAATCTGAAAAATCCCTGTAGAGGTTATCCAGATAGACTGAAAAAAAGCATTCGTAGCTATGACAAATTGCTAAAACATTCCAAATCTGAACTCTCTCCATGCAGAGTTATACACACACAAATTAATTTCACAAGGCATTGAATCATTAATGTGATGCAGTCACAATGTTAGCGCCTCAGATGACAGTTTCAAACTTGTGTTGAGAACAGTCAAAACTTTTACAACCCATTACAGCAAAGTTCAACAACAACCCTGGGATTTAAAGCACTGCAGCTAGTGCAGACATTGGCAACTAACTGGCTAATTTTGATTGTGAAAACCATCACTACTTAGTCAAAGAGTGTGCACAGCATTAGAGAGTGGAGGCGAATGTGCTTTTTTTCACTTTGGGATCAAAAGAAAAGCCAGAGAAAGTGTGTATATTCTCCTTGAGTCACCAGACAAGTGTGCTAATTAATGTTTCTGTCAGGTTCCTGGAGGCACTTCCAGGAGCTACAGAAGGTTCCGATGAACACCAAGACTGGGATGGTGCTGACATATCCTGACAGCTAATTATGAATAAAATATCAAATTCAAAAGAGAACTAATGATGAAATTCAAATGTCCCTCTTGTTGCAGACCAAAATTAAGACTGGCTCTTCAAGCCACTTGTGCGGATTAACTCATTTGATAGGAGGGAGCAGGCTGGGAGATGTTTCTGCCTGTTTGGGATGCTGTTCATCAAATATAATTTAGCCAAAAGTTCTTCAGTATGAATAAAAATATTCTAACATTTAACATAAAAACCATCTTGTAGTATAGAGGCCCATGAAACTAATCACAGCTTTTGAGGACAGAATTCAGTCAGTATGTAGGGAAACAAAGACAAAAAAATGTATATATATATGTGTGCATATATATATAAATACATAAAACAAACATAAAAGTAAGCTTTTTATTTAGTTTCAAGGAAGTTCAGTTAAGTTCAAATAAATTCTAATACGTTTCATGTGAGTACTGAGGCAAATGGACATATCATTAGTTGTACCAGCCTTAAGATTGAAGAATATATCCTCACTAGAACTGGTAAATTGCTGAGCTACCAATAAAGTGAGCATAGTGAACGAAGAGAACTTAGTATCAAACAAATACCTTATGATGTTCGACTGGGAAAGAATAACACAAGGCCCCCTCATTCATAACAAAACAGCCGCAGGCCAAACCAATAAATTAAGAGCCAGGGCTTCTGTAATTATGTATCCCATTACCTCCGAAGTTAAGACAGAGGTCTCAGTCGTAGCGCACGGCACAGACTGAGCCGACAGATGTTCCCTCCAATAATGGCGGATGTCAGCTGTGACAGAATGCGCGGAGGGACTGAGGCATCGCTGCCTCTCAGCGTCCATTTTCGAGTATCCAAGGCAGGCAGATTCAGCCCCATTTTCTCCCCACCATCTCCCAGTCTGGGGCTCATTAGCAAGCCGCGCTGACACACTGAGACGATCAGTGCAAAAAGTGAGAGTGGAGCAGCAGACAGGGAGACTGGATGGATAAGGAAACGAGTGTCACCAATCAAGAGAGTGCAAAAACTGACTCATGCTGAGCGCGGAAAATGGGATGTGGTTGTAGAGTCGTCTTATTGTTTGGACAGGAAAATAATAGTCTTTGGAGAGTTGTTCCTGGAGGTATTTCTGCACCACTTCTGATCTTTGCTATTTGACAGCTTATTAACGGCGATTATTATACCAATATGTTTTTTGGTTTTTTTTTGGGCTCATTCGTGTATTTTTTTCTGCCCAACCAAGGATTTACAGGCTATGGCTACCTCTACAGAAAATGATTTCAGAAATCAATATGGGACATGCTTTGAATAACACAGATGCCTTAAGACAAGCTTTGACTATTTAAACTGAGCAAAACATCCTATTTCTTTTATATTTTAACACTTTAAAATCTTAATGTACACAGTAACTCAAGTTTATACGTATAGGAACTGTGACTTTGGAGGTATAAATGTCATTCTTGCACTATATCCAAAAACAACATTTCAGTGCTTTGTACTGCATATGACACTGAAGAATACATATTTTACTTTTAGTATTACAAGTAGTCATAACTAAATTATAATCCACTCATAAGTCTTATTTAAACCAAGTCAGTCTGACCTGGAGTAAGTGAATGCATCATAAGGTGAGTAGCATGGCACATTACAACAAGCTCAGCTGCACCCCTATACATAACTGACCACTTCAGCATGCAGCCGAGAGGGCTGAGAGCTAAAGCTTTCAGGGGAGAAAGCTGAAAAGGTTAATGGGCTCGTCCTTATTTGCTAAAGATGAAGTATGGGCAGACAGAGAGGAAAGAAACAGGATGGGGGGGGGGGGGGTCGAAAAAAAAAAGATTCCTGACAGACTAGACCCAATTACAACTCCCCCTCGCTAACCCAGTTTGATGAGCTTGGGTTGTGTCCATGCAGAGGCTAATTAAAAGTCAAGGAGTTGAGCTCTGTTGGCTGCACTGCTGTATACACCAACAAGCAACAGTCCACAGCGTCTTTGTTAAATGGAACAATTACATGGGTATTGTGAGCCAAATGAAGCGATGCTCTGCATTTTGATTTCAAGTATAATCTTGTTGTATATTGATGTGAATTTCTGTTAAAAGAACAGACCAGAACTAGAGTGCTGAGATATTACAGTCATTAAAAGTTATTGCTTTTGATGAATATAGTTCTGTCATACCAGGTCATTTCTCTAGACCTGCCCTCATTTGTGGCACAACCATGCCCCAGTGGAACCAATGAGAATTTATCTCTTTGTACAGGGTTTCATTAATCGGGTTGGACTCCCTACTAAACACCAAGTGGCACCTTTCACCCTTGTCAATGGTGCACACACACGCATGTGTGTTTGTGTGTGTGTGTGTGTGTGTGTGTGTGTGTGTGTGTGTGTGTGTGTGTGTGCGTGTGTGCGCACCCGCATGTCCAATCAATCAAGACTCAGCCTTACACTTTGCACCCTGCCTAACCTTAGATTTTGACAGACTAGACTGATGGATGGGTGATGACAGGCTGGCAGAAAGCCATCAGTCCAGCTCAGAGGGTGAGAAAGTGAAGCACAGGTGTAAGGTGGGGGGGCTGAGAATGGCATGTCCATGGGCAATCAGCCACCTCACTGCAGGAGGGCCCAGAGTAATCTGAACCAAGCCACCGAGACCAAAGCCTTTCCCCAGCCTAAGTGGCAGGTCAGATCTGTGCAGGGCAGTACTGAATGAAAGCAATGCTGGCAATGATAGATGGCTTGTTCGTCAAAGAGACACGGTGCAACTCTGACAAACTGGGAAATGGATTCCCAATATACAAGCGCAGCAGAAACGTTGCACGGATACCATGGAATCTTTTCCGATGTACATCCGCATTTAATCAACCAAAGTACCATAATGTTGCTAAGCTAATAAGGACTTGAGGATTAGCTGACTCCATAAATCACATTTGGAAAAACCTAAAGAGAATGAACACGTCCTTCAATGTCCAGAGGAATGGACTGGAACACAGACAGGCTGTATAGGAGTGTGTGTGTGCGTGTGTGTGTGTGTGTGTGTGTGTGTGTGTGTGTGTGTGTGTGTACAGGTTTATGTGTGTTTCTGGCCTGTATAAGAGGCTCTATATTTCCCTCTACATAACTGGGTTATTTCATCCCATCTTTGCATAGTCAGCTCTGCAAAATGTGGACACAGCCACATTAAGTGTTTCACAGGGCCCCAGAGGGCCTGCCTCTGTGCTCTCTGTGTTGTATAGGGCAAACAGTGAAAATCACCAGGAACTCCCAAAACACAGAGACTGACAGACCACAGACAAAATAGCCCGTGTTCTTTGCTCGCAATACCCTTCTCAAAAAAAGAAAAAAAAAGAAAAGAAAATCGAGTGGTAAGTACAAGAAAAAAAATCTAAAATAAGGTATGACTAAGGTATGACAACTTGAGAGGTACAAGAAAAACATTTTGGGTCAACACAGCTCTCACCATACAGCATGAAAACTGTGTACTGAACAAAGACCAGATGCGTTCCTAAAAGAAAGAAATAAAGAAAAAAATATAGAGGGAGAAAACTAAGACAAAAAAAAAAGTTTTATAGGTCAAAGCTGTCAGCTCAGGACAGAGAGAACTGTACAGCACCTGGTTCACCCTCTTTCCTCAGTCGCCTGCTTCTAAAAAGAAATGATCTCCGCGTGCTCCATTTTCACTCAGAACTAACTACTCAGATCTATTAAAAAAAAAGAAAGAAAAGAAGAGAAGAAAAGAAAATAGCCTTGTGTGCCATTAGCAGATTTCTCGGTGGAAACATGTATCTTTCAGAGTTATCTTCTTATAATGTCTCTGAAACAGACATAATTAAGATTCTCACATCTTTCTTCCAAAACATATACATTGGTGGGTTGCCAGAGGCAAACATTCAGAATAATTCTTGAGTTAAGAATAATCATTGCTTCTTTTCATCAAATACTTTATGTCCAGTCCATCTGAAATGATTCTGAGGAGGTTATTTAGAGGAATGACATTTCTTTGTTTTTATTAAAAAAAAAAAAAAAATCCCAGTGGACAGCATTCATGCCAGCACAGAATTTACAATAACTTCTCTTTAATTTATGCCAGCGATTAGTCAAATTTATATGCAAACACTCATGTATTTTCAATGAGATGCTAATAGAGCGGATGCAGAGCAAATTAAATTGCCCAGCAAGACACCAGTACCCCTAGGCATATGTGAAAATGAGTTTAGGTACATTATACAGTTCCTCTTTTTTTCCCATCTCCCTCCTTCCATCACAGTGCAGCACAGAAACATTTTAATTGGTAAATTAAAAATGTATATAAGCAGCAGAAAAAGTTACATACTCAAAAAAAGTCTGCTAACATGCTTCTGAATTTAAATATGTATGTTTATATAAAATTATGCGAATTGCTTTTTCTTGTCTTGCCTACTTTTACTGTCATTCTATGCAAATTTCTAGTGGGTGTATGGCAATGGGGGGGGGGGGGGGGCGGGCGGGGGGGACACTGTGGCACGGTGTTCACTTAATGCAAATGTGCAAGAACTCTCTTCTGCCACATCCTCTCTGCCACTTGATCTCACTCACTCTTTTCTCTCTTTTTTTACTCTCTCTTTTTTTTGGTACAGCCTTTTTAGTTTCAGGCAACGATGTCCATGGTCTTATCCATCTTTCCCCCACCTCCCTCTCTTTTCAGTGAGGCATGAATCAAAGCACACTTTAATCAATAGTGGTTGAGACCTGTTCCGTCTGATTGTTCCCTTTTCTCTGGTCACGGTGACCCGTCGACACCCCCCCCCACCCCCCATCATCAATCACGGAGGACAATGTGTGTGGCAGACGATAAGCAGCTTTAAAGAGTAAACATCATCAAAACGGCCGCCTCACCTCAGCCACTTAGAGGGTTATCAGATAATGTGTGTGTGTGCGTGCGTGCGCGCGCAATCGGTCAGGACTTAGTGTGTGTTGATTCCTGTGTACTTGTAAATGTCCTTCAAGGAGATCCCTTAATTTCAGTTAACCGACAACATGTACATGTATAACTACCACCAATCTTTAAACAAACACTTGCAAAATTGCTTGCATTTATCATACACAAACATTACTACAGGATTATTTCAGGATTTTTCTTATTCTCTGATTGCTTTTCTTATGAATGCACTAGTACACTGTTTTCCTCTCTAGTTGGTTTGCCATCCACTGGGGAGTGTTGTTGACCCAATTTTCTGGTTCAGCAAAAATTTTCTTAATGTTTTCTTTTATGCTTTACACTTCAGTTTTAATCATAACTATGACATCACAATATATACCAAACTGGAACAGTGTTATATAAAAATATCTGTGCTAAGCTGGATCATCATAATGTTACAATCTCTATGCCAGACTGGATAATCTGCCAATTTTAAAAGTCCCTCTCTTTTTTTTTTAAACAACACAACCTCACTCAGCAGCACATGTCCCATAGCTGAACTTTGTGAGGCTATTATTCCCCCACCGAGTTCATTTTGTGTGTCTCTTTTTTGCTGTATTTTAAAATGTCACGGGATTAGAGCCAGAGAAACAGCAACAACACATACTGCTAATTCTGGAGTCCAGCAGGAGCTCCTTCCCCCAAAACCTCTCCACAAAGCCCTGTGAGTTCCTGTCTGAATAACAGCAAGTGAACTTGACAGAACATACGCTATATAAATAGGCATGCAAAATGTTTGTACTTTACCCTCTGATTTACTGTATTTCTAGTGTCCAGTACTGTACTGTTTAAATATACCTTTAGTAAATCAAATTGACTTTTGTTTGATTACTCTTGATTAATGTGAAGAAATAAGTACTGTAGAAGGTAATCACAATAAAGTGCCTTTAATGCACTGCATCCCGTCTCATATAAGGACTGAGGTTGAATTACTTTAGACATTTGGTTCCCATGGTGCAGAAAATGGCCGAGTATGTCCAGCCTGTCAGAGTGTGGTCTCCCTCCAATCAAAAACAAAGACTCAGAACAGGGTACATCATTACGTGTTACACCCACCCATATGACTGGAGATGCAAAATCTCGGTAGGTGAAAAAACAAATGTACTTTCCCTCAAATATACTTGCCTAGGCCTTTATTTATATTTATTACGGCCTAGCCTTAAACTAGAGATCTTTATCGGTATAACCATAACCAACCTCTTCAGTAAATGAAATATATTTATAAAAATGTAATATTGTTAGATGTAAACACATTACACAGCCTTTTAATGTGTTTCTGATGTTGTTCAACGACAACCAATTTCTTCAGTGAGTGTGCTGTACTATGTGTATAAAAAAGTAATATTTTTAGATGTAAACACATTATACAGTCTCTTAATGTTTTTCTGGTGTTCTTTGATTTGACTGACAGTTTAACTTGTGACTGAGTGAATGTCATGTTTCATAAAACAGTGGAAGAGACCTGTCTTACATTCTCTGTAAATGCTTTCCATGATTTATTCGGAAAGAGCCTACAGTGCAAACATGCCAACCAACTACAAAGACATTTTGTCTTAGAGATTGTTCAATGAAACTAATCAGCTTTTTATGTCTGCTACACTAACTTCAAGATTTTTTTTAAAAAAGGCACTGTTTTTAGCATGTCAGATCTCTTACCCTGGCATCAGAGAACACGTTGGCCCAAAATCACTACATTAATATTTATTGAACATCCACTTAAGCCTGAAAGGCAAGACGCTATCTCTCTGATAAATGTCAAACGGGTTCTGGAATCCTACGCTGTTAAATGTTACGTTGCTCTAGGCAATGCACAGAATAGATGGCTTCTCTAAGCACAACTTTGGCAATTAATTTCAGAGTGTACGTTCACCACTTTATTCTATGTGTCTCAAGATCAAAGATGTCTTAGGTCGAGCTTAAATATGGTGCGTGTGATAAGTTGATACATCAGTGCGTCTCCTGGTCTAACACTCCGTGTTATGTTTCGAAAGCTGCTCTTGTGCACATCCCTTAACAGGGCCATTTGAGTATGTAAAATGATGTGTGACCCCTCTGAGACATGAGAGAGAATCACGGTCCTCGTCAAATCCTCATTACAGTTGGATCGAAATTGCATGCCCAATTCCAGGGTTGCAAGAGACTCTCTCTCTCCTCCTTTGTTAAAACTGCTTTGGTTGGCAGAAGTTTGAAGAGGGGGTGGTGGTGGTGGTGGTGGTGTGTGTGTGTGTGTGGGGGGGCTTTTGATTCAAAGCCAGACAGCACACTCACCATATGTGACAGATGGGCCAAGGCAGGAACACACAGGGTGAGAAATCAGTTATTGATTGTAATGCAATGAAAGCACTTACCCTGAATGCAAAAGAGCAATATTACACCTAATGGCGCTGTAGCAGTTTTCCTTTCTCTGAATGGACGACTGATGGACAATGGGCAAAACACCCTTTCAGGATTCTTGCATTCCTGAACCTCTTTGATTCTCCTTAGTCCCACTGATACCTGTAATATTTATTTCACTAACTGTGGCAACACGAGAAGAGAAGACGAAATATATAAATATAACACTGTGTGAAGGAACCAATTCTCTATTCTGTGTTGATCTTCTTAGGAAGTTCTTATTTACATCTATTGCAAGAGGCCCACCTCCATAATAAGTGAAAGTCAATAGGTCTAAATGGTCTCTTCATTATTATTGATTAAGTCGTCTGCTTATTTAATAAGGATGAATGTGAGAGTGTCTCTATGTACATCATCTTGCCAATGCTTTAGTTATGACATTAATTATTCAGTCAAAAAGAAAATGATCAAGATGTTAAATGTCAGCCGCTGAAGTCACTATTAGTATTTAATTGATAAGTAACTGATATTTCAATAGCATTTCAAACAATATTACAAAAAGTATTATGACAAAACTGAAATCGTGCAACAAATGCTGGATGTGTAAAGAGAATATACCACTGTAATAAGAAAGCAGAATTGCAAATGTAATTTAATATATTTTCATTTGTAATGTATAATTCACAAATTTAATAGAGAGAAAAGAGTCATCTTGACCAGATCAAACTCTGAAACTCAGATCACCTCAGACTGCCATGTCACATCCTGAAATAGTCACAGCATTATCAATGAGTACCGACTCTCTTTCGGAGATAAACCTGTCTCCAAAGCCCAGGAAGGATGGAGAAAGAGGACTATAATTGCAGTGGGGAGATGGTAGTGTTGGAAGAAGATAAGACCCTGAGAACCGAACTCTTAGACCAACTTCTCATCACTGCCACCGCCACCACCAGGAAACAAGGACGAGAGAATCCGCACACTGACGACGGACAGAGCAAACAGAGGCCTACTGTTCCCAGCCTTCTTCAATTGTCACTAAACAAACAGTGTTTCCTCCAGATGGGAGGCCAGGCTGCTTGCTGAAATGTTTAGTCTGCTAATGTACCAGAGGAAATGGAAGGATAGGGAAAGGGACAATGCGGCCATTCTTCTCCTGGTTACTGTGGAAACCTGTCCTGATGTCTAACCCCTGATCCTGACCAGACAACACAGACGCACAAAGAGACTCCATGCATAAAGCTCCTTTTTTGTGTTGCCTGCACTTTTTTTTCCCTTCGATTGAGGGAAGATGAAAGGGATAACCACGAACAATGCGTACAGTCTCGCCTTTGGCAATGCCAACAGCATCGACCAAAAAAACAAACGCATCTTTTCAGCTTGGGATTCTTTCTTTTTTAGGATGGGTCGTTGAGGAGGAGGTGTCCTCGTGTTAAAATACTAAGGAACAAACCTACTCAAAGCTAACAGCAGATCCAGCACAAATCAAAACCAAACAAACCTCCTCAGATGGAATCACAACACAAAAGCAATTTCCCCACGACTCTCAGGGTACAGGGATTCTGCATCCGCAGAACATCATTTTCAGTACAATGAACAGTAGATTTTCAATACTTGTAAATGACGGATGCATGAGGAACATCAATTTAGTTCTGGAAGACAAGCTGTTCACGTCCTCTAAACCTGTTTAATCTCCAGCTCCATTCACTCCTGACAGACAATGAGTGACGGTGAATAGCAGCACATTTTTCATGCTAAAACATGGAGAAAATACAGAACTGATACTAGATAAAACCTTTTAAATACCAATGTAGGGAGTCATTCTTTCAAATATCTATGTAGGTAATATACAGCCAAAGGCAAAGCAAAGTCAGCCAGCTACCCCTGTCAAGATCTGCAGAAGGTAACTATCCATATTGCTAAGAGTGAGTGAATGGAGGAGAAAAAGGGAGACAGAGAGACAAAATATTAGAACTTTTCTGCAAAGCAACTTCAAGATAATTCAATAGACAAATCTGAGGAAAAACTGGATTTGTATTTTACTGTGTGAGACTGTTTGTTGCAGCAGGTGTAGTTGTTGACATAAACACGCTGCTTTCTGATTTTATATTTACACAGTTCTAAACATTACAACCAGCAGAAAGGGGGTAAATAATCTGATTTGGCAAACTCTTTTATATTACTGTGTAATGTAATAACTGTCAGAGAAAACACAATCTAACAAGGCTGCAGTTGCTTGGAAAGTGAAGTGTAAAGAAAAACATGAAAGTGAAGCAGTCATATAGTCAAGATTTAGAATGTATAATAAATGAATGTATAAATAAATCTCCACACTGACAAACATACCCCAGAACGTGACTCTTTATTGTCAGTATATAAAGATTCGATGCAATCCACTGTGTTATCTGATGAATCTATTCCAAACTATGACTAAATTTTTTATGAGTCGACCTGACAAATGTCTCACTGCCAAGGATTCTCAGTGTGTCAGCCTTTTGGACAAAGTCCGGCCTGACCTTTGTGCTCCTGTGTAGTGACAGCGAGGATGGAGATGTGGAACGAGTGATTAAACCGCTCTGCCTCATTAGGTCTGTTTCGTCTCATGCCGACTCTCCCGTGGCAGGTGACATTTTCCATTTCCCGTTAAGTCACTGAGTGTCTCGTGTAAAGGACAAATACTTTGTCTCAGAGGAGAACCGAGCTCAGCTTTTTGAATTACATGGTGAGTCAGAACACTCCTAAGTACTCATCAGTAAGACTCACAAAATGGCTTACAAAATGGAATTGAATGTAAATGTGTTAGAGATGTTTCACTACCGCGAGTAATTTGGAGTTAAATTATGAAATAAAATATTAAACCCGATAACAAAATGAAAGCCATGGTGCCCATAGGCCCATACTGATGAAGCACTGTACACTTTTGTCCTCTATGAAAATCAAAACCCTGGTGCTTCAATGAAAGTTTGAGGATTTGCTCCTACTTCAACACTACTGCTCAACAGCAGTAGTCACTGCTGCTGTCTGGTTTCTTACACCCCTCTTTTATTCTATTCTCCAAACTATGTCTTTTTTTCTTTTTTTTTTTTACTGAATTACCATTGTCTCAGTCTGTGATGTGTGCTGTGGAATAAGCACAAGTCACCACAGACATCTGAAAACTGAAAATGAATGTCTTGTGTGTTTTGTTTTTTTTTTTTTACCAAAATCGCTGAGAGTAAATGCATTTTCAGACCAAATTGCAGCCTGTCATCTGAGAGGCCGTCCTTTGTATCGACACAACCTCATCTCTCACTTGACTTGATTCTGTCACTTCATTTCACCAGTTAATGAGAACAGCATGATGTTAATCCGCTGACTTCTCGGTGTTCGACAATCTTGATCGACCGCTCGCCTCTTGCCAATCGTCTCTTCACCTGTCCAGATGCTCTCGTCTGCCTCACACTGCACGTGAAGATAAACAAATCAAGCTCTCGTTCATTTATTATATTAAACTGCAGGTTTAAGCCATGTGCAAAACCTGAAGCAGTATCAAAAAAGAGAGAGCAGTTTAGAAAAATGCAGTGGTAACACGAAGAGTGGTAACACAAATAAGTTGAAAGAAATTTTTGTTGTATTTTTTTCATTGGACTAATGGACTTTATACGGACTTAATATCAACAATTTTGCATGTTAAATCCACAGAGGTCTCTCTCTCTCTCTGGACTATAAAATCCTGAGACACCATGACAACACAATGAAGAAAATCAGATCATTAGACTGCTGGTCATCCTCCACTGAAGAACTGAATCTTGACTTTGAAAACCACTGAAGTTCTTGAGGAATCAAGACATCTGAGAAATGGACAACAAAAGCTCTGGAGTTGTGCTAGGATATCTTGAGTTTGTCAAGTCATAGAAGTTAGTTCCTGGTAGTGCCTTGCTTATCAAAGACTACAGGGATGTAATTGTCTGCAGGGGTAGGTAAGCTTAGTCAGCAATGAAGAAACCAAGAGAAAGAGAAATCACATTCCACGACTCTTAGTGTCTTCATGTGTCGGAATCAGACACATCCAGAAGGTGCTAGCACAGTGTGTATTACAGAAGAATTGCAAAACACCCCCCCCCCCCCCCCATCTATAGTCTCATATGCTCAACATATGTACTTTGTTTATACTGTTTTGATCGTCAGGGAAACATTGTTTTATTTACGGCGGTTCAGTAAAGCGAGTCGAAAAAAATTTAGATCCAACGTTTTGCAAAGTCAGGCAATTACGTCGGTCTTTGCCAGTATTTATAGGATTGCATTAGCTTGTGTTTACTCTTTTGATCTTGGCACCAAAGTCTCAAATATCTGTGCTGCAGACGGTGAGTTTGCTCCTGGCGGACATTACATCACTGCAAATGGTAGCTGTTAACGGGTGGCTCTCCTAGCCACAAGTCCAATTAATGCCTGTCTGTCAATATGTTTTATACCCATCCCTTAACTCTCCATGAGATCTGTAATTGATTAAACATTTAAATCTAAGAGTAGCATGGCGCCAAAGAGGTAGGGATGTGCATTACTGCAAGGCTAATCCACAAACTGCCCATTTAGAGTAATGAAATGATGCCCCTCCTACAAGAGTTCAAATATCAGGTACCCCCCACCCCCCCCCACCCCCAGCCCTATCCCCTAATTACATTCTGAAACCATAATCAGATTCACATCATTGATGCTCTGAGTGAAGAGAAAAAAAAAAAAACAACAACAAAAAAATCTCCATCGGAAAAGATATGGGGTATACACTGCAGATAACTAGAATGGTATAAAAATAAATTGGCAAGTTTAAACAAGTTGTGCTGATCTTACTAAATGATACTGATGAAAATTAAACAAGCTAATGAAAAATGTTTAATATTTTCTGGTGTTGTTATATAAAAGTGCAATAAAATACCTGACCATCCAGCATGACGCGATAAATAGGTGAATATAATGGATAGAAAGATAGTGGATAGTTGTTTTTGGCTTAACTTTTGGAAACAGAGGCATTTGTGTATAGAAATGTGAAATGGAAGTTGCTCAGCCATAACAAAAACATAGTATGTATTCCTAGTTTGTGTGTATTACATGAGTCAAATAACAATGATATTATGTATCAAAGGACAACTCATTAATCCCACGGTTAACAATTCCCTCAGGGCCCAACCATGAGTCAAAGATGTGTTCAGGGCAGGCAACCATTAACTGGATGCAGCATTGGCAAGTGAACATACATATAAAAACAAACTGACATGCCTCTGAGTATTGATATGCCTCGGCGGATATTTATTACATTTCAAACTCTTTTTTTAAACTCTGTTGACAAAATAAAAACTCATTTGTTCCTATTCAAAGTTTTACTTGTATAACAAAACACTAATTTGGTTAGCAATTGAGGTCATTCCAGGTCCGTTGCATCTCTTTTGGACTCTCAGTGTTTTGGTCCTGCATCGGTGGTCTTGTTAATGAGTGTGGTTTCCTAAAAAAAAGCATGGCCAAGCAGGACATAGACAGTACTATGTCTTAATGTTTAATGATTGTAAGTTTTTGTTTTTGCTGCTATTTTAATTTATCTTCCATAGCAATACTGTCACCATAGGAAGCCCCATAGATAAGCTGAAAAATTATAGTTGGGCTGAAAATAAAAGCAAATCCACCGAAAAATTCAGTGGATCCAAAAAAAATCACTTAAAGATCGGTCAAAATAACATTGTTGAGTACATTGTACTCATCATTGTAGATAGTTAAAGCAAACTCAGTTCGTCTTTAAAATTTTCACATGTAAAACCATGAGAGAAAAAGCAGAAGATTTCAGTACTTGTGGTGCAAAGATCCTTTCTTTCGTTGTCAGTAAATGTGTTTTTCAACATTGTCCAAAAATGATTGAGTACTCTTCAAATGATCTGAGCTGAATGACTTTCACTACACGAGCATAATTTGTTTTGCTACCAAGGGCAACTCCTTGAAAGACATGCACCAGCACACACTGATGTGCATCCCAAATCAACATGAGAGCTTCCTGGAGGCGTCCTCATTGAGGGAAAAGTGTATGTTTTTTTTGCCTGAAAAAAAAAAAATGTTCCCTCTCTCCTTGAACTCTGTTGCCCTCTATCTCCATTCCTTCCCCTTACTCCTCTCTCACTCTGGACAACATTATTATTTGTGCTTTGCTTTTAAGTCTTTCAAAAGCTTTGATCTATATTAAGCATTTAAAACTGGCTAAGGTTCCTACTGATTCCAATTTTTACAGTGTCCTGGCTGTGTTTGATGTCCAGTACTAGTGTTATTAGAGATTGCTGAGCTCCGCAGGAGGTGGGAGGAAAAAAAGAAAAAAGAAAAGGAGATAAAGACATTGTGTTGGTGATTTACAGCAGTGGGCGGTCAGCCAGGAGATTATATTGGACAACTTGGTCGGAAGCAAACCATAAACTGATCCTTAGTGGAAATTGGAGTAGTTGACTACAGTAAAAACAACAACAACAACAAAAAAAAACACACAAGTGCAAGCTTGATGTACAGTGTTTGGATTAGAGGGAAGAAATTCCATGCTGGATTGAAAAGTTCCATTAAAATCTAGCTATCGCATAATCTGGCTCAGAGATGCAGCAGTGTGAGCGCTGTTCCAGTGGATCCGAAAGCACGGATTGGCATTTTGTTCAATATAATACTAATCCGTACTTATTCTGGATAATTATCAAAGCTTAGAAAGCTTCTTTCATGTTATCAGCTTTTTGCTTGTGTCATCTGCTTTGTCATCCTAATAATCAACAGATATACCGGTGGGTAAATTCACAGTTCTTTAAAAGAACGATTGAAATTTATGCACAGCTATTTTTCATTTAAAAAATCTTCATAACAGTCTCACACAAGATGTTTGTAAAGAGCAAAAATCAGTCTCTTATACGTTTATTCATTCAAACGGACTCAAGTAATTCCAGAATGCCATCCATATTTGGCTGAATTTCATGTTTAATGTGTCTGGCGCCCAGCCTGTTAGCCACTCCCTGGGGGGTCAGGTTACTCCAAATGTGCACCACTTTAGTATCCTTCAACGGTCACCGAGACTTTCATTTTTAATTTAGTGTAACCAGAGTCCAATCGTTTACTCATACATTACCCAAGCTGCTTAAAAACCTCCGGTAGAGACCCAGCAGGTTCATGGCTCAGAAACCGAGTTCTGTCGTGTAAGCGTGGTCTGACATCTGTAAAAACGCTGGCATAACTCGATCTGAGCATATCAGAGGAGGTCTGTTAGGTTTTATATTTTTTGGATGACGGTTTTGTATGGTACACACGTTTTTCTCTGAGAACTTCAGATGAGTCTCCTCAGTTACTCCAATCAATAGAATCTTTCAATACTTCTCAGAAAGCTTGGGCAAGAGTGAAACAAGCAGTGAAATCTTTGTATGAGGAGAAAAAATCCTTAAACTGAAGGGCTAAAATTTTCCAGAGATTCATCATCGAGGACAACCACACAAGTTTGTAATTCATAAGGATCAACTTTATTTGTACTACTTAAAAGTTAAATGTACCACAACATGCACCCCTAATAAAAACATTAAAATGGACAGAAATTGATGCACTATGATATGAGGTTTCAACATCTACAGTAGTAGTATTGTGTTCAAATCGTCCAAAACAAGTTTAATAGGAGGGCTTCCCATCATTTGCTATCGACTCTTAGTTATTCTTGTATTGACAGCCCATTTGTACTGGACATTATCTGTCCTCTCATAGAACTTCAGGGCTGAGGACACAAAATCCCAGTTAGGTCATGCAGGGTTTCTGGCTTTGAAACCAACTGTAATATGTTTTGACAGCTCATCCATAAGGTATGAGGGGTGGATGTGTTCCAGGACTGAAAAGAAAAAAGAAAAAAAAAACCCACAGCAGTGCGTGGTGATTTATAAACGTTCCTGCCACGAGCTGTTGTAAGCAAATGCATTCAAATCTATAAACACCACTTAGAGACTCCGCATGAAACAGACATTGATTATCAGACTCTCTTTTTCAGCGGCGCACTTTTGTGAGAGCCGGCAAAAAGCGACTTTGCACTCCCTCAGAGGAAACATTTCTTGGCTGTTTTCAATGTTTCACTAATTATTCCTATGATTTATTAAAATAAAAGGCTTAAATTTGTGGAAAAAGCCTGGAAGCACAGTCAGAATTCTAAATGCATTTTGTATGGGAACGTAAGGGCACCATTTAGCAACTAACTAACCAGGTGCTCAGTGTAAACAGTGCACCCAGATTTTAGCGCAGTATTGTACATACTCAGTAATATTTCTGGCTTTATGGGTCTCAAAATACTATTCTCGATACAAAGGATACATTACTGATGTGACACCGAAAATAACAGATGTAGAACTACTTAATACTAATTACTGAGTATTATATCTGTTTATGTAAGACACAGCCTACACAGATTAGCATTGTACATCAAACAATCTGTGACACGTAACCTTTAAAAGACAAGATTGATAATGTTCTCTTCAATGACTTCTCCAACATTAGTATGGTATGTGAAGCACTTAACCTACTCACTCACTCACTCACTCACTCACTATCTAAGCCGCTTATCTCAATTAGGGTTGCTGGGGTGCTGGAGCTTATCCCAGCATTCTTTGGGTGAAAGGCGGGGAAACACCCTGGACAGGTTGCCAGTCCATTGCAGGACAGAACTTAACCTACTCTATGCTGTATAAAGATCTTAGCTAGACATAACACTGTAAAGTAATGCACTGGTCTAGTGAGTCCCAGATAACAACCAGACAGAATCATGTTGCTTTAATTTCAAGAGAGAACTAGTTTGGTCTTTAGACAAGTGTCATACATTTTCCTTAAATGACATCATCTTGACTCCATTTACTTTGACAGAGGTTAAAGTGCCCAATTTTCATCAAACTTTTTGATTTTTTCTTTCCAGACAAGATCTCGCCTTCAAATATAGGGGATATATGGCTGTCAGAACGACAGTTTAATGGTGATCAGGGAACTTGACAGTCACTGCATGAGAACAAGTAGAACTCTAAGCTGGTTGCATGAAGCGTAGTCACGCTAAAGTAATCTGCAGAGGTCAAAACCCTGATTCTGACTATTCTCTCAGAATTCTTTGTTCGATACAAGATGCGACACTCTTGCCCTCCTGTACAAAGGTAAATAGACGGGTCTAGTTTCTCTGAAAGCAAGTGAAATTGTCAGAGGAAATCTGAGTTGTGTGAAAGGTATTATAAAACGGAGGATTCTTGAAACATTTGCTGTCGCTGTGAGGCTGATGAGGTAGGGAACTTAAGAATGGACTGTGTCAAGTGATACGTTTCCTGGGGACCTGTGGTTCATCTCAAAATGCCCCCGATAAATGAATGGCAGTGGAGTCGCAAACCGTCCATCTGCCCCGAGAAAATCGGCCCCTGGTTTGCTGAGGGTGGACAGACATGAGAAGCCTTTTTGTCGGTATCAGACGGCCCCAGAGGAGAGGAGACTGTTTCCAGTGCCTCCGGGAGGGTGTCTGAGAAAAGGGTTTTGCTTGGCAATTTTGCATCATTTCCAGCTGAGTAGGTGTTGGTGGTGCGGGCTTGTCGCTCTTCTCTTGAAACATTTGCTTTTGAAACACTTGTGTAAAAATATTGCAGCAGAAATTAGGCAGTGGTACAGGGGTATGATGAAGATGTTGGTGTATCATATTTTTGCTGACTCCACTCATTGACCATTAAATGACTTCTTTGGACACAGAAGAGGTTTCTGGTATCATCAATGCACGTGTGGGAAATGAATTATTGATGCCAATAACATAAATATTCCTAGCGACTGGAACTTGGGAGAAGGGAAAAGTCTATCTGAAAACAATGTTTGTATGTTTCTATGTTTTCTAAGATGTGTTTTCAGACTAAATTATTTTGGTCTCAGCAGCATGGATTGTGCTAAAACCCTTAGTCTCCCAATAGTACATAAATCTACTTTCTCGCAGAAATCTTACAGAAATCTAAAGGGACCAAAACAAACACGTCTTAATTCAATCTCAGTGTTACCCTTAAAGAATAACATGGATATGGTATGTGTGAGAATTAATGTTAAATGGATACTTCGACCATCATATTTAGAAAAGAGTTTTAGAGTCTGCCTTCTACAGTTTTGACCACACAACCTTCCTATACACTAAGGACTTCAAAAAGGCAAAATCTTTCATTTTCAACAACACATATGCTCTCCCTCTGAATTTGAAGATAAAGCACCAACATTCCAACATACAATTACTGCAGCTAACCACACATTTTTTCCCCATTTAAAACATAGCATTCAGAGATCCAAATGTGCAGAGACTTCCACATCTTAATTGGAAATGGAAATATACAAAGATAAACAACTGGGGCCAAATGATCAGAACACAGCTCTTGATTATTGTATAATGACTGATGCAAATTAAACAAATGACAAACTGACTGTACAAGTGTGCGTGTGTGTGTGTGTGTGCGTGTGTGTGTGTGTGTGTGCGTGTGTATGTGCATGTGTGTGTGCATGTGTATGTGTATGTGCATGTTTCAGCTTCCTGCTGTGATGTCCACAATATTGTTTATAAACTCCTATGTGATTCTGAAACCATGTAATAATTGAAGCACCCTTACCACTCTCTCTCTCCTACTCTCCTTTGAGCCTCTATCATCCGACACTGGAGCAGCTGTTCAAATACTGCCTGATATTACTTTTATAAAGGTGTTGAAGAACAAATGATGGTGTGTTGAACAGCAAAGGGGTGACTGACAGAAGAATCTATAACTAATTAGAGCAGCTGGCTTTTAAAGCAGACAGTTTGACAAGAACATTTGAAAGAGTGTCTGTTGCATGTAAATGGGCTCTGTTCCACTCGCTGTATTTAGACAAGAGAGTTCACCTCGCTTTGCGTGGAGAAGGATGCATGCTGAATAAGAAAAAATAACACAATCTGCCGAATCGGAAAGATCTTGTGTTTTGGATTAGAGAGAGTGGGGGAATATGGAGACCAGCCTTGCTCTGGAAAACTAAAATGACCCTGTAACTGAATAAAAACATTTTGTTCATGTACTCTTACAGAGTGTGAGGAACACGGATGAATTTACTTTCAAATGTTACTACATGCATAAACGTGATTAACCTATCACAATACATTACATTACACAAAGAAAACATCATGTAATATTGACTCAATGTTCTGGATGCCCTTGGAAGGAATGTGGACGGTACACATGCGAGTCCTGATTTCACTGTCTCTCCCCAGTCCCTTAACTGTTTTTTTTCCAGCCTTTTTACACTCACTATTCTTAAAATCACACGATGGACACATACAATAATCATGTTGGTTTGGGAGATGTCAAGAGCAGCAGATGCATGCAGAGATGCCGTGATTCCCAAAAGCGTCAATAATTCTATGTTTCTTCATGATGCCAGCATGCCTAAATCACAGAAAGATAATAAAACAGTAACACAACACAACATATCATGGTACATAAACCCATAAAGTATTTTTCCAGCTTGTTGGAGAGAAGGCATGTGTGTTGGAGACAAAGCATTATTCACTCTGTGAGTTCACATCATGAGAGAACAGATCTCTTGCCAGACACATATTAATTACCTGCAGAATTGTGTGGTGACTTAACTGTAGATGATGGATGGTCTTCAGGCCAAAGGAGCAGTCCATTATTTTAATAGTGCAGTCTAAAAATGGGATTTTGGTGGCTCATCTACAGAGCCACTTACCGTCTGTCGATGGAAAAGCAATTGAGAGGTAATGCTCACTAATTACTGCTGGCCTTTTTTTCTTTCACTTTTCTAACAGTAGGATCTTGCTTTCACACTAAAATTATGCTGGGGATTAGGTGCTAATGATCCAATGCACCATTTTTGACTCTTTCTTATGGCTAAAGGCACAGTTAAGGTTAATGAACGACTGTTTCAATGTAAAAATAATAAAGCTTGTACTTTGTTTTTTAACAGCATGGACGACAGTGTCCTCTTGGTGTACTGTTCTGTTGTTTCATCACCACTTATACCAAATGCACATGTTTATTAAAATGAAATGATCACAGCCTCAGTTCTTGATTTCTCCTTAAAATCCATATGACAGTTAGAAGTTACAGTATTCTCTACTGTAATAGACTAACTAAATGCTGTATATTTTTCCGGTCTATGAGAGAACATACTGCAGCATGATGGAAAGAGAGAAGAAAAGTCTTCCATATTCTTCCAGCGCTTGCTAGTCACTACATCATTCATAGTGACATGAGTTTTTCCCTTTTTTTTTTTTTTTTTTTACCTCACTGATATGTTCAGTCCGATGAGCTCCTCTAACTTAAAAAAACCCCGCCAGTGCTGAATATGGCAAACAGCAGCTCCCAGGATTAAGACTTGGTGTCTTTTAATGAGATTTCTGTCAGGAAGCTGTTGGGCCACCAAGATCAATGCTGCTTCTTTCTTTCTCCCAGTTTCTCAGATAATCACCTTAGACT
Organism: Chanos chanos; assembly: GCF_902362185.1. Lineage (NCBI taxonomy): Eukaryota > Metazoa > Chordata > Actinopteri > Gonorynchiformes > Chanidae > Chanos > Chanos chanos. The sequence continues at coordinate 19,653,624 of NC_044499.1, read as the reverse complement.
GACTGATAAATCCATGTGAATATCGCCTCAGCTGATACAACCATGTGATCCAAGCATCTATGGGCAGATAGCTCACAAATGCATGAGAAAATCAGAGTTGATAACAAGTATAACTATGTGTCAGCCAAACAGAAATCTTCAACCTTAAGACATGTCAGGCTGATCAGTTCGATGCAAAAATCTTGACAAATAAATGCATTCATAATGGAACCCTGGAATATGGCCATGTGGACTAATTGACAATACAGTTATTATAACTGGTGCCTGGAAACAATAACAAACTGCTCATCTTTTTGTTGTATTTGATTTGCTCTTAAAATATTTCATTTGCATGCATGAGAGCACATCAGAATCCACGAGAAAATGATGTTGTTCTACATACAACACCTGCCTAAATAAAAGAACCACTTGAGAAATTTGAGGGCTAAAATGACTCTGAAAGCACATGCTTATATATTGGTATGGTTCCTCAGTAAATTAAACAATTAATGTTCCCTCATCCAGAGGATCACGTATAAAAAGGCCGGGCAGGTCCAGACACCCATTGTTTTGACACAACCAGAGGAAGAGACCGCACTGTCTGAAAGAGAAGTGACTGGCATCGTTGGTAAGTGCCTCAGTGATGAAGACTGTTCATGGGGCTGATGTTGAATGATAACGGTGGATAAAGTGAAAGCTGCCACAGGTATCTGAGGGAATAACATCATTAATTTAAATGAGCTGCAGTTGACAACCCATGGCCCTCAACCTACTCATCCAGATATTGATTCAAAATGCACAGCAAAACAGATGAACAACTCCTAAATCAGTTTACGACAAGCATTAATCTGAAATATGAGTGAACAGCTTTATTAAGAAATAGCCCATCAAGAATTTCATAAAGAAGGATACCAAGGTGAGGGCTGCAGTGTGCACATCTCTTACTACATGTGAAAATGTGGGTGCGTGTAATGGTAGTGATTAATGTATACAAGGAACGAAGACAGTGGTCTACTGAACGATGGAAAGCAAGTAACATGGCTGAGTGAGTCATCATTTAACCGTTGTTTAATGAGTGGATGTAGTGACATAAAAGAAACCTATAAGGCCAGTTCATACCTGTCATTGGGAGGGGTTCTTTTCTGCTCTGTTATGGTGTGGGATGCTTTTTCTACACATAATTTAGATCTAGACCCCTCTGAGAGCACAGTAAATGCTAATAAATATAAAACCATTCTGAGTCATCACCTTCATCCTGTAATCCAGCTGTTCTAGCCTGATTAGTCTGGTCACTCCCAATGCTACACTCTACCCATCCACAGGACAAAAGCTGTAAAAAAAAAAAGGATGTAAATCATATATCATGACTGCCATAGTCAGCAGACTTCAATCCAACTAAACACCTACTTACTGAAGGTTCAGGATCTGACAGTGTTTTCCTTCGGTACAGTTCCAGACACATCGAACCTACTCTGATGCTATGTGGTGTCCAATCAAGACATTGTATTCCATGGCTTTGCTGAATATTCGTTTCCAATTGGTAAGTGAGTGGTCGATATATATCTATGTTGACCTGTGAATAATGAAATTGCTTCATTTCACATTTAATTCATTTCAAATTGTAGATTACAAGCAATTCAGCCCATGCAGCAATTGATGAAAGCTTTTGCAACTATTTATTTGTGGTATGTCACTCTTTCTGTAAGCTATTTATAAGCATTCTTAAATAAAGCTAAGTGAGTTTGTTTCATGTGTGAATTTGGCTGTCAGTGTAATAAATTTGCTCAGCTTGCAATGCACAAAGTAAAGCGAGTAGCCAAAGGTCTGGAGTCTTTCTATATACTTTCTGACAAAAGCCATAAATGTTCCTCTAATAAGGAACCATGGTATAAGCAGGACAATGTGACATAAACTAGACACATGGGAGGAAATGAGCTCCCTCAAGATTATTAAGACCACTCAGCTTTGCGTTGGTGGTAGCATTAATCTGTCAGAACTTGTTTTCTATCAAGTGACTCATTCACTGCACAGTAACCATTACTGGTATCTGCATTTCTTTTGTTTTGGCTGTTACCCATGTTTGCAGCTCAGCTGTGACACATAGACTCTCTTGAACATATCTAAAGAAGCCTGAAGCATTTCATCGGGAAATAGAGTTTTTTTGTTTTTTTTTTCATTTGGAGCGTTTCTGACCATTATCATTTGAAACATAGAGGGATCCAGAGTTTTTCCACTCTCCTCATTAGCTTTACCCACCAGACTGAAGTGTTTTTGTGTGTGTTTCAGAAAAGCGATAACAGAGAGAAACGCAGAGCTCTGCTTAACATTTTGCTTGTCTGGCTTGATACCACCAAAATGCACTATACACACGCTAGCCGGGCCTGAAACAGAATCAAACATCAAAAAGAAAAACAAAAAAGGAGAAACATACATTTTTCCCCCACTTCTTCACCTTCTTTCTCTCTCCATATAATCACCCTCCTATTACTTGCGAAGGCAAAGCTGCAGAAACCTTAGAGAAGCAGCTTGTTTGATCATCTCCAGAAGGTAGAAGGTATCAAAGGGGAGTAGCAAACATACAGAGGGTCTGCACAAATAACCTTTACTCACACCCTATGTCATCATAAGACGATCAGTGGTCCTCACTCTACAGCACATTTCTCAGGATTTTAAGCTTTTAAGAATTGGCATCTCATGTTTAAACTGAATCTATTTTTCTTCCCAATGAGTACAACTGAAATATAGCTCAAAGAGTTCTAACGTGTCTGAATGTTTAATTTTTTTCATTGATTTAGTTAAATAATTGCATGCGTAGAGGGTTTCAGTAAGGACATGTATTGAGTGAAAACACGACAATCTGTTCCTGTTGATACACCATGTGGGTACATTATGTAAAATGGAACACTTCATGTCACTAAATGTTGTCAGTGTAGCTGCTCCTTACGATATTAATATGCAATCATGTTGTGCTGTTGTGAAACACTTGTGTAACTCATGTAATTTCCACAACAGTAGTTACAAAATGATTAGGTCTGGGGCATCCCAATTAGAATAACAACACTGCACCCTGGAAGGAATGGAGTTTCTTAAAATCATGTAATTGTAATTCATACAAATAATCAACATTCTGTTAACACTGTGCCAGTATCCTTCAAAGATTCTCAGACACAAAAAAAAGAAGAAAAAAGCAAGCACCTGTTGGTTAATGGACATCTATCAATGTTTGGGTAGATATGTCACGCTTGAATGAACATGAAAAAATATGGTCAATCCAGAGACAAAGACAAAGGAGAAAGAACAAAAAAAAAAAAAGAAAAACAGGTAACAAAAGCGTTTTCTTGGTTAAGGTGTTCTCTTTGTGGAATATGTTTGTGCTCAACCTGACAAAATCTAATACACCAGAATAAATAGAAGAGGGTTAATGAGATCTGGGCTAATTAATCTGAGCCTCTGTGCTGACAAAAAAAGAAAAGAAATATAAAAGAAAAAAATAACACTTAGACCTGTTGATATGTGCTCTGTGTGGAATTACTAAACACTCAGAGGAGTACCAGTGACATCAGAGGAGTGAAAACAAAGGTGTTATATTTAGGGTTGGTAACACAGTCCATTTTCTTTTCAGACATTTGGATTGGGAGCCTGAGAGACCAGAAAGAATTAAAGTAAGTGAACATCACTGACATTGGGTAGATTTAGATTTTGTCTATGTTTTAGTATTTTATTGTTAACACTTTTAAAATAGGCTAACTGAGCCATTTGAACCTTTGATATATTTTGAAAAATGCATATTGTGATAACCTCTGCGTGTCTTAGCACTTAATTTGGTCAACATACACCCTTGCATGACAAATAGCTATTGTTGTCTTTCCTGTGTTGGTCAGTGAGTTGCCTTGACTCTAGGTTAACCCCACCTGTGTATGGAAACACTTCCATGTTCATCTCAGTGTTTCCATACACATTCCAACTAGGTATGGTCCTACCCCCCCCCTTTTCTTATTTTATTTTATTTTATTTTATTTATTTTAATCAACTAAATGGTTTTAAGTGCAATTGTAAATGATTTTAACGGCAACTACTGTAAATACAAAGGAGGAACAAACCTATGTCCTGTCATTGAAGCAAATTTCTTTCTTTTTCTTTTAATATTCACATTCAAAAATCAATATTCTTTGAGATATCCTCAGATATTTACTTCAAACTATTCCTTCCAATTTTGAAGCAAAGTGTATAACCCAAGCCATCACCGTGTATTCTGATTTTTTTTTTTCTGCAATGAGCCCTTCAGAGAGCAGAGTAATCAATCCTGTATTGCAGTAGCAGAATTTATTGGCATGAACATCAATAGATCAAGACAAAAAAAAAAAAAAAAGAAAGAAATTAATCTTATTTGAGAAATGGCAGGTGGTTTACTTAGCTAAGCAGTCGAATTAAATTTAAACATCACAGAAATGGCAGTGCAACACAACTGATGCTCACAAAGGAGTGAACCTGGAGCATAGCTGCTATTATCTTAATGATTACAACAACAGCAACTGACTAACAATGAAAATGTTCAGATTCTGTGCATTAACATATGTCTACTGGACTGTCTACTGCCATATGTCTACTGCCAAGTTATTTGTGTGGAGGACTGACTGTACCTATAGCCTACTGTTAATCTCTATGCCAGGTCTGTATGGTTTATCATGTCCTTTCTATAAAAATGCTAAAAAATGTTGTTAGAGTTGGTGTTTCTGTTTTCACAGAACAGAATGTACATAAGCAAAGTAAAACAAAATAAAACCAAAACTGAAAAACTTGTCATGTAAACTCTGTCATTCCTTCTGTTGTTTTATTTGTAACTTGAACCCGGGCGTAAGCGTGGTCTCAGTAAGTTTTTTATGACCGGATGCATTCAGCCAAACAATGCTGTAAAATTCAATATTCCATTTTATCTTTGAATATCATTTAAAAAAAAAAAAAAAAGTCAAAGCATATTTGATATTTGAGTGAAAAGTAACACCATTTTTATCCTAGGACACTGCAAACAGAATGAATACTTTTATGATTTCACATTGAGTCACTAATTAGCAGATCTATCAGTATCAAACACAGAAACACAGAGAGTCAGAATTTTTCTCTATAAATGCGTTAGTGACTGACGATAGGACAGAAACATACAACAGCTGCTGGATGAGGTGACTTTATGCAACACTATGCCACCAAATTTACCTCCCTGCTCTAGCTGTGTTCCTTCTTATTATCAGCTAAAGTGCGAATTCCATTTTTAAAACATGTTGCCATTCTAGTCCAACACAATTCAAGGGAGGCGTGTGTCTCTTTTGTGCAACATCTGTAAACTGTTACTGTGAATCAAAAGCTTATAGAAATATCATGGATGAGATATATAAGTCATATTGCAGTGAACATAAAGATCCTTAAGTGTTTATATTACACAAAGGAACAAATGTGAGGAGCAGACATAGTGGTATGTGTCAGTTAAGCCGCCCACTGTGAAAGCTGGACAGCCGATAATTATGCAAACCTCTAATGATTTGGCATTTTAAGTTATTTTTATCTATTCTTCAGATTCTTTGTTCTTGCAAAGTTCATTTCATCTCAGCAGTACACACACACACACACACACACACAACCCCTGTGAAATTCTTTAACTAACAAAATTTCATGTACTTGCATAACGGTTGGCCTAACTCACTGAGAGCATTTAATGAGCTTTTAACACGTATATTAATTTTAGATCAGAGAAAGTAGCAAATTTACATGTGACCAGTTGTTCAAATTATTCTCTCCCAACTGGACATTTTAATATGGACTGTTTTGATATTGCAAAAGATGTGCCCTATAACACAATTTAAAAAAAATAAATTCACGGAAAATAACCAAATAGCAGAGAAATCTGAGAAATAACAGCTTTACACATTCGAAGCTGATGCTATCTCTCACAGTAGTTTCTTTCCTGTGCTGGTAGTTTGAATTCAGTACATAAGAGACCAGCTGAGGCAGGTGAACTGTCTTCTCTAGTCTCCAGCTGTCTACAGACCAACCATAATGGGCTAACCACAGGAGAACAAAGTCCATACGCGTACAATAAGTGAATTAACGAAATAATAATAATGATAAAAACATTAATTTCATTTGACAGCTTGTTCCTTGTTGGTTTTGTACACTTCTAGGTCAATTGCACCTGCTGGTGCAGTTTCTGGTTTGGACCAAGGCTCATATCATGTTTGCTTTGACTCACAGAGTCCCACTGTGTCCACAAAATTTTTTGTCCGGATACCAGTCAGTTAATTCCCAGGGACTGACTCATTTATTGGGCTTACAGTATAAATAAAGAACTTGTCTATGTCGTTGATAAAGCTGAGGAAGGACTTTGCATCACTTGATATACTTCACCAACAGGGGCTTGATATTCTGCTCCAGCAGAGTGTTAGACAGTGAATGTGTAGACCAGTAATCAGCGCTGAAAGGATTATCGTCAAGGCAATTCCATCACTTGTCTCTTTGTGACTAGTTTTGATGCTACAGTGACTAAATAACTAGAGTAGTGGGTGTACATTTGCTCCGTGACAACAAAGAGTTATGGGCTATAATTTATGTACGAATTGGAAGGGTTGGAGAGCAATAGAGTGTGACTGAGTAGGTGGTAAATATATGCGCTCTCTTATCACATTGCTCACAAACACATCTGCAGCAGAATGACGAAGGGAATCAAGTCAGAACAATTATGCATTACATGTATATAAACCCTTAAGGACTTCACAAATAACAACTAGGACAAGAGGTTAAAAAAAAGACTTCCCAGACTATTAATGTGAGAATGAAACTTTAACTGTAATGAAGAAATATTTGTAAATGAACAAGAACCATGCTTCTATATATTTAAGTCATGTGACATAACAGACACGCAACTGAATAAGACTATGAATATGACTGAACACTGACTATGCTTGCATGTTTGATGTATTGAATTATTTCTTTAATTGTTTCTTTGCTTGTCTCAGGAGTGCAGTGTCAGTCTTAGTAGAGAATGCTCCTTCAGTAATGAACTGTATGGTGAGTACTCTCTCCACATGCCTTTTTAGAGGAAAACCTGAACTGAGGGAACAGAGCAAACGGTGAGATCTGTGTCAAGTGTATCAGGTAGGGATTACAATGATATGGATATGATATGATCTGATATGCTCCAATAAAAACATTTTACACAGTCCAACCAATCACATTTCAAGAACTGCACATCAAAAGCAATGAACACAATCAAAACTACAGAGGTAATACAGAGTACCTTCAAAATACCCCAAATCTTGAAAATAATGTCCCTTTCCAAACAGCTGAGCCTTTTTTTTTTTGCCTGCCTTATTTTCTGCAGAAATTTGCATTTAAATGAGAGCTCCTTGTCCAATGAACCTGCCAAATGCAATAACACTGAACTCAGTGATGTAAACCTGAATTCTCCTGTTTAGTATGGCAAAGGCATAACTGAAATCAGTTGATGATAATATCTAGTCTGAGGATTGTGCTTTTCACCATCAATTATCTGTCTGATGTAAGGTTCAGCGCCAGCCTATCTGAATCTCAGACTATGCAGGGTCTTTTAAAGCAGTGAGAAATTTAAAAAAAAAAAAAAATCCCTGTCCACACTGCTTTGGCTCCCAGATGGTCATTCCATTCCATTATCATTCTCAGTCGGTTTGAGAGAACCCTGAATCTGGAGGGTTTCTCGCTTTGCTGTACTCAAATTCAGTGAGAGTGCACCCTATAATCATGAGCTGAAAGTGATGTGCAGGTGTTGAGCTTTTTTTCCCCCAAACTTTTTTGTTTGTTTGTTTTTAACATTTTTGTCTAATCCATGATGAGTGCTGATGTTCTGTACACAGATCCAGGTTCTTGTAAGAGGATAGAACCATTTTCACCTCATACTGACACAACAGTGTGTTTCCATTACGTAGAGTGTACTCAGTTTATTTTTCCCTTTTTTTTACCCAACGGTATCCAACCAATATATTTGCACATTCGTAAATTAGGGCGTCCTATGGTACTGAACAAATAGCTCCCCAACACCTTGGAACAGGCCTTTTGGATTTGATGAACTGTTAATGAGGATGATTTTGTAGAAGAGAATGAACACTTGAAACCCACATTTTGTACCTGTGATGCATATGTGCACACACAGACGTACTTTTGTTCCTTATTGAACCCATTACCATACCTATCACGTCTAATGGTTTTACCATACATGTTAACAAGACATCTGGCTGCTGTTCCCAGAGATGGGTGACACACTCTTTCTTTGGAACACAGCTAACAACCTCAGACACAAACAACTGAGTCCAGCCACCTTTATAAGAGGTGCAATTTTCTTGATTAGAATTTCTAATGAACTCTCTTAAACACTGATATTCTGTTCACCCTGAAAGAATTATATTCAGGTACATCCCTAGTACATATATATATATAGTCGTTTCATTTACTACATATTGTTGAAAAGTGATTGCTATTCTGTAGTCGCCCCTACCGAGTCAGGTGCGGGGGCTAGCGAGACAAGCATTACCCCTGCAACCTATACATCTTAGAACCTGTAGGTTTTTAGTTGTATGTGTTCATTTGAAAGTTGTTTCATTTGGGCTGTTACACGTTATTGAAAAGTGATCACTACATTCTGTAGTCACCCCCATCATACTGTACTTTTCATCTCTCTTGCTCTCTTTTTTTTTATATTTTTATTTTGAACTAAAATAAGTTTTATGAACTGTCTGAAGGCCCCCCCCCACCCCTTTAACTGGGGCACATTGAACAATCAAAAACTGAAAAAAAAGTGCATTGGAAATTTGCATTGGAAATAGAAAATATTTACAGTAAAGATATACAGAAAAATATCCTTCAGCTGAAGGGAATCATCTTAAATTCCATGATGCTGCGTTCGTAATTCTTGATGTGTTAATGTTACTGCAGTTCGCTTGGGAAATGTAAATTACTATTTTACAACAGTAAAGCTAAGTCCTCGATGTGTCCTTTGATTAAAAAACAGCAGCAAGAAAAACTTACACAACAGAAACAGCATCCCACATACTGTAGAATACACACAGTACACCTGTAGTTTGTGCCAGTGCTGTTTTTGTAAGGATAATTTGATGTGACCAACTGTAAATGCTGAATATGCAAAATGCATTTTATTTGCATTGAAAATGTTTTGAGATGTTTAAAGGGAAAAAAGAGAAAAAAAAAATTGTCCAACTCAGATTTTTGTGGCTGCATCCATTTTTTAGTATAAGGTGCAATATTTTCAATGCTTGATTTTGAAGTAATCCAAAAGTATTAAGATCAGATGTATGTTGGATTTTTTGTAATCCAACATACATACATATGTATATATGTGTGTGTATATATATTACTAGTCAAGTCAAAAGTTTGTACACACCTAATTCAATGGTTTTTCTTTATTTTTACTATTTTTATTTTCTGCATTGTAGGAGGCATTGCTGGAGGCATCAGAACAATGAAATAACACATATGGAATTTTGTAGTAGGCAAAAAAGTGTAAACAAAGCACAATGTAGAAAATAATAAAAATAAAGAAAAACCCTTGAATGACTTTTGTCCAAACTTTATATGTATGTATATACACACACACACACACACACACACACACACACACACATATATATATATATATATATATACTGTGACAAAAATACATCATTCTCACTGATGAGTCATACAGTTCCCTCTTAAATCAGTATTAATAAAAAGCCTTCTGAGTGGTGTTAGAAAAACATGTATGCATATCCTGCAAAACTGTTTCGTGACAATGTCCATTGTAAAAAGTGCTGGACAAACACAGCTAAATTGAACTGAATCGAGTTACAACTGTTTCAAGATTGAATGGAAGAGGGCAAGGAAGCATAGTTCTTAAGAGATTAACATAGCTAGGAGCGTTCCAGCGACTGCCACCAAGTCAAATAAAAAGAGTAATCTACAGCATAAAGCTCTCACAGTAATTTGAAAGCATTGTACTTAACATATCTCATGAACAATCCCAACATCTATTCAGTAAGCTTTAAATTCAGCTTTCATTTGTTTCTTTGACAGATACTTTTATGTGTCATTATATAATAGAAAGGAGATTTGTGTCAATTAGAAGAGGCTGGTATTCAGAATCAAAATGTCCTCATATCCTGAAGTTAAATCCTCTGCTGCAATAAACAGGTTCATGATACCCAGGCTAAGGAGCTTGTCTTGATGAAAGTGGAGACTCAGTGGAGAGGAACCAATATCTAAGACAGATTAAGCATGAGAGCTGAGATGAGAGCTGGACCAGACCTGATGAAATGATACAAAATGAATACATTTATTGCATTAGATCATCTCTGAGACAGAAACCATTGGATTAAAGATTGTTCCTTGTGAGGTTGCGTGGCACTCCAGCTGCTTTAAGTAATTTTTTACATTCTTCAAGAACACTTTATTCTTACAGCCGCTCTTCTCTTACCAACAGTAGAATAACTGTAGAGTTAATTTGGGAATATATTCAAATGACAGCTAATATCTCGTCGTGGGCTTCTTTTTTATGTTTTCATTCAATGATTTATCAAATAGGTAAATCAAAAAAAAAAAGTTTGCGTGCCATCAAAAAGTTTTCCTTTGATAAGAATGTTCGCCCTGACTTTGAGCTGATAAGCAAAATGACTGCTGTTCTTGAGCTTTTCATTGGTAATGTGCAGCAACTGAAAGAGCAAAGAATAAAATGCATGAAACTAACTCACGGACAGAAATATGTCCACAGAGATTCCTCTGATGTTTCTGAGTTGAATGAAACGCTATAAATTATTCTATGAATTCAACAGCTAGAAAGGCTTAAAAGTACCATCCGATGGCCCCATTTGAGGGCAATTGGAGGCCCAATGATAAAATATTAATTTTGTTCCCCATTGCTTGTACCAGATTAATGAAACTGGGGTCCAAAAAGCAGCACAAAATGTTACATATCAAAATTGTGTCACTTATTGCATAACAGTAAGTAATTTATTGTTGTTTTCTTAATCAAAAACAAATCCTGAACACTTTCTCCTCAAATAAATATGATCACCTCTCTAAGCTATGCACATTCTAGCAAAACAGTAGGTACTATCAGCAAAACACACCAAATTGCATCTTTTTTCTCTGCCAAAACATTACACTTCTCTTCATAATGCTTAAAAAAAAACTTTTCAGTGGATTGTGTCAAAGAATTGATGCCATGAAAATCGCTTTCCATTAATTTTCAAAATACTGAATTTTTGTTGCATACATCAAAACTATCTACAATCGCACAAGCATAAGGGGAATTATTTTAAAGTCCATATTTTCACAGAATATATTCAATAATCAAACAGTAACACTCATGGGTCTACATCACAAAAGTTAGTCATCCTGACTCAGTACAAATTTCGCCTCTTTTTTTATCGACCTCACAAGTGACAGTTCATTTGTGCTAAATAATTCAATTACAGTATGTTTTGTCATGTTTTTTTTCTCTTCTATATTTAGAGATAAAAAAAGAAAAAAAATCAATTTCAAATTTTCAGTAGATCCCTAGATTCAACCACAGCTAAGGGAAACTGTCTTGGAAAGCTCCGTTATTGATTCTGCCCCAGCTTTTGACATGTTTGTTGATCACACTTGGCAGAATCATCAAACATTACACTCCAGTGCTTACAAGCCAAAACTCCCAGACACACTGATCCTAAGTAGTGCGAGTATTGATTAACGCATAAGTGTAAGTAGGTTGAAAGTTTTGACAAAAGCATGGAATACTGGGAGAAACAGAATGTAGATTTTTAAGACTAAGTGATGCAACTTCACTTGGTGTCAGTATATGAGTTGAAAGTAGAAAGATATTGTTGTAAGTAAACCAGGATGCAGGTGTTACAGGGGGGTATTCTGAGCCACGAAATCACTACTCCAGACCCATACACGTGTAAACCTCTGAGCAAAGCACCGCCAAAATACCTCAAAATACAAGATCTCTGGTCTTAAAATAAACTAATTTTATCATTTGTACCTTAGAGAAGATGGGTGTCTTACTGTTCTTGCCCTCTTCTCCTTGGTCAGGATCTCATACCCACTGGCAACAAAATTAGTTCAGAAAGAACAACAGGCTAGAATTACAAAGTGGCCTAATACAACTCTACTTGGAGAGAACATTTGAAGAACCACACTTGAAAATACAAACTGGCATCCAATGCCCTTGTCCTTTTAAATGGTTCTTGTTCCATGGCTGTTTGAAAAATTATGAAACTCTTGTGTACTTAAAATTACTGAGAGAAGAAACATAGACACACTTTAATAACTAATGCAGCTTTTTACTGAAAGCTTGCACGGAAGGCATGTGTATTAGGCTTAGCTTTTGAACACACTTCAGTAAATTGAGATTTAGATGGAAAATGTGAGATGGAGTGGTTTGTTTACCTTTAATTGTGCTGGTTAAAATGTTATAATGTACTTCAGTGCTCCAAGCTGAAATCGTGAAAAAGCCCATGACAAACAGTTTTTTTTCTTTTTTTTGCTCATATACCACCCTTTATCTTTGAAATATCATCGTGTGTGTCTCTCTCTCTCTCTCTCTCTCTCTCTCTCTCTCTCTCTCACACACACACACACACACTTACACACAGACCCACACAGAAATTAATTACAATTTGTACACACAACTGATTAGGACTTAGTCCTTACAAATACACTTAGATACAACAGTTTATCCCATAAGATTTTGTAATGCACTGAAATGAATAGCCAATTATCACATTTCTGACAGTCAAGCTTGCAAACAAAAATCAACATTTTCACTGAATTTATTTGCAGTGAAAACAAAACCAAGAACTGTCCATAACATTAGGATACTGATAAACCATGTTATTGGTTTGAAACAGCAGTGATTGATTTCAGCAGTGGTGGAATGTTTCAAGTTTCAAGTTTCAAGTTTTATTGTCATTTACTAGATAACAATGTAGACAACGTTATCAGCAATGAAATTCTTGGGCTCGGGGCCAGCTCAACTTGCAGAGTAACAGTTAAATAACAATAAGAACAATAAGGTAAGGTAAATATAGGGGTACTATAGGGAGATTTATAGGGGATATATATATACATGAGCATAAATAGAATGTACAGAATCCAGAATATAAATATAAGAGACATGGAGTAGGTGATGGAGTGTGTAGTGGGTGAACAGTCCTGAGTGGAACAGTCTTAAAGTGCATCACAAGTACAAGTACTTCGTTACTGTACTTAAGTACATTTTTCATGTATCTGTACTTTACTTAAGTAGATTTAGTTGTGGGTACTTTTGACTTTTACTCCACTACTCCACTTTTTACTCCATTTTACAGCAAGTATCTATACTTTCTACTCCACTACATTTCTACAATGCGTTGCGTTACACGTTACAGTCACATTGCGTTTTTTGTTTGTTTGTTAGTTTTAAAGTAATCAATGGCGAGAGGGGAATTGGTCCACTGAACCAATCAAAGCGGGCAGGTAATGTTAGACCCTGCTTCAACACGAGCGGGGCGCGCCCGCAGCATCAGCATCAGCATCAGCAGCAGCAGCAGCACTAACCGGTGATAAAACACCCAAAATGGATTCGAGAGAGGCCACCACGGAGATTCAGCCATTGGACATATGCCACCCATGGCCGTATTTAAAAGAGTTGTTTGAGATAACCGGCTCTAAAAATGATTCACTGAGATTCCGGTGCCATCTTTGTCTCCCTCGAAAACATGAGATACTAGCTTTCAAAAATTCGCCTTCAAATTTGAAGAAACATATTGAGGTAAATTAGGTTGCTTAACGCTACCTGACTTTTGCATGTTAAATTAATTTAGGTTAGTGAAGTCTTATGTAACCTTAGCTAGCCTCTTGTTCAAATGCACCACTAGCAACAAGTAAACACGATTAAATTATTATAATCTAGTGTTAACTGGCAAGTAACACATGCATGTTGCTAACGCAATGTAGTCTTGGTCCTGGGTTTTTTTTTTTGGATGCTAGATCCCAGGAACAGCGGTGGTTATGTTGTGTGGCTAGGGGCTCTTTAGCCCTGTGCTCCTTCAGAGGTTTAAAATTAGGTGGTATTATAGAATGACAGGATTAACATCGTAGTAATTACTTTAACGATACCTTTGTCTTAATTACACTAAAATGGAATTTAAAAGTCAGACTGTCAACCCTACTTGGCATGCTTATATTCAGCCAAACCAAATTTCCATCTCCTGTAAGAACAGTTTGGCAAAAGTATAAATTTTGTAATAGATAATATGGTGAAATCCTGTGTTAGGATCAGTGCCCATTCCTTTGTTAGGTGTGTTTAATGCCCCTTTTTTCAGGCAGACAACTTTGACTTGAATGTGTTTACTGCAGTCAATATAACACAATGGTTTTGCATTGTGTTATATTGTGTTTGGTTTTATGTACAGTTAAATAAAAACTTTCAAAGGTATAATCAGTCCTCTTTCTTATTTTGCTTAATGGCATTTAACTCTGCAGGTCACCCCTGAAATTCTGATTCAGAGAATCGTAAGTCCAAGTGTGAACTGTGTCACAGAGGGTAAACACAATAAAAACAATAACCTTTCAAATAATTGATAAGAGATTGTTTGCCAGTGTTATCAGCAGCATCATCTGCAGCATTGTTAATTAAAATGGCACAGCCCATACTATTGATGTATTAAACAAAATATACATACAGTAGGCACACAATGATATTGTAGACCATTGCATTAGGGAATACATTCAGCAAGTACTTTTACTATTAATACTTTAAGTATATTTAAAAGCAGGTACTTACTTACTTTTACTCAAGTAAAAAGGTTAATGTGGTACTTTTACTTTTACTAGAGTACATTTTTGTCTGTTTATTTGTACTTTTACTTAAGTACAGTGTTTGAGTACTTCACCACTGGATTTCAGTATGTGAAATTTGCACCTGTCAAGAATGAGGAGAAATGAGACATGGGCTAAGAGTGCTGGAGTTTTAAAATCCTTGACAACAAAGCTCCTCTCAAGAGCTCATCTCAAGTTAAAACCTCTCCTGTGGGTCAATGGATTGTGTACGCTCGGTTTTTGTAGAGAGGAAAATAACTGCTCCCAGATAGACTTCGTATAGCCCTACGGCTTGTCCCTTGTCTTGAGTTTTAGAGATCATTGACTTGAGTAGTCTTGCCCCCCAGGACCTTACAGTTGTGAGAAAATGGAATCTTTGCACCAAGAAGCCTCAGTATTTGCAGAGAACATAACATAAAAACTATGAAATTTATGATGCTCTTCACCACATTTTAAAGGTATGCAGCATAAAGTGATACAGGGAATGGTCTGGAGCCCTATCTTGAACTTGTTGAGAGATATTGTTTTCTTGTTTCACTTTTAAAGTGTACATGTAAATATTGATGATATACGCAGAAGATGAGAAGGTAAGAAATTTTTCAAACATCTGAAGATCTATAAAGGAAGGTTCTCTCTTGCTTAGAACCTGCATGGATTTTGACAAATATCAATATTTGCTTATAAGGGAGCAGACAGCAAGCTCTCAGTCACTTTGAGAAGATGGAAGGTAAAAAGCATACCCAAACGGATCGCTGGGTCAAACCACAGTGGAACAGAGCCTTCTTTCTTCACAGTCCAAGTTTCTCTTCTCAGGTCCTTACATGAACTCTTACAAGAGCTCGGCCGGCTAGATTTGTTTCCTTTTCATCCTCTCTTTTCAAATCAATGGATATGAACTGGATAGCCACCTAAAACCAGGACCAAATAAGCATGAAAAACTCCTCCAATAAGTGACAGTGTTTCACTGCTTGTTTTGGCATTCAATCAATACAGGGCTTTAAATAAGTTAACCTCTCTGAACTATTCAACCTTAGAGTGCACCCTCTGCCCTGAATGGTTAGTGATGTTTATCCTCTTAAGGTGGTTAACAGTATACCACAATAAATGCGGATCACTGATTTTTTTGGAGGGTTTGTGCAGTTACGCTGTTAGAGCTCATTACTCAGTTCCCTTGTTTTCTTAGAATGCAGGAAGATTCTATTGATTGGGCTCAAGGTTCTGAGCTATGTTTAACTTGGCCCCAAAGCAGTAAAAGAGAAGTCTTCCAGCTGGATCAGTGATAAGACCAAAGTCTTTCAATAAAAACACAATTTATTAGAACATGATATAGTCTTAGCTGATGAGCCTTGAACATAGATTAACATGGAGGGATATTACTTTGCTGGTTTGGGAACGATTCTCTCTTTCTTTTTAAAAATCTTGCTAATGATGCATTTGGGTCAAACCATCAAAAAACACAGTGTGAAAAATACAACCAATTACAACTACACGTGTACACATTATGTAGAAATGTGTAAGAGCAACTTAGAAATAAGCTCTAGATCTATTGTTTTGAGGCACAGTCATTTTTTCCTTCAACACACCTAACAAAAAAAGAATCACTCAGTCTTTTCACAGTTTAATACTCATGAGACACAACCACCAACTGCATGTATTCACTTATAGCATTCAAACAGCAAACAATCCTATATGCAAATTAAAATCACCCTCATCTGCTTTTCTTTGCTAAAATACGTTTCAACAGTGTCTGAGGAGAACTGTTTCATGATTTTCAAACTGCTGATTGACATTAGGCTTGTTCTACTAATCCGTTTGAATGATATATATTCTTTAAATGAATTAACATTTCTGAACAAAAAGGTATCTACTTTAAGAGTACTTACAAATGAGACCCTATTTGTCAGTCTTTACTTGATTTTCACTGTGCAGAAACATGAAGAAATCTCAATGACCAGCTTAAGGATAATGTTTTACAATATATATATATATATATATATACACACACACACACACACACACACACACACACACACACATATACATATGTATGGCAGCATAGCATGTGGATACTTGAGACAAGACAAGATGAGAGCACATTGAGTAAAATCAAACAAGGGAAAGAGAGAAAGCAAAAACAAAAAATGCAATACAGAATGGAAAAAGAATACAGCTTGTTGTTATAGTTAATGTGGTAAGTTAGCATTGATGCAGTGTCTGTGCCTAATATGTATTTATGTAATGTGATTATCAACAGAGTAGGAGTGACAGTAAAGGACTTTGATGAGGGCCAGGCAGTTGGATGTGTCTCTTTAACATATTGCAAAAAGCGTTATACAATTTGTTAGATGTTAAATGTACATGAATGGACTTCCAAACTATTGTTCTAATCTATTGTGATTTTCAGCAGAGAATTTTAATGATGTGTAACTGTTCGGTTCAACTGTCAATTAGTGTGTAACTTTTCAGTTTCTGTGAGGACTTCAGATATTCAAACGGTGGCTTCTTTTTATGGACCTTCTGCAACTCGTTGAAATTTCGAAACACCAGAACATATCAATTATAATAGCCGCAGTGTTATTGCTGTTGTTTTTAAACACTCCTTTAAATGGTCCTTACTTTTGCAGTTCAGCATGATGTCCTTGGCATATTTCTGCTTGCTCTGCAGTACTTCACAGTCAGCCTGCTTTAAATCTGTGTATAATCACCTGCAACTACAAACGCACATCCAGAGGCAAAAGGACAAAGAGAGTGAATTTATAGGGGAGATAACTGGTAGCAACTGTAATTTCTAAAGACGTCTCTCTGCACGTTCACGAGGATGGTGAACCCACCGAATGAACTGCTATGGTGAACAAGGACAGGAGCTACCTCTCATATCAGAAAGGCATTCTTCCATTCCTCCCATTGACAGAAGAATCCATATCTGGTGACCATAGCATTTACCTCTTCTCTCAGGACCCAGAGTACAATATAATGTCAGAGCAACTGGCTTAATTCGAGTGTCATAAGGCCTGTGCTCTCAGAGATTCTGTGTGACTTCTTGTTGGGGATGAAGCTGTGAAAGCCCAGGGAGTGTACAGGGGTGAGTCTGAGTGGCAGAGAATTTGATATGAGACTGCACTGATGTGCAGTGATGCCTCCTGTTCAGAATACATTGAAATGAGTTGATGAATCATAGCTGATATCGTTTTCATGGTTCTGCTCTGAACAATGATGAATCATTCTGTATTTTTCATCTCTGTCTTTCTTTTATTTGTTTTTTTTTTTTGTTTGTTTTTTTTATTGAATTATTAAAACAACTTTCACAGCTCATAATTACTGAATGTTTCGACTTTTGATTCTTGTCCTTTTTTTTGGTTTTATAATGAGACTTTACTCTGCCCCCCCCCCCCCCCCCCCCCCCCCCCCCCCCCAAAAAAAAAAACCCCCAAAACATAGATGCTGGAAATCCCTTGCAAACTGGGTCTGGTGAAGACCACAGCATACAAGTGCTAAGATCTGGGAAACCTGTGTCTGGACAAAAATAACTCCTGAGGATAAGTCTATAGCAGGGGGAGTTACTGTGTTCTGCAGCTTGCACTGGGGTGGCATGTATCTTTCAGAGGACAGTGCTTCTGGTTGACATGCAGTCAGTGTGACTCTTTGCCAGTTGTTGTTCCCCCATGTGTATGTAAACTAATTTGTTCAGTTGTGTTGTTTGTCTCAGTCTCACGAGAGGCAAAAAAAGAAAAAAATTAGATTGTGATTCAACTCACAAAATTGAAATTCTATGGAATATAAATAGGCATTGGGCCGCTAGCTGCCCCACACTAATTATCTTCAGTGAAATTTAAAGTTTATGATGGTATGAGTGTCATAGAAGAATAATTGGATATCAGAGAATATGAAGCTTGGTTCCTTTTCAGAATCGTAATGTCCACTCAGTATCATCACCACTGCATAAAATCCCAACCGATACGGAAAGATATACAAAACACTGAAAATGATTCAAATCTATGAAAAGAGATTAGTAAACAGTATAATCACAGTTTCTGTTTCTGTTCTGGTTTAATTTCTGTTCATCACTTCAAATATTATTCAAGTTCATCTTAAAACAGTGGACTTGTTAAGTTGCTTTTACCTGTTCATTAAATAAAATAAATATATGGTGCTAGAAACTTTTATGCTCTACTCATCTCCTGAATGTGAGAATTTTTCTGCCCAATGATGAAGTATTTTAGTGTTTTAAAATTTAATTTATTCTTTATTTAAAAAGAGGAGAAACCAATGAGATCACGGTCCCATTGTCAAAAAAAAGGGGGGGGGGGGGCTGTCCACATGCAAGGAAAAGGGGTTGGGGGCATTGATTTCAAATGAACAACTGCAGTCAGGAAATCCAAGTTTAAGGAGGGCTGGATCCTGTCCTCTAAGTAAACTGTTATAGTGAGTTCACAACTGTGATTTCTTGGATTACACAGGTTTTGATGAGGGTTTCAGGCCTTGAAATTTTATTTGATAACAGAGACATGAGGTAAGAGGGAAGCTTTTGGCGGGAAAACTGGACTGGACCAATAAAATACTGGACCAATAAAAGACAGATCTGTTCTCAATGTCCAGCCAGGGGTTGCCAGCCTACGTTCTTCTAAATAAGACAATGGTGAGTCCTAAAAGCATCAGAAGTTATATGTTAAAGGACACCATGATAAACTGTATCCAGCTAATGAGGAAGGTACACGCATATATAGAATATCTTCATAATTGAGAAATAAAAATTTCCTCTGATTACCGATTATCTAAAATGAAAGATGACTTACTAATGAACAAGAAGCCAAATTTAATTGGACCAACTGTTATTGCATCATTAATATCTGTCTTGAAAGAAAGCTTACTGCCAAGCCTAATGTCTAAGTATCAATACCTTTTTACAAGTTCAGTTTGGGCACTACTTAGAGTACAGATCTGAAAGCACCAATAATATTCATATTAAGGGCAACCAAAACTGGTTTCAAGTCTGATTCCTGAGAGACTCCTTGAGCAGCACCAAGAAATTTAGATTTCACACTATTTGCACCAAAATTGAGGTTTTCAAATCCAGCTATTATCCAAGCACACACATCTTTCACTGACTCTCAGATCTGATTATGAGTTAAAACATCATTAACAGATGTCATCTTCCTTTTCTTGCAATACAGTACAACTTTAAAAGCAAAGGACAGGTCAGAACAGAGTAATAATTTGATTGGATGAAAAAAAGGTCTTTGATAGTTTCAGAAGCTTTAAAATAAAGTACGTAACACATCCCTGTGGAAAGCTGGCTGTCGTGAGAAAGATGTGGGACTAGTGGCGACAGAGAGACATAGAGAATACAGATGAGCAGGGACTGCAACCTCTGACAGATGCAATAACAATCTGTCTAGAGTCCTCATGGCCATCTGGAGAAAAACAAGTTAGTGCTGAGCAGTGAAAAGTGATTGAATCTGATCAATCTGATGTCTGTTTGATGGGGTTAGAGGAATTCTCAATCTATCAAGACATACTCACCGTCTTCGAGGTGATAAAAATACCAAATCAGTCATAGCACAGTCTTAGGAGTGGTGAAAGCAAATCCATAGGTTAAAAATAAAATATGATTGTGAAATAAAATGATAGGTAAAAAAGAATTGAATTGAACGATACAGATGACATTTTAATGTACTTTATTTGTCATAAAATATATGAATATGGTTAATCTTCTTTATCTTTTATGGAGCATATGATTGTAATGAACTCATTCCATTTTTTTTTTTCCATTCCTCTTCTCATGGCAGACACATTTTATGTAGCTCAGCTCAGGCAGGTAGTTTTTTTTTTTTTTTTGCTGCCTCCCCTGTTTCCTTCTTCCCTCTGGGGATCCTGTCTTTCTCCCTCCTCATGAGATACCCCAGTACTAACTTGACTTTTCCTGATGTCTTGAGAGATACTTTCACACGAGGTTTCCTGTCATGATAACACGTTTAATTTTTTTATTTGTTTGTCTGTTTGTTTGTTTTTTTCCTTTTTTTCTATCACATTTCTGTTTTGGGATTTGCTCACTATGGTTTCTGTAACATTTTCTTGTTCCAGGGATGATGCTGTTAGCATCATGCCCACCCTGAGGCTTTGTGGACCAGTTTGGTATTGTTTGTCTAGGCTCCCACCTGTGACCAGTAGGGCACTTTTAAGCCTGCTGGTAACATTTGATCCCCCCAGCAAAACTCGCAGGGTCTCTGATGATGCCCAGCACGGTAAAGTCACAGTAAATAGAAAGGCCATAAAATATAAATCTGCCAAAGCCCCACTAATTAAAGATAAATGATCTCTTGTTCAGTGTTCTCATGTTTTACGGGGCTTATGTGTTGATTAATCATTCATAGATATTGCAGCAAGCTTGGGTTTCATTTGATGTTAATCAGGGTGCCTATAGTTTCTGGCCAGCAACACTATCCCCTACCATGTTAAGATGAGTTTTATGCATGTGGTAGACCAATATCATGCACTTGCTGAATATAATATGAAATCTGTGCCTCAAAAAAAAAAAATCCTCAAATGTCTGTCATTTGTCCATGACACAGCGTTTAAAAATAATTTTATTAAGGATTGTTGAGTGTTTTAGCTTCTGCAGCATAAATATGATTACATGAAAACATGATTATGATTATACGATTACTTTACAACGTGGCTCACTTGAACAACCATAAAAATGTTAGATTACACACTGATATAATTAAATGTGAAATAGTGCCCATTAATCAGCTGCCATCATTATTTTTTTTTAATCAAATCTTCAGTACTGCAGAATAAAGTTAATGGATGTACATGGTGTATTATAAGCCATTTGCAAATCTCCTGCGTCTGTTCCATTGCTGTTTTTTCCCCCTAGACTTATTTCCTTAAAGAAATAACACATGACACATAAGCCAAGTTAAGGACTAACATTGAATGTATGTTGAATGTCATTTTTGTCAAGAGTAGTACAAATAAAGTCCATAAATAACACATAATTTTGTGTTTGTCAACCACTACATGTGTATGACCGGATGAGGAATAAATATGCTTGTTTTGCAGGTAGAAATCATACTTTGATTTTATGGTGAAGTTGGAAAGTAGAAGGACAACAAGCAGTACAATTAGAATTGAACAGATATGATATCTCCTTAAGTTTTTAAAGGTTAAGTTTTCATATTATTGCCAATATATTTAGCTTTATCTGTCATCATTTTTTAAAATTCAGTTTCTCAACCATCATCATGATTCATTTTTATGCCTTTTTACCCCTCCTATAGAGTGGGCAGAATGCTTGAGATGCCTTTGAGTTTTGAAGGACAGAGTCGTACTGAAAAGGATTCATCAAGTCCTTTCTGCACAAGGAAAGTTCTGTGAGGGCACTAAAGACTTCCTCATCTGACAGCAGAGGATGCAATAACCAAGCACTAAAGTCACGATGATGGTAAGGAAGATAGAGGAAGCTCTGAAAAATCACTGGTTTCTGCATGAACTGCAAAGGAGACCGTTAGACCATTGATGCCTCACATGACCTGTCTTTTCATCACTTAACCTCGATCTTTTGAGTTTGTGCTTCGTAGAAAATATCCATTATTTATGATGTAGGGTTTTTCTCAGAAGACCAATTTTAATAGGAACTAATGAGTATAAATTATACTCACTAATGTACGCACACATTAGTGTCAGCAGTTATGCTGGCGTGGGTCTGATGATAGTCTTTCCCCATTCAGAGTTCTGTCTTTCAAGAAACAGTCCAGTAGCACGGCGACGACAGCTAAATGTGAGGATAAGTACAGTGCTAAATTGCACAACATCAGAACAGCTCTTTAATATTACTGCTACTAGAAGTCTAAAAGTGAGAGGAGGAAGGTAATAATGAGTGAACTCACTGTGGGTGGGGTGGGGTGGGTGTTTGGGGAGAGAAGAGGGGGGGGGGGTTTCCTGCAGTGACAAATATATAGCAGTATATATAAAGGGCCTTGCTCAGCCCACATAAAGCCTCCCTGAGTACCGTACTGATGCTGAAGGCACAAACACATCATTAAAGCTCATTTGAATTGTGTACAATGCTGATTGATTTTTCAACCACTGGACTTTCTTTCCTCACCTCGGTGCTCCAGCTCCTTCGTCTCTCCCTCAGGAGGAGTGCGCGCTTTGTTTGAGTAGAATATATTAATGACTGTGGAAATCACTTTACCCCTCGCTTACTCTGAATCATACGTGGAATCGGAACAATCATGCGTCTGGTCACAGCTGACTTGATATACCTCCTTGAGGATATCTAACATGACAAATCCTGTTATTCAGTTGAATCTCCTGTTTCAAATTAATTGCCAGGGGTAATGAAAGTCAGTGGGGCAGTGTGTGTGTGTGTGTGTGTGTGTGTGTGTGTGTGTGTGTGTGTGCACATGCATGTGTATGTCTGTGCAAGCAAAATAGAGGCATTCTCAGTAATGATCTGTTTTGAACTTCTAAAAGCCCATGGTACAGCAAACCCACATATAATATGACATCATGCCAGATGTCATATTCGGTGCATCATGCCTGTGCACCGAAAACTAGTAGTCTCAGCTAAAACTCAATGTATAAATTATGAAACATTACTAATGTTTAAGGACATCTCAGTGCACCACTGTCTTCCCCCTATCCTCTCTCTATCCTATCCCCCTATTCTCTCTCTCTCTCTCTCCCTCTCTCTCTCTCTCTTTCTCCATTATGAACTAATGAAAAGCTCTGCTATCATAGGCAGGGACAGCACACAGGCACGGACAGCACACCTGTCCACCAACTGCAGCCAGTCAGATGAATCATTGGCATCCATGTCGCCCACGCATCAGCAGCATCAGCAGCAGCAGTAGCAGCATCAGTGCCATAGGGGCTTGGCTGACAGGTGTCATTTATAATGCATGACTTCACCTGAGGGGGAGGCCTGATTTTCAATTACACTCTGGGCCACCAAGGGCCCATCACTACCATGCAATTATGCTAGAGCAAGAGCCAGTGCTCCATCCAGATCAACTGTGGCTCTTGTTAATTTGTACTGCATTTATTAAGTTGGGGGGAAGAGAGAGAGAGAGAGAGGGAGATCAAGCATGATGTTGGCTGTACTGGATATATGAATAAAATAATCCAGATAATTTATTAGCTGTCAAGAGTCATTAGTCTGTGCTTTGTGTGGCACACAGATGTATTTGCATGTAATTTCAGTATGAGCAATGAGACATGGCAATATATAACACTTTGAAGACACCACATAAAACAAATGAATAAAAAAAAATACACAAAAGAAGATACTTAATTCATTGAATATCATGACTTTTTAAAAGTTACTCTTGATTATCTGCAAAAGCAAAGAGCTCTTCTCATCTCTCTTTTAAGGTTTTTGAAGTGCTTTTAAAAATCTTACACTTCAAACACAGAAGAGCTACAATATTACACGGTTTTCTCATATCCACTATTTCAGTGGCTATTATTTGAGATGAAAAGCTTGGCTGCTTGTGCCCTCACGTCCTCTTAGCTGCTCACAGTTCACACAGGTTCACTGTGGCTTGCTACATTATAATGAGTCAATGAACAACCAAAGACATTAGTCTCCCATGGTATGTGCCTGTTCAGTGGACTCTGTTGTGCACGGACAGCTGGGTTTTGAAAAGCTGAAGGCTTGGAACAGCACTCTGAGCAGTGGTTTGCATGGAGCAGGATGGACACCGGGTCTGTAGCAAAGCCCAGTTAAAAGGCATTCAGCATTCTGGACCAAGTGCTCATATAAAGCCCCTGTACAATCAAAGGGTAAAGAGGATATGGCTGAGAGAACGACAGATGTATTACAGTTAAGAGGCTTATAGCCAGATACACTGTTATTCCTCATTTGTGTGTCTAAAGCCTCCCCCATCAAAGCCCTGCAGGACTCAGCCAAGCAGCAGATCTAGCTCATCTACTTCAGGTTAAGAGAGCTTGCTTTTGCAATTTCATGTGTTCCAGCTCGCTAGGTTTCGTGGTTGTTTAGGCTTCAGTACACAGTTTGCTTTAGGTCTGTTTAGACCTCCCATACTGCAGATTTTTTGTGTGTGTGTGTGTGTGTTTTTTTAGCGCCGCAGCATGAAATGACTTCCTTTCCTCCAAGGAAACTCCACATATGAATACATGCCTCTGAGAACTATTTTAAAAGATGATCCTTGTTTATCCATGATGTTCCTTTAAGGTTGCTGCTCCAGGAGATGGTAGTTCTAACTGTGGCGTAGCCATTGGGAGACTGGGGTTAGCTACAGGCAAGACCAGTCTGCAGGGAAAAGCCATCGGTTAGCTCCTCAGCGCAGAGGCCAGGAGAAGAGTGACACGGGTAATTCTCTGTAATTAACCTTTCCCTGACAGCTGAGCATCGTCCAATGCGCTCCAAGCACCAGGTGTCAAAGATATCCAGATGAGAGAGCAGTAGTTGACTTCTACCAATGATTGCTCCAGCAAGTACCCATATCCATGGACAGCATATGTGTCTTCCAGAGGAGAGCTGACTGCCTCTTCTGTTCTCTGGCATTAGCCACAGTAAATATAGCCTCTTCCCCTTTTTAACTTCAGCAGTAAATTGCAATAAAGAAGAGAGCATTAAATGAATCCTGGTTGCTGTTGGATTTCGCAAAAAGAGTACAATTTTAAATTAATCAAAAGACATAATAAGGGAGGAGAAAAGACTCTTGGTAAAGTGCACCTTCTAGGTCGATTTTACGTGACACATTCGGATGTTTTGAGGTGTTACGAGAGTAACACAAGAAATCTGAACAAGAGCTTCAGAACCATCTTTTACACAAAGTCTGTTGCAGCACTTGGTGAAAGCTTTGTGAAAACTTTGTGAAAACACTTATGTAAAGCATCCATAATAATAGCGTTGGGGAATCATTTTGTGTGATGTACTGCAGCTAAATTGGTAATTTAAACACAGCATGGAGGTAGTTGAACTAAATACTAAGCTTTCAGAACAGTTGGGTTTTTAGGAGTTTTAATAAATCCTTATTATTTGGAGAGTGAAGATGAGGAACACAGGCAGTATGCTGTATTGGGAGATGGTATTCCCAAGAAGTGCCAAGGCTGTACTCAGAGATTTCTCATATCATGTTCTTTTTTTATATCTCCCCAGTTGCTGGGAAGTCAGAGAAGCCATACATTGCATTCACAGCCACAGCCATGCCCTTGAACAACTCTCACTCTCTCTCTCTCACACACACACACAAACACACACACACACACACACACACACACACACACACAAGTGTAGTTAAATGAATTCCTGTATATTTTTCTTGTTGTAAAATGTATTTATTTTCCCCAACCCTGCATGATAGGTCATAATCATTCCTGAGATCAGGTAAGTAATTTAACAACATGCAGAAAAAACTGATGAGTACAAATAAAGATCCTGGAATTCTTCCAGATTTTCATTTACTCTGTTAACAGTATAAAACATAATGTTTTACTCAAATCAAACAAGGACAAAACACTGATCAAAATACATTTTTGCCTACTTCACAGGATAAAAAAAAATATATATATCATTCCCTTGGAGCAGGTCTGGCAAATGTTCTTCATGTCTGCCAGATCTCAATGTAACATTTATCACCTGAAATATTGAAATGGCTGGCCGGATACTCACACAAACTCTGACAGGAACCAGATATGAACGAAAATATACTCCTTTTTAATGGCATTCCTTGTCAGCGGTTTGTACATCTGGGACATCCTTGTCACCTAACGATGCTTTCCTGCAGCTCCTCCACATGCTGACAGCCTGTTTCTGGGGGACCGTGCTTGGCTGTAGTGAAATCCCATATATCTGTAAGACAAAATAGCAGATAGTGAGGAGCACGTCATTTGCTTTACATGATGACAGGTCCAATCCCGGTGGGACCCCCAGTGCTTTTTTGACGCCGTCTTGCCCATGCTTTTCCGCCGGAAGCTCACCTTCCTCCAACATGTGACTGAAGACTCCACTAAGGAGTCCCTGAGGACTGATTAGTGACAAAGCAAGAGAGGGCTGGAAAGACCTTTGGTCCTCCATCTGTCATAGCCTCACCGGACACATACATGAAAAGACTGTACATTTTGACAGCATTATGGTTTCAGGCCCAGTGTGTTTGCTGAGCTGATCCAGAGTCCAACCAGAAGATCAAGTCAGAAGGTATAGAGGAGCACTGGGAGCGTTTTGACCGATAATTGGTTCATGAATATTCAGTGTTCTTCATAAGTAAATTATTAATCATCAATGAGTTAATTAGCATGCGGGAGAAAAGAGGATGATAATTTTGAAATGTGCGGCTGAGTGCTATTAATAAGGAATATTTAAGCTCTAAAAAAAGACTGCTGCAACACTCGTCCACTCCTCTCCTATTAAATCTGTTTAGTCAAACCAAATTGAAATAAAGGTCATGACTGTGATTTTTCCCAACGGACCGAAGGCACATGTATTTGCAGACAGAATGTCGACAGATGAACACAGTGTCCCTCAGCTTTCAATTTTCCCACTCTCTCTTACAGGCATGCTTTGGATGGGCACTAAACATCTTACTTTCCACTCATAACATTTTATTTTCCACTCATAAAATGTGCACACGGCACAAAATATGATTTTTTTTTTTGCCTTATATGGACACGCCTACATCCATACGTGAAAATTCAAATATACATATCTACAATGATTAAGTGATTAGTTACTAAGCGATTTTGATTCATTCTGCGCATTCAGAAATGAATTTATCAGCTTTTATCAGCTCAGTGTGGAGAAACATTGTGTGTATGTAAATAAAAGAAGCCAAATTGTAATTACCTTGATCACTTTACACAATGCAGATATTTGCTAGACAGTTATGGCCCATCACATTTACTTTGATTAACTCAAATAGTCCTCACTTTTTGTTCCTAATCGGTGATCTAATTAGCAGTAGAAATATTTATAATTAGCACCATTGCTTTGATTGGTTACCATGACAACCGTGAGAAAAATTACAGTTAAGGTAAGAACAGCTGAAGTACAGAGTCTGTAGAACGGGGAGTACTCTTGCGTCTTTCACATACCGATGAAAAATGTGGTAAATTGAATTTGCTATGCCGTTAGTATTGTTTCAAGATTAGTGATGTGTCTCTATGTTTCTCATGCTGCTATTGTTGTATTGAATCATGATGAGCTGAAATGGGAAGGCAATGAACAGGGATAGTGGACTGTCAAAAAATGTGACCAGCTTGCCATAGCTGATGTTTTTGTTTTCCATTTACAGAAACCTTGCATTTGCAAAGCTGGCATGCTTGTAGGGTCCAAATAGTAAAATAGAAAAAGAATGATGAATACTGGTCATGTCTAGAAGAGGTGAAATTACTTTTTGGACCTATGTGGTGAAGTCAGGACATCTGCTCTGATTGACATGAAGTGAAATGGCATTAAAAAGAATCTAAGGCCTTCAGCACTTCAGCACCAAATATGCCAAGTTTGCGGTACAGCACCCCAGGGCCAATGCCCAGGAAAAGTGCATGTCTGGAGCTTCAGGGAAAAATAAAATTTGGACAAACTTGGTTGATAGTGTGAGTGAGTAAAGAGGGAAAGTTGAGTTTCACCAGCTTTGCAGTCTCATTAGAGATCACAAAGTCTTTCATGGAAGGGGACCACCTGAAGAGCTGCATGATCAGTGTAGCTAAAGATTTTTTTGAAGATTTTTTTGAACCAAGACAAAACCCTCTGGCAAATTCAAAATATGCCTATCTCTGCTAAAACTGCTCATGATTGAACACTCAGATCAGCAAGCAGCACTTTGAATATGTGTGCATTCGCTCATATTCATTGCTGATGTTGGCAGAAACTCATTTCAAATTAAAACGATGATACCACAATTATTGTGTGAAATCAAGAAGACTTTATTGTGTATCTGTGGGAACACAAGAGGTAAGCTAATTTTAAACTTCCACTGTATCATGCACTGAGAAGCCCTCTGTCCTGTCATGAAGAGCTCTAAAGTTTTGGCACCAGTACTGTACTTTGTAATCAGGATTTTAGCCCAAGCCCCAAATTACCATCAGTTAGTGTACATCAGTGTACCCACTGATGCACACTAACATATATTGGTTGGCCCCTGAAAACATGTTAGCTCAATTAGGTGCCTGCTTAGATGAAGTTAGAGCTCTTAGGGGTAAAATGTGTTGAGATTCCTTGAACTACTGGACTGTAATTGGCTTCTGAAATTCTACTATCTTGTGGATATTACATCTGACATGAGCCAACTTAATGTGAAATGTCAAGTCAAGTGAAACAACATTCTGTCTCTCCAGCAGATGGTGTTCCCATCTGGATCAAAATTGCAGGTGTTACTGAGAGACATTAAGACAGACAGACAGACAGGATAATTTTGAGCCACATTGCATGCATTTTGATGCATGCTGGGAATAGGCATATTTACATAAGATCTGCTGACATCTTTAAAGTAATGGTTTATTGATTTCTGAACACACAAAAATGTGTTCAGTTGTAATAACAACAACAACAACAATAATAATAACGATAATAATAATAATCATAATCATTATGTTCGTTGTCCATTAAAGTATTTTTGGCTCTGTTAAAGCTGTCATGTAATTTTTGATTTTTCGTGTTTATTTTTTTCTCTTAAGCAGAACAGAGCATGGATTCTGGGTGAAACCTGTCTTATCCAAGTGCTGCTCCATTATGACCGAACTGCACAATGGGTCCCGTCAAAGGCAAAATCACACTCCTGTCACCCTAGAGAGGTGGCTCATTCTGATGGAGAGATACAGGCAGAGAGTTTCCAGAGTTCAAATTTCATTCCCCAGAGCTTTTGGCCTGTCAGGGACAGTAATATTGTTTGGAAAGTAATTTGCTCACCAATGAGGTGTGTCCAGTAAGCCATCTATCACATAAAAAAAAAAAAAAAAACTTGTCCAGCAGAAACCTTTCCTGGCAACAGATTGGAGGATAAAGGGCTTTGCTTGACTGGAAGACAAATCAGGGCTCTGTCACTTTGTGTTTGCCAACAGAGTCACTTCATCTTTTAATCCAACCCTCGGCGGCCACTGTATCAAAACAGAGCGTTTGAAATTAAACAGATTCCATCACAGAAATGGAACTGTAAAATCCCGCCAAAACCAGAATGGCAGATCATGGCTTTGGTTTGGCATGCCAGAGGTAGCCACTATGAATAAAGCACTATCTGAGACTGAAAAATAAGATGCCTTATTTGCTCTGTCTGGTATATGATACAGAGGCAATGTTGATCTGAAAAATGAAAACCACATTCAAATATGGTTGGGGACTGGGTGGTTGGGGGGGGGGGGGGGGGTGGAACTGTGGTAATCATGAATAAATAACAAATTCATTACCAAATAACTGATCTTGCTCCAGGTTTTCATTCCTATACACCCAGAATTTGCTTTAGATCATAGTGTATTAACAGGATTTGTCAAGTTAAACGTAAAAGTGTTGACTTATTTGAGAAAATAATAATCTGTCATGATTAATACAGATACAGAGATTAAAGCATCATGCAGACTAATAATAACGTAACTTAAAAAAAATAATTTCCCTTATTTTGTAATTGAATGCATTTCATCCTAATAACACAAATAAAGTGACTTCCCAACTTAACATTGACATTTTCCCCCAACACTATCTAACAAATACTGATTATTAAATCTGCAGACATTTTGAATGTTTTGTCTAGAAAGGCATTAATGAAGTCCCCTTTCATTGTGCAGCTTTACTAACCATGGCAAAGAGGAATAAAAGCTCTGATTTGCAGTTTCAGGCAACGTAAATGGGAGATTTAACAGAGCAGAGAGGCAGAGCAGATCAGTGCTGAACTACACTCGCTGTACGCTGGAAGCCTCAGAAAGACTGGAGGCATCTATTCAATTCAAAAGCCTTGCTTATTTAAGTGCTCTGCTTCTGAAGTCAAATGTATTCCATCACCATCTTGTCAAATAAGCAACACACACACACACACACACACACACACACACACACACACACACACACAAAAGAACCTATTTCCTTCAAGCTAGATGGCTGCCATGGTATCAGTATGTCTTCAAACAGAGAGAACAAATAGAGGAGATCATTACAGATCTTCCAGCAGTCTGGCTCCTCCCCTATGGGAGGTAAAAGAGATTGCAAGATATGCTTATAATGGTTTTCTGAGTTACGTTATCAGCATGAATGTGTTGTAAAATTTCATGATATTCAGTGACCGTCCTCCATCTCTCCCATGGTTTATTCCATATTCTCCAACCTGGATCAACGTAATGGTGCCCATGAGAAAAGACCTATCAGTTTAAAGCTCCTGAGGTTCACAACCAGCAAAAAAAAAGAAAAAAGATAAATGAACCTGCCTTTAGTATTAACTATATATAGTCATGCTGTATAATATTCTTGTGGACCAGAAAGACAATAGCACAACTCACACTGTTTGAAGGTCAGAGCTGGTATGGGCAGCACAGTCATGTGACTGGCCAGAGGAGGACTCCGTCCTGGCTGCAGTCCAGGAAACCACGGAATCAGGGTTGAGATGAGGACTAATGGAAGAAGCAATGTGCAAGCCAATGACATAGTGGGCGACATTTCTAATGAAACTGACATTAGATCTCAACCCCCAGTGACCTTTGGCAGCTCTCAGAGCCTACAGTAGCTTCACAAATTCATTAATTTGAAGATATGAACAATAAGTTGCAACTTTCTCATTACTTTCACTTTCTTTGTCACAAAAACAATACGTCCGTGTAAAGACAAATCTAAACTCCCTGATTAGCCACACTAATTAAAGAGATCAACACATATAATACTGTCTGTTAGTTTTGGGTGGGACCCTGATTTGGACTGCTTATATCAGCTCCACTACATGTGAAGTAAAAACATTTGAGAGTTAGATTTTTTCAGAATATGTAGGAAATGTACTTATTAACATATAGAATCAACAGTGTTTGACTTTAGTGGTTTATCTAGCCTTGCAGATTATTTGTAAGAAAAAAAAATTATTTGATTCAGCAAAATCAATATCTCAAATAATTGAAATCTTCCAGATGAAGGCTGAGCGGTATGTAAAAGTGCCACCTGCTTCACACGGTGATGAGCAAGGCCTGCTTCAAAGACAAACTTTGCACTTTGATATAAGGCAGAAACGGAATATTGAAAAGCGTGTCGTTGCAATTACCGCCCCTCCACGCTTCGTACCTTTCTGTATGCGCCAAGGAAGATGAATGGAGCTTGTCAAGAATCTGAGTTACTCTGAAGTACCTGGCTACAAGAGTAGCTCAGCTTAGCTCAGGCTACAGTTTCTGCAGATTGGAGCAGGTGCTTAATCCAACCGCTTGTACATAAACACATTAGTTGGCATTACCACACCCACAGGCCACATTGACTTAACCCAAACCCTAGCCAAGATCAAAATGTGTCATGGTAAGCCTTAATAATAGGCAAGTTAAACCCCTGCTTCAGTCTGCAGAGAATTCTGTGCAGTAGACTTCAACAAGGTCTTCTTATTCTGTCCAGTTTGTCAACTGATGGAAATAATGAATGAATGTATTAGACCTTAGGTACACTTACGAGCCTCTCTAATGACAGTGATATTTTCAGTTAAGTAAACTAACATGATGGAAAATAATTAAGTTTAGAATTTGTTCTATTTTGCTGGCAGTTGATTATTAGAAAATCATTTATAACTACACCGATACATTAGTTTCACATCTAATGGAGAGGCTGTAGTTGGAGGACTTTCTGAAGGAAAAAAATCAGACACATTTCGAAAACAAACTATCAAGCAGTGTGTTAAATTGGACAATTAATGATTAAATACATTCATGTGTGTCTGATTAACACTTTAAACTGAGTGTTTAAATTTGCTTGCCAATATTACATCAGAGGAGCTGCTAGTTTGGTTTCACAGTAGACACAAGTTGCTAGACACAGTGTTTACTTAATGACATGAGAGAGTAACACAATGTTTTCAGTGAGCTTATAAACACAAAATCCAAAGCAATTAATAAGCTACACCTAATCATAACACTGGGAGAAAGGTAAGACTGATGCTGGCTGAAGATCAACGGCAAAAAACTCAAGGCAAGAGTAGAACAGCAGACGGTCTCCTGAAATATGATTTATCATAAGATTT
The DNA here is from genome assembly GCF_902362185.1 of Chanos chanos. Lineage (NCBI taxonomy): Eukaryota > Metazoa > Chordata > Actinopteri > Gonorynchiformes > Chanidae > Chanos > Chanos chanos. Next base: position 19,620,634 of record NC_044499.1, on the reverse strand, counting down.
GGCATTTCTAGACGCCAGTCTGAAAGCAGACTGCAGGGTTAGTCAAGGACAGCAATTCTCATGCTGTGCCACACCCCCGTAAGAGTTCAACTTTCCCAAACTGGACCCGAGACATCAAAAGCTAAGGGAAGTACTTAGCACTGAGGACGTTTACCTGAGATATATGACACTGCCCATAGCTATGAGTGCCCATCAAACCAGGCAAAAGACAAGAGAAAATGGGACTCTGGGTAGAGCTACTCACAGTGAACAGACACATGAAGATGTGCATACCACAATATGGACAGAGAGTCAACCTAATTACTGCAAGTGAATAAGAAAGAAAGAAGGAAAGAAAGATAGTAAGAAAGAAAGAAAGTAAAGAAAGAATGGCTAAGCAGTAGGCAGCTTTGACCATATTTATGATCCTACAGTTATTTCCCATTTTTACTTATAAGATACAGAGCATTATGTTTTTAATTATTAATTACAAAAAAGCCACTTTAATTCCTAACCACTTTACTTTCTTTCTTTTCTTTTTTTTTTTTTTGAAAACCTGAAAGCGCGTGAAACGGATGTCGTATATAATGCCTTATACCGTGCTATTAATACTGCTCCATGCAGCTGTGGTGTGGGACAATTCCCTTTGAAATTCTTTGTTGGTTCAGATGGGCGATTCACTGGATTGCATGCAGAAGGTGGTCAAAGCACTGTGAAATTAGATACAGGCAGAAAAGTAGATTTGCTCAACAATTACATTAGAACCTGGTTCCCTTTTTTGTGCCTGCAGTCAAAGCACTAAAAGAGAGAGTGAACAGGCATAAAATCTATAGTTCTTCACATCTCAACAGCCAAATTGGATTCCCATTCAATCTACTCTGAATCCTTAGCCAAGCAAACTCTATTTCATGCCTCAACAGATCCTAAGGATCCTTTATGTTGTGCTGTAAAATATATCTTACACATAAATGACATCAGTAATCCCTATGCAATGTAGTGGAAAGAAGAATGGAAATATAAGAACTATTTGATTTTATCACTCACTTCTACCACTGGAACAGTCTAAATCTGTCACTTCCAAATAATATCTAGACTGAAAGATAATGGTCAAGCTTGGGATTCGAAATCAACAAACAAACAGACAAACAAACAACAACAACAACAAAAACAATTCTCTTTGAGAGCCATAGTGGTAAATCTGCACAACAGAGTTTATTGACTTTTTAAAACTCAAGAACTATAAGGTCTGTTTTTAAAGGCCCATTTTATCAATATTTCTTTGATTTTCTGTTGCTAGCCTGTAACACTTTGATAGATACTTTATAGGTCTGGCTGAAGAATGCTTTGCTATGGCCAATTTCAGGTTTGGTGAAGTTATTTCAGAAATTATTTATTTTTAATCTTTTCTTTATCTTCTATAGAGTCACTGAGCTCCCTTCATCTTTTTCAAGGCCACTGGGCTGGCTGAGGCTGTAGGTTTGCAAGTTGCAGTACCTTTGCACCAATTTGGCGTTAAAGTGGTTTGATCAAGGGCAAAACAGCAGTAGCCAGAGACAGTAGAACCAACAACTCTCTAGTACTTCTTAAGTTAACTTCCCTAAGTATACCAACTGGGAATCAAACCAGTAACTCTCTAGTTCCCAATGACTGGTCCTATGGCCCTAACCCATAGAGGCACTGTTGCCTTATGACTGTCTTTTGTGTTGAGAGATGAAAAAGGAGAGGGAAAGGTTTGAAAGGTACTGAGGTCTGTGGTTGCATTTCGGAATTTTTCTCTCATATTATATCTCTCTGTTCATTTTAAAACACTGGCATTGCCGTGACCATCTTGGTTATGAGGGACAGAACAACAGACGTATGCTCTCAAACCTTTGTCATTCAGCTACAGAGGGTATTGAAATGTTAAAGCTCAGATCAACAGTCTTTGGTTTAAAAGAAAAGGTATTTATCTCAGTCCACTCTCTCTCATTCAAGGCATTTTCTTTCAGACAGGACTTCATTACCTGTCTCCAGGAGCTGGTATTCTTTCTTTTTTAGATAGCTGGTATTTTTCTCTGTTGCGAAAATAAATACACTGAATGCAATAATTATGTTTTGATTACTAGATAAGAAAAAAAAATTCCACTATAAATTGACAAGAACATCTGTTAATAGCATCCTGGACGACTTTTGATAGGGGAGCTGCGAATAAATAACTTTCATTCAATGTTTTCATAAAGCGCTTACCATATCATTAAAATATTTGACCTGTTCATAATTAATGAAATCCTCTTAGAGGAACTTCATCTTTTCAATCAAGTGTGAAACAACCCTTGCTAAGCCTGGAAAATGGCCTTTATCTCTTACAGACATAGCTGACTGTAATTATAAGGGAGTGTGGTGAGGAATAGGGAAAATGGATTTCTTTTTGGTTCAATTCAGAAAGTACACGTAAATAACAACATGCCAACAAGCTGCTATTTGTGTGGCTATGATTCATGAAGACCCGTTTTTGTACTGGGACTGTCATAACATTATCCGCGTGCCTCTCCCTGTTGACTTCTTCCATTTGTGGGGTTCTAGAAGCAACAAATGTCATAATTAACATATTTCATGAGTCAAAAAATGCCATTGCTATTAAATGAATAAATAAATAAATAAATGAATGTTTAAACAAAATTATAACAAATGAATAAGTGAGAGAAGACAATTTTATAAGTTCATAGTTAAAAAAAACAAAAAACAAGCTATTCACTATTTCCTTTGTGTCTAATTATTAAGTAAAGTAATTCAAAAGTTCATTTATTTTTCTCTCATTCTTCATATTTGCTTGATAATTGTATTCTCCAGTGTATCATAATTGTATTCTCGAGTGTTTTTGATTTCTCAGTTACGGCATGAATGTAATCATTTATCCGTTTCCTATTTTCTCCTTTCCGTGCACTTATAGTGCGTGATGAAACAAGATTGAGATTATTTTTCCTCCTGTGTTAACAAATATCACAAAATGAAGTAACATAGCAATTAATTCCTTACCAGAATCTACCTTACCAGAACACTGCCAACTACGTTCTTGGCAACACTTAACCCAGCCAGCAGTAATGTTGGGATTCGAACTCAGAACCTTAGCTCATAGGTGCAGTGCAATTTGTGTTGTCACACCCACATGCCATCACAGGTTACTTTTTGTGGTACAAATGGCATCATCACACACTAACAAAAGGGCTTTGAAGGAAGAACAGGAGTGATGATTGTATATAAGATTGGTCAAAACAGAAGGGAATGTGACAGTTTAAAGTTCACTTCAAAATTGCCGTTACCGAAGGCTACAGGCCCAGACCGCTTTTCCAGAAGCGATTTTGACAACAACCTTGTTATTCTACAAATACAAAGGATCAAAATACTATTAGAGAGTTCAACCTTTTTCACTCTGGGAGGTTTTTCTGAACACCTTTTAAACTGTTTTGTAGTGTTCTAATTGGTTTGAAATGATATTTTGAGTATGGAGAACATACTCAGGAAAACAGAGGGATAACATAAGTGACAAAATGATTCCATACAGAGGGGAACAGTCAGATTTTTTTAAACATTTGTCCCTAGTAACAGTGCTAGTTGTGTAGCATCACATAAAGCTCTAGCTACAGAATGTAAACTAATTTGTTGTAGTTCACTATAGTAAATTACACTGTCTGCACGTCAGAACATATTTTGTGACGTTTACCTATTAGCGTGGGATCTGAAAATGTGTTTCTGTATGGAACACACTGGGCTTTCAAGTGCTGAAACAATTATTTTCAACCAAACATGGGCAATAATAAGATACCAAAAGTACCTCACAACGAGCTTTACCTGTTAATTTACACATCTCTAAACGCTTAATAAAAAGCTTGCCAGTCAGATGGCAAAGTGAACAATACATGTGAGCAGTATAAATGTATATGATCTGTTCAAAATGGCTAAGCAGTAGGTATCTTTAACCATATTTATGATCCTATAGTTATTAATTGCCAGTCGCTCTAGAGTGGCAGTGTTCAAACTGTGACTGTAATTAGAGGCCAGCTATAAAATGGAGGTGTTTTAGTGGTAAGCCATTTTTCACTGGGGGGATACTTATTTTCCACACCATTGCCTCCTCATCTCCTGGATGCTGTGCTTCTCCTCATCTTCCTGCTTGTTCTCTCTTAATGGAGACACATTATATCAGTATGCACGTGGGGTTTTGCAGACTGTTTCCCTTACTTAAAACATCATGTATGTGCTCATAGGTGTTGAATTCTACTGGATACAACAAGACTGTTTTTTCAATGCCTCCTGGCTTTTTGGAAGTTGTCCATTTTCTCTGAGACAGTAAAAGGAATCAGAACAATTAATTCTGCGACACCTATCTATCTAGATATCTATCTATCTACCTACCTATCTATCTGTCTGTCTGTCTGTCTGTCTGTCTGTCTATCTATCTTTCTATCTCTCCATCCATCTATCTATTTGTCTGTCTGTCTGTCTGTTTATCTATCTATCTATCTATCTATCTATCTATCTATCTATCTATCTATCTATCTATCTATCTGTGTGTCTGTTTGTCTGTCTATCTATCTATCTGTCTGTCTGTCTGTCTGTCTGTCTGTCCATCTATCTGTCTCATGTCCTTACATTACTGTTTATTTGGTGGCTGCCGCAGCAGGCCAGAGAGCCATCCCTATTTGGCAGTCACTTAAGGACAAGCCATATTTCGTTCAGCTTAAGAGCAAATACCTATAAAGCTCCTTGAGTAGGCTTTGACTTGCCACATACTCCCAGCCATGTGGCTTTTACAAACGTTAATCTTGCCACCTGACCACGAGATTTCTCTAATAACACTGTTGTGAAGCCGATAACATTCACATAAGGCAGATTAGCAGACAACGCATGTCAACAGTGGTGCTTAGAGACAGGGAAACTGAGGTTAAAAACATGGGGGGTTGGGGTGGAGATTGAAGACAGCAGAAAGGTGATTTTTAGTGGATAATGAACTTGACAGATTATCACTGCTTTGTTTTCTTTTACCTACCTAGTCGCACAGATGCAGGCTTATACTGAGATCCATCTGCTACATAGGGAATGTAGGATTCCTGCTTCAAAGTGTTTGTGCACCAATTTATACATAGCACTGAATGTCTTTGTTGTTCATAGAGACACCTGCTGGTCTTTATTTATTTTTCATTGAGCGCAAAAAAAGAGTTTGCTTTTGAGTTCTGGTTCGTTGATTTGGTTTATAGAAAATGTCAGTGATAGCTGGTCAGTGATTTTTCAATTACACTGGTGTCTGAGTTTTTCTTGTGAATTTCAGTTTTCAGGTCATTAATTTTGTTATTAGTTTGACATTACACTTGTTTATCAGATCAACCTGCACAATAATCACCCCCCTCTGCACTCATGCTAAACAAGAACTGTGAGTAATTTAAAAAGAAATATCAGGCAATTCAGGGAAAAATCAGAGAACATGTCTGGAAATATCCTTGTTTAATGAAGACTTTTGGAGCCCCTGTGAAGGCATTTAAAAGTAAGTTGCTTTTAAAAACAAAGAGAGGAAGGTCACTACAGAGTGTGATTTAAAAAATGACCTCATCGCATTAATCATGGCACAACTCTGATTAGACAGCTCTCACCAAGGTAGAATACAGGTCTTAAGGTCTAGTATAAGATTTTGTACCACCCATAAAAGTAGACAGGAACTGAAAAGATAAAGGAAAAAAGGAACTTAAAAAGATGCTATTCTGCTTTTTTTCTGATAACACTGCTCTGCAAACATTCAGTTTGTGAGACATATGAGGGGAACATTAAAATTGGGTTACGTTTACATACAGTGTGAATGTCCAGTTATCCTGAGAACAACCAGGGCCCACTATATTATCTGTTTCCATTAAAATGTACTTGAAATTACCCAAATCAAGTAAAAGTGAATGCATCAGAATTGGACTGACTACAAGAGAACACTCTTTGTCTTTGGAAGTGACCCTCTTTACAAACACTCCCAAAACATTCCCTCATTAACTGAGCTTACAGTTTATGTACTCTCTATACTACATACAAGTAACAGAGACAGAACTGTACTGTGCAGACTTACCTTGCTGCTCTGTTCGTCCAGTATATTGAAGCTGGTAATGGCAGTATAATCTGTATAACCTTGCTGTAGTTGGCTGTGTTATAGAGAATGAACCTATTCACATTTACACATTACCTATTCACATTATCTGTTCACATTTACACATTACCTAATTACATTACCTATTCACATTTAAGACTCTGATTACTGTCAGCTCCTGACTTGTACGAGCTGTATGTGTCCGCACAGTTTGTGTCAAAAAACTCCTTACTGAGTAAGTTCAGACTGTCCTTCAGGCAGAGGATGCGGCTGTGTTGTTGCTCTGGACTTTATAGTCAATTTACATATAAACAGCATTGTAATGGTTATTTACGTGTCAGGGGACATCCTGTCTGGAGTAATTCAAGATTGATTTCCTATGCACTGCATTTCTGTTCTACAGCTATTTGATATCCATTGACCTTCACACAGTAGTCGGTCTCATCTTCTGGTTAGTGGACACTGAAGTATGTATTGGTTAAATTGAACATAAACATAAAAACTCTTAAAGCAACATATTATCTAACCACAAGATTTGCCTTTTAATGCAAAGCAAAATGAATTCTTCACAAGGTGACCTGTTCCTGAGGCAAGCTGTTAAAAAAAAAGTTTTGTCTATAAACAGCTTTGTCTTAACTGTATTGTCATTTTTCCTGTGGGCTTCTGCTGTTTTCTTCCTTTGCATTCTGCTCTATCTGACAAAGACAGTCCCATAATTAATGTATGCTTCAGTAGATGTATGCAGCTGTTTTGTAGTCTGATGACGTAGAACTTCAGTTTAACATTAATGTATGAATATATTACTGTATAGCAGGACTTATCTGCATAACAGCTTTCTTACCTTCACATTTTATTTACCTGACATAGAAAGGATGGAAACAGACATTAAATTAATTTTAATCTTAATTTTAATTAAAAAAATCTTACAAGGTTTGTACAAAAATCAGAGAAGTAAATAGGTGGAGTTCATATATGAATTGCTACCATTTACGGTTCATGAACGGACATGATTTTAATCATGAAGTTGAAGAGCACTAGGGAGAAAAAGTCCACTGTATTGGAAGGCACTAGAGTTTGATACAAACACAGATTGAGAAATTGAACACAAATTATTAAGCATCATCAGAAAGTTCTTCATCTAAAATGATGTTCAAATGCCATACACAGGATGTCCAATGAGTAAACCTTGCAGGAATGCATGGCTGTTCATCCTGTGGACACAGACAGCTTTTGGCAAAGGTTAACTCGGCATCTTTACTTGTGAATGACAGCGCTTACCTCTTACATCCGCCAGCGATGCATTATTTACACTCACCTGGGGCGAGAGGGAGCAGTTTTTGTGCCCGGCCATTCCAGTTCTTCCTGTACCCCACTGCTGTCACCATGGTTAAGCTGAGCCAGCAAACACCATGACGACAGTCGAGTCCCAGAACAGCATGCACCAATTGAAACACACGCTTACTTCCACTGTAAAACAATGAATCACTTGCTCTGAATCACGGGCCACTTAACACCCGGTATCTAATTATAATTTCAAGAGGAATGAAGGGTGCTGACAGATAATGTATGACATATTAATGACTGCCCAGTATAAAATGGTGCAAAGTCTGAAGAGAGGCTTTGATCAGTTGTGTGACACACTGCTCTGGGTGGCTAAGTTCAATTCAGTGATTTACAAGCATAATATTTGTCAATCTGGTGTCTGAAAATGGATTGAAAGGAACAAATATTCAGAGCCCTCTGAAACTTAGGCCAGGACTGTATAGAGAAACTGGTGACAAAAACAGTTTATGGTTTTTCAGATCTAAGAAGGCTCATTTATCTGGAGTGGCAGTTTAAGAAGGATCTGACCAGTGTTTTTCTTTCTATCTGACATAAAGGATATTCTCACATTTCTCAATTTCTGGTATAGCATTCAGTCAAGTAATAAAGTTAAAAGCTGAATTAGACTGATTCCATAACACATAATCAAAGGCTTTGTGTGGCACACATAGGAGTTGACTTTAGAGGAAACATGGACCTCAGAAGACGATGTTCTGCTGCGTAAGTACAGAGTAACTGCTAAAGGACAAAGCTCAAGAGGAATCTATTTCTTTCTTTTTTTTTTTTTTTTGTTTGAGTGGTTGTAGGTCTTTGCTTCACATCCGTCCCTGTCAGAACCTTGGAGCCTAGCTTGGAAGGTTTGGCACAGAGCCTTATTTCCTCCGAACGAGGCTCCGTCAGCCACACCGTTTTTATGATGAATGAGCTGTACTCTCATCAGCCTTTTTACTTAATGAGGTGTCCTTACATCGGGTCAGGTTCATCAGAAACATCTTCAAGAACATATGTGCCACTCATTACAACACAAAATTCTCAAAATCTGTCGTCGGTCATCTTATTTGTACGGACACAAGAGTATGACGAGATGTATCTGAATGTGACCTGGGCAGGGAGACGAGTAAGAGGACGGACATCAAAAACAGGCGTGTGTCTAATCTGTGAACTGTGATCCATGGCTGTGGCAGGAAATTAGAGAGAAGACAGAATTCTCATTAATCTCATTACCTCCAAGCCGACTTCTTAATTACCACTGGTGTTTAGAGCTAATTCGCGGTATGTATAAAATTGTTGATATTAAATGGCATAGATAAATACAAAATATTCAAGCCAAATTCTTTTTTTTTTTTTTTAACCAATTCTCAGTTTCATATTTAATTGAGTCTGTATGAATGTAACGGGTGATCATTAGCCATATTTACACTTTGATGGTTCAAAAGCAAATGCTGTCCCTTTTATATATTCTCTCATGAATCTCCCCATTCAAACTGATCAAAAGGTTGGCCTCATCAAGCACTTTACCAAAAAAAAAAAAAAAGACCCAAGACATCTGGTCGCTTCATCAGAGAGGGAGACAGAGGGCTAAAGCTAAGCCCCAAATGATCTCCTGGTGTGAATAGAAGGACACTGGGACCTCTGATACTGGAATCAGTCGTGGGTCCTACAGAGAAACCTAGATAATTAACTCATTAGCCAACAACTACGGCGATAGGTTCAGAATTTTGTAAACTGCTCAGCAAGAGTCACTAACTGTAACCAAAAGAAATAACCAGTTAATGATTTAGTTCACATGTTTTGGAACAGGCTTCCAAAGTATACAGTACCTGTAAATTATGAGTTTACAAGAAGTTAGTGGGTTTACGAGAAGTCGGTGAGTTTACAAGGAGTCAGTTACAGCTGGAGTGATGTGGCCTGTCAGTTACAGTCAACAAAAGCTGCTGCACCAAGCGCATGTTCATTTTATTTATGCTTACCGCATGAAGTATGAGATGCAACCTCAGATTATTGTCTTTTAAAATGCATAAGGCACTATTTTTAATAGGCTATTGCAAGATGAGACTGTGCCAAAACTAACATCTAATAATCATTTGTTAGACAACTGTTAATAAGAAGTGTACAAGTAGATCATGGTCCATAGAGAATCTGTTTTTTGGTCCAATTAGCAGACTGCTGAATAGACATGGTTTGAGACAATGTTCAGGTAGTTATGCTTCCAGAGCAAGTCTCTGTTAACAAAACAGAAGATTAAATAACATCCTTTGTTCTTGGCCAACATTTAGCCCTGTATAGTAATAGGGAAAGGATATTAACAAACTTGTAACTGAGTAGATGACAATTATAAATTATGCAGTCTTTACCTGTATATTATGCATAGTTTTAATTGTGAACAGATTCTAAAAGTTGCTTGTGTAAAAATTCTGGAACACACTGTTTAAAATACATTTGTCCATGTACAATCATTCAACTTACAGTGTTTTCCTGAGTGGACCCTTTCAGAAAAGATTCATACGTGTGATTTTAGGGTTTTACCTGTGTTTGTACTTGTCAGGTAGCACACGTTTTGCTTGCCTATGGCAATGCCATTTCATGTAAAAGATTTAAAAGTTGATAAATTACGAAATAAACAACCTTCACAACCTTTTTTCCAAATTAATCTTAGAGATGTTTCTAGATAGTCCATACGTTCCACAGATACAGCTCTCTGGGTGGGGTGTGCTGCCTCTGGAAGCTAATACTACTCCTGGAAGCTGGAGAATTTTGTTCCAGCTTAATCTAATAGAACTGCTTCTAATATTCACTGAGTCCCAGGGACTTTGACTTGGTGAAGCAATGTTGTCAGTGTAGAGTTGAAGACAAAAAAAAAAACAAAAACTCTCACATATTTTGCCATACACCAAGATAAGGTAAGGTAATGTAATGATCTAGTGCAAATACAGGCCCACCAACCAAATCATACAATGCCTATTTTTTCTGACACTCAGTTTTTTTCTGTTGTTGCTGCAAGTATTGATTTTGATTATGTGCCCACACTGATACCTAGTGCCTTTGACAAGCTCAGCTGTTTTGTCCAACAGCAGTGTGTATGTGTGTGCGTGTGTGTGTGTATTTGTGGGTGGTGAAGGTGTCTGTTATTGCCAGTGGGATGTCAGTACAGATCTCACTTTGAATACTGATCCATATCTGCTGTAGCTAGCTTGGATCCATGCCTAAGGCATTTCTACAGCAGGCTGTGGATGGAGAGTGGATGGCTTTGTATTACAGTAATGTGATTAATAAATAACTCCATCTCACTTCCCTCGCTCTATCTTTTTGGCTACGTGGAACGCATGCGAGAGGACAGCTGTATGCAGAGCAAAGGAACAGCAGACCTGGACACTGACAGCATGAGCAAGAAAATATTCTATAAAAATCTTGAGTATATTCTAACTCAAACGGTACAAGCCAGACATATTACATGGATATTTTCAACATTATCCTGCCTGTAAACTTGATCTGCTAATTAGATTTAAAGGAATGAGTCTCTCTTGCGTTTAGTGCTCAGTGTCCCACCTCAGAGAGTGATTACTGTACAAACTCTCTTGGCCAACCAATGGGACACTGAAAGACAATAAAATTTGCAGTGTGAAAGCCCAAAAATGAATGTGTTTTTCCCCCTTTTTTTCATAATTTCTCTCTGTTTGTTTCTTCTTTCTTTCCTGGGAAGTCTTTACATCAGAGTCACCTAAAGCTCTTATTTGAGACAAGAAATGCCCCGCCCCCTCTCAGAGGAAGATTTATTTCTCAATCTCAAGATTACCCCATAAATGACACTACACCCACACAAGTCCCTGTAAATCTGGCACGCTGATCAGTTTGAGATTTTCTTGGTGACAAATCAGCTTGGTAGTCTCTTAAAGCTACATGGCTTAAAACTTCTGCTAGGTTTCTGTTTCATGACTTCTGTTCTTCCTGTCAGACTTTCTCATGCAGAAGTCCTAGTGCATGCTCTGAGAAGCCTCAGGACTCTATTTAAATCTCTCCAGGGCATGTTTAAGGAAACCAGGCCCACTGAAGCAAACAAACCTTTTGGACAGTAAGGCAAAGGAGAAAATTTGAAAGAGGTTGTGTTTTGATGTGTGATGACTTCATGGAACTTCGTGTATGGATTGAGCACCTATGGCACAATTATAGGCTTGAAAAAAAAGTAACTTTTATGTGGTTATTGAACATTTATTTTGCATTTACAGTTTTGCATTTTAGATGTTAAGATGTTTGCATTTATTTGTTCTACAGCCGATGTCTCTTGTACAGCCAGTTGTAACTTGTTTCATTATGTGTTCTTAAACCCTTGGAAATACAGTTATAATAATATGCTTTCCACATACTATGCTTTTCCTTCACATATTTGTAAATTCAGTTTAATATTTTGGTGAAATCCTCAGGCTTCAGTGGTGAACAGCTACATCTTCACAAGCATGAAACCATTAAAAAAAATCCTTGACATGAAAATAAGGCTGGACTTTAGATGATGTGTGAATAATTCTGACCTTTATCTATCATGTTTTCATAATTCAGTGACAGCGAATGTATTACACGCTTTAAAAAACTTGCTTTTGACAATCTGTGTGTGCATTAATAACCATACAATCACACAGATGCACCACACTCACACATACAGACACATACACTGCCCCGATGCTTTTCATTACCCTTGGCAATTATTTTGAAACATGAGGTTCAACAGAATAACGGGATTTGTCATGTTAAATGTCCTCAAGGAGTACACACGCACTTTTCTACATTTTATATGCCAGCTTAAAAACTAGAGAGTCAGAGCCTTCTGTTCTTCTTTGTCTTGTTACCTCCTCGACAGCCTCCGACCAAGTATGCGTTTGTGTCTGCTTGTGCATGTGCATTTCTGAGGGAGATTAACTGCCTGGGACATGAAGAGTGAGTGCATGCGACACCAATATCACATACAAGCTTTTACATCAAATTGACTTTTTTTTTCTCTCTAATTGACTGTCTCCTTTTAATACAAGCATGAGGGCCAGGGCTTCTATCTGGGTCACATACGTAAGCTCACCACATCCACAAGCTCAACACCTGCCCCACGGGCATTTCACACACCAGCGCTCATCATTTTTACTCATCCTTCTATGTCCACACTGAATGTGGCCATGGAGCAGGCAACACGCACACGCACACACACGTGCACACACACACACACACACACACACACACAGACACACACACTAACGCTGTTAAATATTTATGAATATCTACAACAGAGAATGAAAATTAAAGTACTATTTGTCATATTTTAATCTAATTATATTTTTTGGCCTTTAACTCTTTAGAACAGAACTCAGCAATAACTGAATAAACTTTAAGATCAATTTTAAAATGTGTTTAACAGGGATGGCTTTCACTTTCTTTTTAAAGAGGAATGAGATTTGTTTAAAAGAAAGCAGCCTTCCTTAGCAAAAGCACTTGAATGAAACTCTTTCTTCAGTTTAATTAAATGTAACCCCCAGATACCTTTCCCTCACCAAAGCAACCACATTACCCACAACATAAAAATAACATTACTTAGTTTCATGATTATTTATTGATCTTACCATTAGCATAAATCATGCTGTTTGGACTGAAACCGATTTTGTCATGTTCCTTTAAAAGGTTGGCACAGAGACTAGTAAGTTTCTGTCTGAAACGTAAAACATGTTCTCCATGATCATCCTTTAGCTCCACTCAGAAACTTTGAAATCCTTGTACAATAAGAGCTGGAGCTGATGACTGGGTGGGCTGATTGGTGGATCATGAGCTTGGAGGTTTCAGAGCGGCGTGCGACGTGTTTATGTACAGCCAGGCGAATATCAGGGTGTGGTTAGGTGCGTTTGAGGTGCAATGAAGGATTCTCCAGAGGCTGTAGGCTGCTGTGACAGGCACATCAGAACGGAACATCAATCAGTTCCTTCATTAGAGGCCGTCTAAATCTCTCAGCGCCTCCATGAGCAGATGAGCTCTCCATTATTGATCAAACCAAACATTTTCCTCCATCCTGCCATGAGCGTCTACTGACTGCTTACAGGAAGTTCACAGCATCAGAGTCTAGTGCTTTCTGAACCAAGTCCAGCAACTCACTGGCATATTTATAAGGTACTGATATGCCAAAAAAGCTCTTTTCCTCAAAAATACAGGTCACTGGCCACTATCATGTGGCATATAGCAAATTCACAGAATTATCATTATTCTCTGCTAAACTATGAGACTCATACTCCATCATGAGTTAAAAAAAAAAAAATCCTACTAACCTCTTGTGTTTATTGTTTACTGTCACAGAATTCCAGGAGCGTAATACGGAGGGTAATTAATGTACAGCCTTATTGTGATCTCTGTTTATGAGGCAGTGGGATCTGACTGATGCACTTATTGTAAGTTGCTTTGGCTAAAAGCGTCTGCTAAATACCAAATTGCAAATTGCACATAAGTGCATAAGTGCAGTCGGTGTGACAGTTTTTTCTTAATGCACCATATTTGTGTAATGACCTAATCTGCTTTGAATGTTATATATGTTATATAATTCTACCTGAGACATATATGAGGGTTAGTTTTAAGAATGGGGAGCTTCTGAAAGTGTTTTCACACAAGATTCTCTTGGAAAGAAGAAAACACAATTATTTTTTCATTCTTATTGAACCAAGAGGTGACCCACAAGAGAGGAACTATGTCTGTTTTATTTTTATTGTACTTTCATTTGAGAAAGAACTCAGTTTTCTTCTTGGTCAACTTTAGCTCTGATTACATCTCAGTCCAGGCACCATTCATAATTTCATCTTTCTCCACAACACGAAAAACTTAAGTGCACGTAAGGTGCGCCTGCAGTTATGCTCTGAGTTCACTTTACTTTAGAGTTTACATATGCATGAAAATCTAAGTTAACTGCTCTGAGTTCACTTTACTTTAGAGTTTACATATGCATGAAAATCTAAGTTAACTGCTCTGAATTCACAAAATTTGGACCTCCTTCCAGGGCTCCTCCACATTTTCCTTTTCAAAATTCCATACTTTTCCAGACTTAAATTTCCAGACTTCTCGGTAGATTTTTCTAACCATATCGGACATCAGAGTACAAATAGCTAGATGTTTATTTTGTAAATAAATGGTTTTAAACCCAACTGTTAACATGCATATTACATTCTGACTATGTATGCTATTACTGTATGTTACCAAATAATTGCCATAAGATTGTAGCTAGGTACTGTAGCTCATACAAATCAATTAACACCAAACCAAGACAAGTTCAATGCACAGCATTTTATTCAAGCTGCAGGTACCACTTTATAAAAAGACTACCCTTATAAAGGGTTTGTGAACGGTTTATAATCAGTTTCTTAATTAGGTTGTGACCACTTTATAAATCGTTAATAAGCTATTATAAAACATTATATAAAAAGCGCAACGGTCACCTGTTGCTTGCAAAATAGTGATCCCACATTTATCTGTACTGTTAAGCCTCCAATCTCATTGGTTACTTAGCTTACTTTGTCTTCTCCGTCAGCCAGAATTCATACCTGTCAGCCTCATCAGGTATTTGTTAATAAGTTACTAGCATTTAACCACCATTAGCATATCTTAATAGTCAAAAAGTTTCATTTGGTATATCAAATTATTGCATCACATTTTCATATTAAATTACTAGATTCATACGCTAAGGCTTTGGCAATATTGTTTACCTTGACATTTTCAGCATGCTATCAGTGGCTGTCCTCATTATTATCACGGGTTTTGGTATGACATATGCTATCATATTAAAGTGGTATATTGTGATGGGTGTTGGGGGGGGGGGGGGGGGGGGGGTAGATGGGTGGAGTTTTCCAGCATGCCTTGGGGCGATGGACTGTTGTTTAACCCCGGTTCGCTATTGTTCAGTTTATGTTTCCCATTGTGGGTAGTAGAAGTGCATCTGTATTGTTCATCATGTAGTCTTTGTGTTGTGTTGTTAATTCTTGTGATAGTTTAATGTTATCTGTGTACCGTAAATGTAATTGTCTGCGTGAATGATGTACTTCTCTCCTACCATCTCAGCATGTTAAGTATGTTACTTCCTGATATGTGCTCTTGCAAAATAAAAGATAGTGTTCTCACTCTAGAGAAAACCCCAGCAACTCATTAGTACATGATAATGTGTTTTGCACTTTACAATAAGGCTCATTTTTGGCAGTGATAAATGTTAGTAACTAATGAATAAATGGTCATAAAAATGAGATGAAGCTGACAGTATAGCATGCTCACTGTCAAAGGGACAACATAAAGTAAGCTAAGCAAGTAGCAAGATCTGAGATTTAACAGAGATAGATGAAACGTGCAGTGGTAACTTGATCTTGCCACATAGTGAGCCCGCATCGACATATGAAAACTCTCTTACAACTTGTTTATAATTGTTTATTAATTATTTATAATGAAGTGTTTACAACCTAATTAATAACCTGATTGTAAGCATTTAAGAATCCTTTATAAGGGTTGTCTTGTTGTAAAGTGGTACCAAGCTGCAATACTAAAACAGTGCAATATTATTCAGTTTCTATCATGTAAATTTAAATAACTGTATACCAGGGGGTGTGAGACACCAATTTACCCCCAAATGTTTCCGAGAGAGGTCCAGGGAGGTGCCCTGAGCTCCATAGACTGGTAAATGAATTATTTCTTAAATAAGAGAGCAATTCAAGTTTTAGGTTACCAGGGGACCGGAGGCCAAACTTTAGATTTTTGTATTTACTTCTCCATAGCAGGGGCTATGAGTGCAATCTACCCCTAAGAGATGAGGGGGAAGCCCAGGGAAATGTTGATTTATTTTTAATTTAGGAGTCTTTTAGTAATTTGGATTACCAGGGGGCTAGAGAAATTTGTCTAATGCCTCTTTTCCACCAGGACAGTGCCAGTGCTAAGCCAGCTCAGCCTTGGTGCCTTTTGAGATCTGGTCCGCATTTCGACAGGTTTGAGAACTGAGTCTGCTTTGCTTGCTTTATCCACATAGCGAAACAGCGAAACACCTCACGAATTTTGCCCTACCACTTTTCACTCTGGAGGCGAAATTTGCGAAAAAGCAATCCTGTCACCTAGCTCAAAAGTACAGTGCTTAAATGAAGGCCTACAGTGGTCTATTTGCCCCGACCAGAGCCACTGAAAGTTTTTTCTACCGCTCTGGCCCAGACTACGTTCATGTAACATGTAAACAACAACCCATGCTACTGTAGACACAAATGGTTGCCCATATATCTTTTAGTCATACACATGCTTTCATCATACATACATGTAGCCTTTTGCCTCCATCATCTTGGTCAGACTTTTTTTGCTACTCCTGCCGCTCTAGAGTATGTCACGTACTAAACACATCACACCCTGAACTGATTGGTTCTTGCATGGTTCTCATTTGCATAGCCACTTACGTCAGTGGTTCCAATGTTTGGACAAGCAATTTTGAGAAGCCATCTTTTCTTGGTGGAAACGCATAGAACTAGTTCTAGATTAGGCACCGCAACTGGCACACATCGGTGGAAAAGGGCTATAAGCCCCTTTGGCTGGGCAACAGTCTTGAAACAAAAATATTTTTCCATACTCTCTTTTCTTTTTTCCATACTTATACAGACCTAGAAATTACTTAAATCAAATTCCATACATTTCCATACTGCGTAGGAACCCTGTCCTTCATTTCAGCTATATAAGTCAACAACATGAATGCTGAGAGTCCTGTTCTGGTTACAATTTTGTTTGTTTGTTTGTAGTTTTTAATCAGTTTATCAATTACATATGATCTGAAAAAAATAATATGGTATTCCATAACTTCTGTTCGCTTTATGAACACCAGTGCTGTCGCCTCACAGCATGAAGGTCTTGGGATCGTTTCGCGGCCCGGCAGCCACGGTCCTTTCTGTGTGGAGTTTCCCTGTGCATGTTCTCCCTGTGTCTGCGTGGGTTTCCTCCAGGAGCTCCAGTTTCCTCCCACAGTCCAAGAACATGCAGGTTAGGTGAACTGGAGACACTAAATTGCCCCTGGGCATGAATGTGTGTGAGTGTGTTTGTCTGTGTGTGTCTGCCCTGTGATGGACTGGCGACCTATGAGTGCTGGGATAGGCTCCAGCACCCCCCGCGACCCTAATTAGGATAAGCGGCTTAGATAATGAGCGAGTGAGTGAATGTCTCCAAATATTTCTACATTAAAAAAACCAAAAAAACAAAAAAACGCTGAAAACAGGGAGACTGTGAAATAATACTATCACACCGATGGTATTTTCCCACATTAAATCAGACATTTTAGCCATATCTAAAAGTGCTAATTGTATCACTATACTCTTAATTTAGGTTTTTTTTTCCAGTTTAGATACAAATTAGACAGAACAAAATTAATTGGGCTTTGTCGCACACCACAGTACTCCACAGATGGTCAGGTACTTCTGACATGATTCCAAACATTCCAGGGAACAAAATACTACAAAAAGTAATCTTGTGTTTTCCCCTAATTAACAACAAAGACTCATGACCAACACTGTGGCGTAAAGTTGTTTTTACCCAGTCCAATCACACTCCAGAACACTGAAGTTGACTTAGAGTTTCATTTTCAAGTTTATGGCTAGACTGATTGTAACTTTGGAATCGGAATAATGTCATTCTTTAGCCAAGAGGCACCATCTAGTGGTGAAATTGCTTTATAGGCAACTTAAAAATCTCTGTTATGGAAAAAGTTTTATTAATGTGACTTATGACTTTTGGAGGGGTATATTTAACACTCTTGTCGTCAGTAAATTAAATACAAATTAATATCTCCATATCTTTCCTATAGTGAAGAAAAGCATGAAGCACAATGCCTTTAGCTTTACCACAGCAATGAGTTAAACCAAGACACTCTGACGCTGGCTTATTAAGATCTAGGACATTCAACATACTACTGATTCCTATTGCACTTTTAGTAACCATGAATATAAAAGCATTTTATTACGCATATTTCAATAAATCAAAATTCTGAGCATGAGAAGTGTTAAAAAAAACCCCAAAAAAAACATTGCAAAACAGCCATCAGGCTAAAGCTGCAATAGAAATGTGAAGGCACTCTTCAACCTGTAAGAAGTTAAGACAATAAGAACCTGTTAAAACAGGACTGCACAGTATTTAAAAAACAACGCACAAAAAACCCCCAAAATAATGCAATCCCATTCACTTCTCATCAAAGACTGCACAATATTTAAAAAACAACGCACAAAAAAAAACAAATATGATACAATCCCATTCCCTTCTCATCAAACCCTTACCAGCACTCACATACTCTGGAAGGTGGTTATCTACTGTGCTCGAAGAACATGAAGTCCTAAGACGGAGAAAGGCTTAAGTTAAATTCTGTAACAATTCACAATGAGCAAAACACTGGCGGAATACGAAACAACAAGACGAATATGAGCGAGGCCTCTTTTGTTTGGCTTACCATGAGGAAACATGCCCCGAGAAGCGTGGCCTTGACTTTCACATCCAGGTCCAGAGGGAATGTGATGCCAAAGTTCTCTGCATCGGTGAAGAGCTCCCGCACCATGCCACTCCACTGCTTGGAAATCCTGCCCACACTAGCTGATTCATCCAGAGACAAAACCTAGACGTGATAACAAAGCCACTTCTCTGTGAAGAGCTCTGCACTCAGATACCTCACCCAGTACCAACTGGTTTCAGTGGTACTTTGCTTAGCAACTTAAATGTTTAGCTTTTGAATATTTCAGTCAAATAGTAGGTGCTGTAACATGCTGTCTGAATCTGGATGTAATTCCGTATTCTGTATTAATAACAAGAAAGTACAGATCAAAAATAAGTATTTTAGTAACCAGTGTACACTACTTGGAAGAATTTGCATTAAAATAAATGACCTAAATGTCTAAAATAGTTGAGATATCATCTTGAAAAAGAGAATCTCAAAACTGTCACTTTGAGCTCAACACAGCCACTGAGGCTGTGATCACTAAAATTTCTTCATATGTATCAGGACACCCACAGTGTGCTGTGCATACTTATTCACAACCTTAAGGAATAAATCTGAGTAGAGGTGTTACAGTATGTGTATTTGTACCACACTGATTGGTTTTGTGGACCAAACAATTTCCAACAGGGAGAAGGTTAATACAAGATAAGAAAAAACTAGGCACCAATTGTGGTATAATTTTCACTTAGGCAATTGCATAAAACACATTGCGTCATTATTTCAAATCACAAACATTTAAAAAGAAGTAACAATTTAAGCCAAACATTATTTCAAGATTCTTATACCAGTAATTTCATGATGGAAAAGCTCAGCCAGTCATTTTCTGTCAGGCAGCAAATGCCTGTAGATTATAACGTTTGGCAATTCTTTCTTTTGTGAAAGAAAATTCTTTCTTTTGTGTTTCCAAAAACCCACTAAATTGTCACTCCTAACTGTGATATGTACTGAACTGTGACTTCCGTCCACCCCTAAATTTAAGTCTCTCTGCCTCTAGTAAGTGGAACAATCTTTCACCCAATTACTGATAAACCAAATTAGTTGATATTAATATTTAGCTAAAAATCATTCTGCCTTGAATTTTACCATAGGTTAAGCACATGGGCTGTACAGTTTCATTATAATAATGTTAAATTTAGAATTGCTTTTTTTTCTGCTTCAGGCTTTACCTCAAAGTTCACATCAGTGCAACATTTACATGTGCAGAATGGTCCTGAAATCTTTAGGATAGGCTCTTTCCTCTCGTTCTGAATGGTGAATTTGGGCAAGAATGCATGCCACTCCTGTATTACATATCCAATGGGGTATCCAGGAGGAGACTGGACCTCCAGCTGTAAGTAAACAATATTTTCAGTTACATCTTAAGATACCAATATTCTAAAACAAACAAGCAAACCAAAAAACAGGAGGTGGTTCCCAAGCTAGTCCTCCTGAGCCATGATACATTCTTGCTGTAACCCACCTGAATCAAGTCATACCAGGTCTTCTATCACAGCTCTTCAACACACCTGAATCAAGTCCAGGGGGGTGTTTCAGAAAGCGGCTTTAGTGAAAACCCTGAGTTAATTAACTCAGAGCAAGTGGTAAACCTCCTAACAGAAGAGCCCTATGACTTTGTTTTGCTAGGAGAATGAAGCCAGAGGGCTCTTCTATTAGGAGGTTTACTACTCTCTCTGAGTAAACCAACTCTTGAGTTTTCACTAAACCCGCTTTATGGAACACCCCCCAGGTCTTCTATCACAGCTCTTCAAAATATCTGAATCAAGTCATACCAGGTGTCCTGTCACAGCTCCTCAATACACCTGAATCAAGTCATACCAGGTCTCCTATCACAGGTCTTCTGTACACTAGTATTTTCAATGAAATTGGGTTCTAAAACCGCTTACACTAAACCTAAATAATGAAATGAGCTGCATTTTTTTTACAATAGCAAGTCGTTTATTGTTGTTTTTGTGTAAAATTCAAATGATAACAAACTTTTCTAAGTACAGCAAACAAAAGCCTCTGTCCTATTCAGACTTTTGGAAAGTTGCAGATGTATCTGCAGAAAACACCAACTTGTATAAAATTAATGTCGACTTAATAAAATACAAAGTACTACAGGAAGTCATGGTTAGAACAAACAGAAAACAAAAAAAAGATTGTACCTCTTGCAGACAACAAGGGCAACAGCAGCATCCGCATTTGAGTGGGCGTGTCACCCTGATCACTTCCTGACCCACGTTGTCATGGACATGCAGGACAAAAGATCTCAGTGGTCCACAGAACTGTCTGTTACAGCAGTCATTGTCCTCTGCTGCAAAGTATACCTGCTGTCCAATACTATTCTTCACACTGTACTTATTATTGGTCTCCCATCCCAGGAGCGCTGTGAGACACAGAGGAAAAAAGTTGATACTCAGCATATAGTTTCAGTACTGAATGAGGGACACATTGCCAGTCTAATGTATGTAACAATTATACAACAGCATAACAGTGTAACAGCGTAATGTACATAGCTGTTATGAAATTATTATGGATTCCTCAAATGCTACAGATGATACCTTCAGCCAGTTCCACCTGCTGATGAACGAGAAGCTGGTCGATCTGAAAAGAGTGGAAGTTTAAAAAAATATAAATGTTCTCAGTGCTCTAAGAATACACCTGGTAATAAAAGAAAACAGAGATAATAATAATAATAATAATAATAATAATAATAATAATTATTATTATTTAGAGCCCAATATCACTATCTATAGTCTCTAAGGGCTTTACATGTCTATAACAAAGTCAAATCAAAATTATACCATGCATAAGTTCGAGAAAATAGATAAGTCTTTAGTCTTGTTTTAAAGGTATTGAGAGAGTTTGCTTCTCTAACTTCTTTAGGTAAACCATTCCAAAGGAAGGGAGAGCGGTAGGAAAAGGCTCGGTTGCCAGCGGACTTCTTTTTAACTCTTGGAATGACTAATAATCCAGAATCTTGAGAGCGCAGGGTGCGAGGGGGGTTATAGGGTGTAATTAAGCCAGACAGGTAGGAAGGCGCAAGCCCATGTAAAATTTTATATGTTAATAAGAGGACCTTAAAATCTGCCCTTGCATGAATTGGGAGCCAAAGAAGGGAAGCCAGGACAGGGCTAATGTGATCAAACTTCTTCGTTCGGGTCAGAATTCTAGCAGCAGCATTCTGGACCAGCTGAAGACTATTGGTACTAGAGGCAGGCAGGCCAGAGTAAAGAACATTGCAGTAATCGAGGGCGAGACGTGACGAATG
Source organism: Chanos chanos (assembly GCF_902362185.1). Taxonomy (NCBI): domain Eukaryota; kingdom Metazoa; phylum Chordata; class Actinopteri; order Gonorynchiformes; family Chanidae; genus Chanos; species Chanos chanos. The sequence continues at coordinate 19,598,488 of NC_044499.1, read as the reverse complement.
CGTGAACAATGGTTTCTGCATCAGCCATACTTAGAAAGGGCCTAATTTTAGCAATGTTACGGAGGTGATAAAAGGCAGTTTTGGTTGTGTTCTTGATATGAGTGACTAGCAAGAGACTAGAGTCAAAAATCACACCAAGGTTCTTAGCTAAAGAGTTTTGAGAGATGATGCAGTTGTCAAAATTTAGAGTTAGATCACTAAAAAGATGCTTATGCGTAGGGGGGACCAATGAGCAGCATTTCAGTCTTGCCTGCATTAAACATCAGGAAATTTGAAGACATCCAACCCTTAATAGCACAAAGACATGCCTCAAGGTCAGCCAATTCAGAGTGGTCATTATGCTGGATAGGTAAGAAAATCTGAGTATCGTCAGCATAACAATGGAAGTTAATGTTGTAACTACGAATAATGTCACCCAAAGGGAGCATGTAAATAGAGAATAGAAGAGGGCCAAGGACTGATCCCTGAGGAATACCATAGTTAAGCTTGTGGTATTCAGAGGTCACATTATTATAGTGGACACACTGCTTTCTCTCAGAGAGATAAGATTTAAACCAAGAGAGCACCAGGCCACGAATGCCAATTTGGTTTTCCAAGCGCTTTAACAATATAGTGTGATCGACCGTGTCAAATGCTGCACTCAGATCAAGCAGAATAAGAACAGAGGTAGCACCAGCATCCATGGCTAATAAAAGATCATTAGTTACTCTAGCAAGGGCAGTTTCAGTAGAGTGAAAACACCTGAAGCCTGACTGAAATATTTAAAACAGACTGTTAGAGGACATATGGGCTATCAGCTGAGCAGCTACAATTTTTTCAAGTATTTTAGAAAGAAATGGGAGATTAGAGATCGGCCTATAATTATTTAAGGCTTCAGGGTCAAGATTTGGTTTTTTAAGTAAAGGCCTGATCACGGCTGTTTTAAAAGAGGCGGGTACAATACCAGATTTAAGTGACATATTTAGAGTGTTTAGGATTGTTGGGCCAAGAACCGAGAAAAGCTCCATATAAAGTTTAGCAGGTAGGGGATCAAGGAGGCAAGAAGCTGGTTTAGCAGAGTGCACCAATTTGGACAGCGCGTCTAGAGAGATAGGGTTAAATTGAGTTAAAGGCTGCACATCCTGAATAATCTTAGGCGCAGTAACAGAGAGCGTGCAGGCAGTCTGATTTGATAAATTAATTTGAATATTACGACGAATTAAGTCTATTTTTTGCGAGAAAAATTCAACAAAATCGTTTGCGGTAAAGGGCTAGATTTAGGGGAGTGATTCTGGGTAAGTTTAGATATTGTATCAAAAAGGAACCTAGGGTTATTTTTGTTAACATTAATTATTTTCGAGTAATACGCGGATCTGGCTGCGTAGAGAGCGCGTTTATAATCTATCAGGCTGTCGTGCCATGCAAGGCGAAAAACCTCTAGATTGGTTGCCCGCCAGTTTCGTTCCAATTTCCTACACACCTGCTTCAGCGTGCGGGTTTCTTTATTAAACCAAGGTGTTAAGTGTTTACGTCTATTTTTTATAGTTAATGGTGCTACCATATCTAGTACATTACGAAGGGTAGAATTTATGCTGTCCGTCAAGTCGTTCAAAGATCTCTGCTGATCATTGAAAGAGCTGAGAGCAGTAGGAAGCAGATCAGCGAGCGCAGCAGTGGTGGAAGCATTAACGCGATGGCAGCTACGAACCGCGGTAGAGACAATTGGCAAGAGTCAATGGAAGAGTTACTTGAAAAAGTAATAAGAAAATGGTCTGAGAGGGCAGCGGAGTAAGGAGAGACGATAACATGAGAGATATCTAGTCCGCGAGCTAGAATAAGATCTAAAGTGTTGCCACTGAGATGAGTTGGTTCGTGGACATATTGGTTAAAGCCAAAAGTGTCTATGATAGTTGTAAAAGCTTTATTAAGTGAATCAGAATTGTTACTGATGTGAATATTAAAGTCCCCCAGGATCAGGATTTTATCCACTCTAGTAAGAATAACAGAGATAAATTCAGAAAACTCATCTAGAAATTGACTATAGGGCCCCGGGGGACGATAGAGCACTGCTATGAGAAAAGTTGAGGCAGTACCATATTGCTTCACAGAGAGCAACTCAAAAGAGTCAAAATTAGGTAAACTAAGGGGGTTAGGAGTAAATTTAGTATTATAGATTAGAGCTACACCCCCACCTTTCTTTGCTGCCCTAGCAGCACAGGAAAAGGAATAGTTAGGGGGTGAAGCTTCATTTAAAGGGAGAAAAACGTCTGGCTTTAACCAAGTTTCACACAAACCCATCATGTCAAGGCTAAGATCACTGATCAGGTCACTAACAAGCAACACCTTAACAGTAGATAACAGTTAACATAACGGTGAAAACAAGATAACAGTGAAAAGAAGTTTGCAACTGAATGTTTGAATGTGATGATGATATGACTGATGGAAATTATTTCCCAACACATGCTTTCTAAGTTTCAACATGTGCTAAATGCTTAAGGAATATACCTGCAATTCAAACAATCACATGATCTTGAGAGAAAAGGGCTTACGCAACTGCATGCCTGAATGTGCTGACAAAGGTCAGTGCAAGTGCTACCGTCGTCTCTGATGATATGATCTACGGGTGTTTTTTTTCCCCCCACCACAGCATTTCAGAGGCCTGCAGTAATAATCAGTTTCCATCTCACCTGGCTCAGGTACTCAAGCCCTGGTGGACAGCCGAGGGGTCTCTGTGGGACAGGCATCATCCCTAGTGCTTGAGGAGGCACTTGACCTACAGCCAAAAAGGAAAGCGAATCTTGTCTAAACCGTTGGCATGTGGCATGTTTATCTGTAGTGACAACTTCTTCATTTGGGCAGAATTCAATTCAATTTAATTTAAAGGAATCAAACATAATATGATCCAGGGAAAGCACTGGTTTTAAATTGTTCAACTGATTTTTAGTTTAGTTCCCTGGAATCTCAGAACCAGAAATTAAGCTATATCTAATTCTGTCTGCAAAGGTACCTGGTGGCACTGGCCCTTGACCATAGGAAGGTGCAGGGTAGTCTGTATTCTTCTGCGGCTGGGCATGAACTGTGGGCATATCCAAGGCATAAGATGTAAGGGTACTTTGAGGGTTCTTGATGATATAGCTTAAAACAATTCCATCATTTCGACCTGCTTAAGTTATTGAACTTAAGTACAACACTTGGCCCATTACACCCCCCCCCCCCCCATCTCTTTCTCACACACACACACACACACACACACACACAACTACACATTTATTAGTAAACCATATTCACGGTGAAAGAAAAGTTTTCGGTTAAATATCCCTTATATATTGCAATGACTATGTAAAGAGCTCTACTGAACTACAGACTGAGAGACTGGATCATGTTCCGACTAAGCTGGGAGTTCATGCGTGTTATGGGGGTCACCAGCTGGAGGCCAGCTGTCTACTGTAAAGTGTGGTCATGTATTACTGAAATCATATATATGATATGGAATCAACTCTCCATCGCTGTTCGTCTTCATTAGCCAGTTACAGAAATGAACGCAGAAGTGAGTTACAGGATGCAGACAAATATGCATACCTAAGTTCAACATAAATAAAAGTCTGAAACCCTTATTATGCTTTTTCTGCATATAACTTCATTCAATATAATCTTAAATCATAGTAATGTCTGGTGTTCCAGTCATATCTACTAAATCCGTGTCATGTAATCTTATATTGTAAAACGTGTTTTAATACTATTGCCAAACTATAAATCATTACTATCATTTGACCTGTAAAATATTCGAAGTTAAAGAACTCACACTTACCAGGTGCTGCCATGACAAAGAGTTGCTGTTGCACTGGGGGTACGAGATAACGATAACTAGAAATACAAGTTAGGATGGTCAAGAATCACATGATCACATTACCTAATTTTGCAATGGGCAAAATTACGCAGAGGGCGGTTGCTGTTACCTATACGCATGAAAATAAAACTACATTATTCAGTAAAACCGCAAGTATTTACCGCTCCTTATAGTCCTTCGAACAAACCAGGAAGATGTCTAACAAAAGTCCGCGTTCACCAGAAAAAATGTCTGAAGTGGCTGCGAGAGTACCAGAGCAAATGTAACTTAAAATAACAGTCAATTTAAAGGTAGCCAAGGAACTGATGTGCATGTGCGCTACACAACAAGAAACCTGTTTCATCAACGTGAGCAGCAGCAGAGCTTAACCGAATTTATAAAAATCTTAAGTTTCGTTTTACGTCGTTCAAGCTATTTCCCCAGATGCCAGCATACGTCGTACCAACGTTGGTTCAACGGTATCGCTTACGTTGCTACAATAGTAGTAGTAGTAGTAGTAATAATAATAATAATAATAATAGGAGGTTGCTGCAAACGTTTTTATTAATAGAGGTTTTGGGGGAAATAGCTTTGGGAATGGAAAAACAAAGATCTACAAACATCTAAGTATTAATAATTATATATGAAGTTATACAATTACATAACTGCAGAAATGAGTCACAAACGGAGCTTGTCTCATTTCAAACTACTGAACTTCGACGGTACATTATGAATGGCTTTCGTTGTAAACACATCAACAGAATTCGACCAAGAAATCTCTGATAACAGTTGAAAAGCGCACGGAATCGACTTAAGCATTGTGTTATCTTGGGGGGGGGGACCCAAAAAACAATTGTGTACTTTCACAGCGGAGAAATTCATACACCAGGCTTGGCATGGTCTCATATTACGAACCTGCACATTCATCGACAAGATCACTATGGTGAGGGGGGTGAGGCGTAAACAGCTAGTCACGGGTTCAAAAGACGCAACACAAAGCTAACATGCCATTAAGCTAACATGCTAATAAGTTGTTTTCAGCCCTGCTCAGGTTCGTAAAATAATAAAGGTTTAATGTTCGCTATCAATATTCTGTTACTCATTCGATTCGATTACAAAGAAATAGCAATTTTGTATCAGTTATAAACAAACGTCATAACATAATACAAACAAAAACAACGCAACAAACAGCAAATTTGCCCTATCAAATATGGTGCTGCTGAAAACCAGCCAGAGACTTCAAAAACTCCCTGGCTAAGCTTAAATTTCTGGGGGAGTTGTGGCGCATGCAAAGTAATATATTGTTGAAACTTTGCTCTCAGGGTATGCTGTGTAAAGCTTTTGGTCATTGCTTTCGCTATCATAGCACAAAGACAGCATTAAATGGAATCGAACACTAGCAGGAAGTAAAGTCCTTCATTTACGAGCACAGATTGCCAGGTAACCAATTGACAACAAAACTCAAGAATAGTGTTTACCTTTCGACTAAACTACACCATAACTCACTTATGCTTCAAAGAAAGCCACCCAAAGAAATAAATACTTTTTTTTTAAAAAAAGGTTTCAAATACAAGATTTCAGTCATATTCTCATTCACTTTTTATATCCAAGCTGTCTGTGACAATTTACCTGAATAGATCAATTAACTGTGAAAGTATATTTTCAGGTAACACAGACCATCTGTCTGGCTTTTTGTACAACCCTGAACCATTTTGGACTTTGTGTTGCTGATTCCATAATCCAAGATGATAATTAATATAGATTAAAACTAGCCAATAGTACTGAATGTAATCCTTTATGGGTGATTTATTTATTTTTTTTCCTCCCTTAAGTGCATTAAGGTGGCCAAAACATTTCGAAGAGTCATCGGCCAAATCACGTGCTCCTCACTATTTTAAATCATGAGATTTTTTGCATTCTCCTGAAAACGTTTTGTAGTTTATTTGGAATCTGGATAAGACAGTGTGTGAGCCTCCTCGGAAAGTCCAATGTCCTCTAAAATTTTCCTCCTGAAGTCCTATAAGTAGTTTCTGAAGGCAGGTGAAAACATGTCTGACAGATCAGAGATTCAGCGGCAGTGGTTGTTAAATCATGGTCCTCTTTAGAAATATACCCCTAGTAAATTAGTGGTGTCCAGGTACAAGGGGTTTTACTGAAGACTAAGGCATACCATGAAGGTCTACTTTAAACTCTAATGATATTTATTGCTTAAACTTTGATATTATTATGTTGCATTTAAAAGACATTTTTTAAAATCATCTAATGATTACCCATAAATCATTCATTCTGTGCATATCAATCTTTGTCTTATCAGATAAAATTACAGGGTTTTAAATGGAATAGGAGTCTGGAGACTGAGATTTTGATGTGGCCATTATGATGGTTGCTAAAGTGTTTATTTTGCTGGCAGGTCAAATTGTAATCAGGTTTCAGCCGCCTGGTAGAGTCAAGGCTTTTTCTATGAAGCTGGAATGTTCATGCACATTTCATTTTGAATGATTTTAAACATGAGAATCCTCAGGATTGCCTTTCATATTGACCTTCAAACAAATAATTTCTTTAACTATAGGGATTTACACATAGGTTCAGGACAAAGACCCCACTCAAAACTACTTATATATATGCACACGCTCTTCCTATTTGCTTTCATGTCAGCAGCTCAGAACTCTCTGTCTCCCTGAATTCTCATAATCCGCCTACATTTTCCATGAGCCAGGCAGTCCTGACCTATCAACAGCTCAACTCCAAAATAATTCATGACAGTTATTCAAATTCACATTCAAATTTTATTTGTCACACACACACAGCCATACACAGTACAACGTACAGTGTAATACTTATTCTGACTGTCCAAATGATAAAACCAAGACAGAGATAAGGATTAAAAAAAAGAATATACATAAACAGAATATAAAGAATGTAATATAAGGGAGAATTAAAAATACAGTATAAAATATATAAGATAAGGTAAGAAACGGAAGTAAAGTGCAGATATGTGCAGTTTTTATGTGCAAGGCAGTGAGCTGTGCAACATCAACATCAGCATCAACAGTTTTGTGAATGAGAAGAGAAAAGATAGCAGACATGTACAATAAATAGTATAGATAAAAACAGGTGTAGTGCAAAGGTGCAGATAGGATGGCATTTATGGGGTTTAGTGCAAAGGGTCCAGATGGGGGTGTAGTGCTAAAGGGGTCCAGGGTCCAACCATAGGAGAGGACCTAAGAGTTGGCCTGGTTGAGGGTCCGAATGGCCTCTGGGAAGAAGCTCTTCCTCATTTTCTCTGTGTTGGCTTTCAGACAGCGGAAGTGCTTCTTTGACCGCATCAGAGAGAAAAATCCATTGTTTGGATGGCTGAGGTCCTTCACTATCTTCCTGGGTTTGGTATAGCACCGCTTGCTGTAGATAGACTGCAGGTCAGGGAGCTCAGTGCAGATGGTGCAATCAGCTGATCGTACCACCCTCTGGAGAGCCTGCCTGTCCTGCTTGGTGCTATTCCCGCACCAGGCTGTGATGCTACCCGTCAGGATGCTCTCGATGGTGCAAGTGTAAAAGTTCCTTAGCACCTTAGAGGGCAGTTTGAAGGCTCTTAAGCGTCTAAAGTGGTAGAGACGCTGACGAGCCTTCTTCACCATGTTGTTAATGTGGCAGGACCATGACAGGTCCTGCGTGATGAGAACACTCAGGTAGCAAAAGCTGTCCACTCTCTCCACTGGGTTCCCGTTGATCCTGAGAGGGTGGTAGCTCTCTCCTGCTTTGTGCTGAAGTCCACTATCAGCTCTTTTGTCTTGCTGACATTCAGGAGGAGGTTGTTCTCCTGGCACCAGTTTGCCAGGCTGTTAAGCTCCTCCATGAAGGCCTTCTCATTGTTGTCAGAGATCAGGCCCACCACAACAGTGTCGTCAGCAAACTTGACAATGGTGGTAGAGCTGGAAGTGGCCACACAGTCATACGTGTACAATGAGTACAGCAGGGGGCTAGGACACAACCTTGGGGGGCACCGGTGCTGAGGGTGAGGGAGGGAGAGACATGTCTGCCCACCCATACTGCTTGTGGTCTACCTGACAGAAAGTTGGAGATCCATTGACACAGAGATGGGCTCAGTCCCAGGACCTCTAAGTTAGTGGTGAGTTTGGAGGGAATTATAGTGTTGAATGCTGAACTGTAGTCAACAAACAGCATTTTAACGTAATTTCCCTTTCTGGTGTCCAGATGGCACAGGGCTATGTGTAGGAGGTATGTGATGGCATCATCGGTCGATCGATTTGGGCGATAAGTGAATTGTAAAGGGTCCAGGGAGTCGGGTAATGAAGAGGTGATGAAGTCTCTGACCAGCCTTTCAAAGCTCTTCATCACAACTGAAGTCAGGGCTACTGGACGATAGTCATTGATACAAGCAGGCTGGGCTTTCTTTGGAGCAGGAACGATAACAGACTGTTTAAAGCATGTGGGGGGAATACTGACTGTGCCAGGGAGAGGTTGAATATCTCAGTGAACACTGGTGCAAGTTGGTCGGCGCAGGCTCTAAGGATCTGACATGAGATGCCGTCTGGTCCTGCTGCCTTCCTGGTGTTCATTCTCCTGAAAGCCATCCTCATGTCATGCTCCGAGATGATGAAAGCACCACCCACTCCGACATTCTCTGGATGCCGGCTGCCATTAGCATTGTTGCTGCTGTGAGAACCACTAGCGTTGTTAGCACTGTTATCTGCAGCCTTGAAGTGAGCGTAGAAAGTGTTCAGCTCGTCCAACAGAGACACGTCTGCATTCACCATTTGGGAGGCTGGTGTTTTATTGTCCGTTTTGTTCCTCAGTCCCTGTCACAGGCTCCTAGAGTCACTCTGTTGGAGCTGTGACTCTAGCTTCTCCCATAGCGCTGCTTCGCCTCCTTCACTGCTTTTCGCACTTCATAGGATGCAGCTTTATATTCGTCCATGTTTCCGGTGGCAAGCCCCGTGTTGTAGGCAGCAGTGCGAGATCTCAGAGTGTCGCAAATGGCTTTATCCACCCACGGCTTCTGGTTGGGAAACGTTCTGATGATTGTTTTGTGGACTGTACCATCCACCAGTTTCCTGATGAATCCCACAAACGCTTCCGTAACACACTAATGTCGTCAGAGCTGCGCTTGAACATGTCCCAGTCTGCGTCATCAAGAGCATCTTGCAGAGCGGCCAGCAATTGGTCTGTCCAGCGCGCAATCTCCCTTTGAACTGGAACTTCTTGTTTCCTCCTCTGTTTGCATCTGGGCATGAGAAGGATGGCGGCATGGTCTGATTTCCCGAACGGTGGATGAAACTGTGCCTTGTATCCATCTTTGAACGGAGTGTAGCAATGGTCTAAGATCCTTCTGCCTCTGGTGGGACAGGTGATGTGTTGGTGGAAGTCAGGCATGGCGCGTTTTAAGTTGGCACTGTTGAGGTCCCCCGTCACAATGAGCGCAGCGTCCTGGTGATGAATCTGGTATTGAGTGAGAGCCTCATGTAGTTCACATAAGGCAGTGTCCATGTCCACCTGAGGTGGAATACAAACGACACTGACTATGACCGAGGTAAATTCCTGAGGAAGGTAGAAACGGCGACATTTGATGGCCAAGAGCTCCAGATTGGATGTGCAAGAGCATGAGAAAGGAACAATGCTCGTGTTGTCACACCAGCTGTTGTTTACCTGTGTGTCCCTCTGGATTTTAACCCTGGCTCTGAGGTCATCAAGTTTGTTCTCCAGAGACTGGATGTTGGCCAGCAGGATGCTAGGCAGCGGAGCACAGTGAGCTCAGGCCCACAGCCTGTTCCTGACTCCAGCTCGCTTCCCTCGAGGCCTCCGCTTCAGGTCGTGACTTTTGTTCCCCCACAGGATCTCGCTCGGCCAGCATGAGTCCGGTGTTAAAAGCAGCAATCGGTGAGTGGTTTGCCAAATAAAAATAAGAATATTTGAAGTTGCCATGGTATTTGAAGAGAAGGAGGTTAAAAGTACTAAAAAAGTAAATAAAAATAAACAAAGACAAATAAAGAGGGTCAGAGCAGTCGTGACAGCAGCCGACCTCACCAGCACCGGAATGTGCCACAGCTTTTTATTCTCCCCGGATATTCTCATACTAGCTACTTTCATCACTGAATTCTCAAAACTAAATCTCACGACAGTGTGACCATTACCTGTTAGGGTCAATTCATCTAATTTCTGTCTTCATGATTTTAATTGTTGAAAACATCTGAGTATGAGCAGTTGTATTGATTCAAAGAATATGGTTGTCCTTAAGTTTGTGTCCTGAAACTTATCTTATTTCTTGGTAACATTTATCACAGGTGCCAGTTATTCTTTGAGTGACAGACTGTAATTTACCTGTACTACACATTGTGACACAGGTCTTGAATTTTGTCATGGGTTTTCTTTTTCTCCTGCTACATCTGAAAGAAGAAGCTGTGATTGAAAAAGTCAAAGTTATCACCCTATGTTGAACACCTCAAAGCTCTCACCACTGTAGAAATTACAAAAAGCCCCTTGTTTTACAGCACATTCTCTCCTGTCTTGTTCTGAATAGTGAGTTTGGTTTGGGAAAGCATGCATGAAAATTTGGTTTAAAGAACCCAGTGCCCTTGGCAGGTGGATTGAATCTGACGTTAACAGAGTAAAAAAAAAAAAAAGGTTAAAAAAGGGTCCGATACATATACACTTAAATTCAAGGCATCAGAGAGGCTGTATCAGGCTGATGGAGGAAAAGAAACCAAAGTGGTGAAGCATGCTCATGACTTGCGGCACCACAGGTGTCAGACAGATAATAGAATACCAGTGTAAAGATAGAACTGTATGGTCTGAGTGGTGCGCAACTCTCATTATGGAGTAGTGTAAATATAAGTTACCATGCAACATTATCTGTTACAGGCACAATTCTGCATCCTGCAATGTTTTCAGTACACTGAGGACTTTGACCTCTCACATTTAAACTTGATACAAAATGTTGTGATGTCGTCATCTGCAAAAACAGTGTGGATCAAAGCAAAATGTTTGAAATCAAAGTACCAGTTGCAATAAAGTAACATGAATCGAATAATGTTAAAATACAAAATTGTGTCTGTCAGGAAGTAGTCTGAAAACTGGATGCATGCATGGTTCAAATTACGAGGGGGGGAAGAAGAGGTAGAAAAACGCAACAGTTCGGGGGGCGGGGGGGGGGGGGGTCGAAACATCTATATATCCTATGCTATATAGCCCTGGAGAAAAAGTTGACCCCCCCCCAATTGTCATTGTATAATTTGCACTCTGGATGCATGTGTAAGTCAGCAGTTGTTGTTCAGGAGTCAGTGCAGGTAAACAGAATGCAGGTAACCAGGACAACAAAGACAGACTCAGGAACAAAGTAACAGGACTAGATACAAACTCGGTTTCTTACACTGATGAACAAGGCTTTTCAGCCTGAGGAACAAGCTTAGCTTAATAACAGGAACTTGGTTTGGGAGCATGTCCAATCAGGTAGCCTTGACAATGAGAGTTAACCTACCCAAACCAAGGCGAAGACTAACAAAAACTGGCAAAAACGAAGACAGGGGTTCATATACAGAGTGAGAGCAGGCTTAATGAACAGAAAACAGGTAAAGACTACAGTTGACCGAGAAGAAAACAGGTCCACATGGTAATTAACTAAAAAGGTGATCAGTTTGGTGATCAGAAGACCGGCGATAGTGAATGTTGGATAGTGGAACTGGAGGGGAAAGGAGACATGGTCATTAAGGTCTCATGAGTTAGAAAATTCATATTATAAAGTATTATACAATATACATCTTAAAAACTGTGCACATTAATTAAAAAAGATGAACATATTAAGCTATAAATGATGCAATGGACAGAGGGAACCCAAACGCAGAACACGGACACAGAGTTTGAATGAATGACAAATGGTTTATTGTTAGTTTTTGGGGACTGTAGGTAGATGGAGGAGTGGATGTTGGCTGGTGAAGGCAGAGGGCAGGAGGAAGCTGGTGTCTGGCAAAATAGGAAGAGCAAGTAAGCAAAGATAGGCTTTGAGCATAGCTTGATGTATGGTTGACAGGTGAGAGGCAAGCAGGGGAAACAGGCAGGCGAGACCTTCTAAGTCCAAAGTTCTTCTGACCTCAAGTTCTTTTTGAACCAGATTTGAACCAGCCCTGAAAGCCTTTCCTGGCTCATGGTGGACCTTTTAAAACCTAAATTAACTTGTGACTTGCTTTTTCATAGCCTATATCTGTGTGTCAGTTTGCAAATAGCAAATAACACTTGTCAACTTATTAGAAAATAAGTGTTTTAAGAGATGTTGCCACAAGCTGTGACTCATCAGAACAGTAATGCTTAATAAGATGAGCTGACACATTTTTTTTTGTTGTTGTTTTTATCTACCTAGCTAACGTTAGCGCATTTGCCTGTACAAACAGTATAAAGTAAAATCAATCATGGTGTATTTATTTAGCATAATTATATCCTCTTACCACTGTCCTAGTGTAATTTTTCCTCCTCTTCTTGTTTTTTCTTTAGTTTCTGGTGACTAGAAAGGTATGCTTGTTTCATTGCACTGACGATTACACCTAACATTGTATGTATGACAGTGACAGGTAGCTAGCTGACTGTCCTAACTAACGGTATTCAGCTGTCACAGAGGGGTTTTCAGGGGGGGGCTGTGTACAACTTTGCTGTGAAAATTACAAATGACAAATAGCTGTTGATCTTCATTAATCAAGGCACATTGTATAGTATATACGGAACATTGTGACACATTATACAAGGCACATTGTATAGTATATATGGCACATTGTGATACATTATACAAGACACACTGGATAGTATCTATGAAATTCATACTTTACAATGTGTCTCAAATTCAGAATTGAGGCTAAACGCATGTGCTGAGCTCCTAGTTTATTAGAACATTTCAATAGTTGATAACAGAGATCAGAGATTAAATTAACAAGGACACATCTCAGTACTCAAAGGGAATCGAGAGAAGACTTTACAAAACATTAAATAACTACAGAGTATTTTTTACAAGAATGAAAGCAAAGTTAATAAACAAAGACAAGGTGTAAGTAATGATTTACTGATTAAATAATTAACTAACTAACCAATGAAACAGAACCCTAGAAGAGTGTCTCTCAATCCTGTTCCTGGGGGACCACTGCTCTGCATATCTTCTATCAATCTTTGCTCCAAACACAACTAATTAGTGTGACTGATTAAATCAGGTCTGCTCAGCCAATCAAAAGTGCCACTGATGAGCTCAGCCAGGTAGGTAGAGCAGGGAGAGATGGAAAACGTGCAGAGCAGGGGTCCCCCAGGAGCAGGATTGAGAGACACTCTTCTAGAAGACCAGCAGAGGGAGGAAGTGAGAGTGTAGGCGTTACACAGTGATATATTGATGGGGAAGCAACTAAGGTATGTAGATTTGCCTGGTAGAAGAAAAAGGTGGTTTCCACTGGTCCTCGGTCAGTTTTTATGGCCCATTTACAAACTTGGCTGCAAGAATGCCTTCCAGCAAAACAGTGACCACAAACACAAGTTGCAAAGAAATGTGTCACTGACAAAAAATCTATTTTTCTCTATAAAAATCTAAAAATCTACATTTTCTATAGGCCAATTCAGTCTCAGGGCTTTGTTTAAAACTCTCAGTACCATTATCTTCTCAAGTGACATAAGTATATTTAGTATAATATACTTCAGTATAGTATAGCACAGTATGGTATAGTATAGTGCTGTGTAATGTAGTGTAGTATGTACTAGTATTTATTATTTTGCACTGAAATGATATTTTGCACTCAAAATGTCCAAAACAAAGAAGGTGAAGGATCTAGCTCTCAGATAAAAGTTACTCATAAACAAAGCTTTTAAAAGTATTCAGTTTGATGTTTGTGGGCAAGCTGCCTTCAAAAAGATAATCTGTAAATGGGAAAAGCATCTCTATTACCAAAGTGCACATGCCCTTATGAAGAAAACATTGTGGTTAGAACTGGCCTATTTATGAATCCAAATACAATCAAATACTCATGCTGCACAGACACGCTTGCCATCACTGCTACCCACATGTCTTCATTATTGCAAAGGCAACCGTCTGACAGTCAGCCAAAATAAGGTACCTCTCTTTATGATAGCGCACTATATTTCACACATCAAAATGTGTTGGAAAACATGCTCAAAGCATGTATTTCCCAGTTGAATTTCAAAATGTATTGTTTTTTTGTAACAAGAAATGTTTTTTTGTCACTCTGTTGACACCAGTTTTTAGGGTTTCTGTTGGCAAAATGCAGGGTGTTGATTTGTCTGATCTGAGGATTTATGACTGATTCAAATGCAGAAGGTGTAAATTCCACACTCAAGAAAGATGCTTATCTTCCTCAGACCTTTGTCCATCCCTGTCAGTTTGTGTGTTCAGCAGTGTGTTCAACAAATCTTTATTCCCAGTTAAAGATCAGCCAGTGGGTCCCTGTCTCCACCAGTTTGTACACTATTCAAATGTATCTCTGATTGCAAACAACATGTAAATGATTTCCTAGAATGTTGGCCCCTTTTTGAACTCCACAGGTGCTTGGCTGGTCCTCGTTTTTGTTTGCCTAGGGTGTAACATAACAAGTTGTAACATGAACTTGCTCTTCCTTCTTTCTTCATAACATTTCTGGTCAACTATTATAATATGTATTTATCATCAGCTGTTTCCTTTGCTTTATTGCTGATCTCTCATTTATTTGTAAAACTCAGCTCTGTTCTACCTGCATCTTCAGTTTATGATATTTATGGAACCACATCTCAGTTTATCCCAATTACTGAATGTAATTAAATGTAGGCCTGCATATGTATAAATGTTCCAGTTGTGCACCCCTCTGTTTAACCCTTGTGTTATCTCTATATGTGTGTTGTCCCAGGAATCTGTGTAAGTTATAATTGAGGCCTCGTGTGTTTGTAGTCTTTCAGTGTACATGTGAATAAGTTAATGACATCTGGACATCTTGCTGCTTCATCTGTTTGGCATTCAGACTAATGCACCATGCTGACAACTACACATCCTGAGTCAGTGCCTTCAAACTGCATCTTTTTTACCTTTAATAGGACAATGTGATGATCAGAGTGATCACAGTTAAAGTAAACCTTGTGGCACTGTGCTCTGGAGATCCTCCACTTGGGAAAATCATGCCAGCCTTTATTTTTCTTGATGTTTCTCAGCTGAAGGTCTGATGCTCCTTCATATTCTTCACCTTACTATTATTTTAGATAGTGTAAAGAGTAGTCACAGTCCTAGTACCAAACTGTAGTACAGTCCGGCCACCTGGACACTAATTTTATGGGCTACTCAGCACTCACTGGTAGAACTTGTTTGTGCTGACACCTACATTACTCTAAATGTTTTACAGTGTATTTAAACACAAACTTTTTATTTGGATGACTTTTGAATTCTTTTGTTTAAGCAACACTCTTTTGGAACAAAATTCATCAGTATCAGTACACAGAAAGTAACTATATCAAAATCATTCGATGATTTTAAATTTCACTTCAATGTTTTACCCACAGAATTTGCTTAGCTATCTTATGATACACATTTTGCATTTCTCATGGTAGTTTCTTGCTCCTGTGATCACATACCTTTATATGATCCAGATGATGGAGAACCAGAATGGAAAGGTCATTTTTACATTGTTCCATCAAAAGTATCCTACACACTGTAACCAAGGGACATGACTCTTTCAGTTTGATATGTAAAGGGCTTCTTGTGATGAGCTGCAATACACAGTACTTTTTATGGGATACAGAATGCATGGGGCATCTTTCTAAATGGTGCTCCATTTCAAAATACTTGCTAAACCTTTCAAGCTTCCTTCACAATAAAGTTGTACTGAAATGCTGAAAAAGTCTGAAAATATAGATGACACATTATTGTCTTGTAGCTGTGACTCATTTGTTATTGTGGTCTCTGTGGTTTCCTTTCAGAGTATGTGAAACCCTTTAAAGAAATACAGAACAAACAACCTCAGTGTCCCAACACAAGTTTGCTGGGTATTGAACCTATCATGAATAAGAATCAAGAGTAATGCTTTGATGTGATCATAGTATGTATACTAGATTTTGATAAACATTAAGACAATGAGAGCAGGTTTTGGTATTATTACTATTAGAAATAGATAAATATTCATCACTCACAATGAGAAAGCAGGCCACAAGCACAGCTGACTTTACTTTGTTGTCCAGATCCAGTGGAAATTGTAGCCCAAAATCCTCTGCGTTGATAAATTTCTCCTGCACTACGGATGTTGGTCGTTTTACAATTGCCCCAACTAAAGCTGTTTCATCCACAGACAGTATCTGGTTACAAGACAAATTAGGGTCAATGGGGGCTCTCTTTACCTTAAAGTAGATCTGCGAGTCACACAAAGTGCAACAAGGCCCAACTATCTTTAGAAACGATTCTTTGCTCTCGTTCAGGGTAGTTAATCTGGGGAGACATGGATGTCAGCTCTGACAGACATAACCAATGGGAAAGCCCGGTGGAGACTGCACTTCAAGCTGCCAGAAGAAAAATAATATTTTCATAAATCAACAACCACATTAAAGAAGGATGCAGTAGAACAATCAAAACAAAACACATCAAAGTTATGAAATTTTTCTTTTTTAATTTTTCAAATCTACCTTTGTCTTTTGTTGCAATGTATGTCTGTTAAAAGTTGCCATTTGAGTATCCCTCTGCCTTTTCATGTATTTGCTGTTCCCCCCAAAAAAACAAAAAACAGCTCTTCAGATTGGAAAAATTTTGAAATAGCAGAATAAATCAACCCCACTGATCATGTACTTGTTGTGAGCAGCAGGGGCAGCAGCAGTTTTGGCATCTCAAAGGCCTTTTTACTGTGATGACCTCATGACCAGTCGATTCAGTCAAGCCTATGATGAAGGAACGTGAAGGCCAACAGTACAGCCTGTTACAGTAAGTGTTTTCTTCTTGAGCAAAGAGTAGCTGCTGTCTGGCCATGTTCTTCATCACATACTTATTATTGGTGTCCAGTCCTGAGGTAACTGGAGAGGTACAGGTTGTGTAATTGAGAGTTATTGAGAAGTGAATCTAAGACTTCCACATGACTGCTGTTTGTACTTTCTATGTGCAGTATTCAAATCATAGACAAAATCCTTCATTCATTTGCAAAAATATTGCTAAGCACTGACATGATAGCTTCTAGAAATTCAATTTGTTGCTCTACGATCAGCTGGTCAATCTGGGGAAAACAAATGAAGAAATTAAATGAAAGTTAAAACACAGTGTGTGATGAGACTCATTGTGATAAATAGAAACACTCACCTAAGAGCAAATAACTTATTGTTTTTTATTGTGTTGTGCTAGAGTGTCACGTTACATTGTTCTAATTAGTCACACCCACTTCTGACTGAAGTTAAACTTTTGACTGTGAAGTGTGGAACTGTTTCGTACTGGTTCTCACCGGGAGCAGGAAGTCAAGTCCGGGAGGGCAACCAATGTGGGCTGGCATCACCATAAAGGCCTCCACTGCCAACATGTGAATTGTGAAAGAATTCTCTCAACAGTGCATAAACATAGAAGTGAAACACTGGCCTCAAATACATAAGCCCAGAGGTGGGAAGCAACAAAGTACAAATACTTTGTTATTGTTCTTGAGTAGAGTTTTCAGGTATATGTACTTTACCTGAGTATTTATTTTTCTGACGTTACTTTTACCTCGTATATTCTAACACAAATATCTGTACTTTCTACTCCTTACATTTTCAAAACAGACTTGTTACTTTAGTTTTAATGCATTTGAGGGGAATCATCAATCATTTTTATTTTGCATCATCGCACACCTTCCCAACATCAAGACTGATTTCAACGTAAATAGATGTGACCATAGCACAAAGAAAAGACGATCCCTTGGTGTATCCATCGGTGCATATCACGCACGACAGACATAACAAGACGAAAACAACATAAAAGATGAAACAGACAAGAGAGAGAGACTCGACAGCGGAGAAAAAGCGTCTATTATAAATGTCATGTCTGTGACAGGGAGAACTGGTAGCGACACAGATGAAAGTGAACCAGACAACTCAGAGCAGAAAGACATTCCCCATTCATGGCCTTATTTAAGAGAAATGTTTGTTGGTAGTCCTGTTTAGATGAGGGAATTTCTAATGAAAGAGTTTAAGGCTTAATTGGGTTCTTGACCCGAAGTGCGTTCTTGTGTTGATTAGGTTTCAAGTTCTGTAGCTGACACTGAAGACTTACTTGCACGTTGGAGCGAAGTGAATGTTCAGTATTTTCAGTATATTGTTTTTTATTTTATTTGAAGTTGTAATGGTTTAATAGTCTTCGAATTATATTAGTGTGACGTTCAGTTAGCTTTGCACAGAAACAGCCGACAGAAATGTCCTTTTTACTTTTATACTTTGGGTACATTTCAGAGCCTTTACTTTTTCACTTTTACTTGAGTAAAGCAGTTGAATCAGTACTTCTTTATCCTTGATGCAGAGTCTAGTGTTCAGTTATTGTGCAGAGTCCAGTGGTTAAATTATTGCACAGAGATTAGAGACAATACACAATAGAATTAAGAGATGGTAAATAAAAAGAATATGAAGTGAGACTAGGCCCGGTGAAGCATGTAGAGGACAGCATCATCCACTCCAGTGTGCTCCTTGTACGCAAACTGCAGGAGGTCCAGTGCGTGTTTGACATGGGGTCTCAGTAGACGGAGAAGCAGCCGCTCCAGGGTCTTCATGACGCGTAATGTGAGGGCCACCAGTCTGTAGTCATTCAGCTCGCCTGGTTGCCCTGCTTTGGGTACCGGTAAAAGATATGGTGTTTTCCACAGAATCGGGACCTTCCCCATCTGTCCCGCTGTCCCCATCCGTTTGAAGATCCTCCAGCGGGGCTCACTCAGTTGGGCGGCGCAGTCCTTAAGCAGCCTCGGGCACACAGGTCGCAGTCTCCCCAGTTCCATCCTCACCTTATCTGTTGTGATGGACATGGAAGGGCGTTGTTGTGCTTCTCTGACATGGCTGTGCTGCAGCTTACTCTATACTTTCCTCCTATAGTCCTCCTTTGCCTTCTTTAATCACCTCTTCAGCTCATGTTGCACACTCATGAGATTCTCCCTGTCTCCATTTCTAAAGGCCTCCTTTTTCTGATTGAGGAGTGCTTTGATGTCACTGGTGATCCATGGTTTGTTATTGGGAAAACAGCGCACAGTCCTTGCCGGTATAACAATGTCCCTGCAGAGGTTGATGTAGTCAGTGGTGCAGTCAACCATCCTGTCAACGTCAGTGTCCATGCTGTTTCCCTGTGACTCCAACAGTACGTTCCAGTCTGTGCACTCAAAGCAGTCCCTTAGTGACTCGCTTGCCTCTGGTGACCACTTCATCACTAAGTGGGTAGCTGCAGGCTGCCTCAGTACACAGGGTCATGTAACAAGGCTGGAGAGGCACCAGACTGTGGTCTGACCTGCCAAGTGGTGGTAGAGCTGAAGCCCTGTAAGCCTCCTTGACATTGGCATACAACAGATCAAAAGTCTGTAAATGTTGTTGTTGTTGTTTATATTTTGAAAAAACAGTGCATAACTACACTGCGTGTGCAAGCGAGCTGAGTGAAATTAGCTCTTCATATTGTATTATGGTGCAAGAGGTACCTCTAATACCTCTATTAGGATATTTTGAAATACAGTCAGTATGTAAATTCAATGCTTATGCAGGTGGACTGAGTGAAATTAGCTGGTTATATTGTATTACGGAGCAAGAAGTACATCTAATACCTCTATTCAGATATTATTTAAGGGGTGGTGTTTCAAGGGTCCTGGGGTGTTTCCTGGGGTGGACGACAGCTATATATATGTGGGGATCTATGTGATCTCCCTCCTTTTTTACCCACTACAGGCATTTTGCCAATACTGTGTGTGCGCGTGTGTGTGTATGTGTGCATGCATGTGTGGAGTCTTCACAGGCACATGTAATGGTGGTAAATGATCTCTCCTGGTAGGCCTTAGATAACACTATTAGACAGACATGAAGTCTCTATTTGACCTATGGAAAATATAATAAGGCCACTCAACTCCAAACTTGCTCTTATGAGATGATCACATAAATGTGCTCAAGATGAAAGTTCATCCATCTGATTATCAAACAGTGACTTCTAGTTCAAATGTATTAAGCAGTGTGACAAGAAACCTCTCTCCCCACTACTTAATCTGTTCAGTTTGAAGAACAGCAAGTGTTTAATACAGCTGTAATCTATAGATAATTGCTAGGATGTGTAAAGGCACTCCTCCTTTGTGAAAAGTGGCATATATTGGGTTTAAAGTGGAACATGAGCAGCATGACGGAACCAAGCCACTGCCTGATGTTTCAAGAACATAGAAAAATATTAGTAAATGGCACTTATAAATCACAGGAAACATAGCTATGAAATAGCATGAAATATGAAGTCACCCCAAGGGTGCACAGGATGAGGTTTAAATGTTTGAATACCTGACTGCCTAGCCTGCTGGATGCTGCAGTTATTAAAACAAATTTTTATTCCAGAACTCACTTAGCAACACTGTTGTGGGGCCTAGCAGAATGTTCTCTATGGTGTTAAGGGGACCTTAACTGTTTGCCTTTCTATACACTTACAAGTTCTTCCTAACAAAATTTTTACCTTCACACTTAGATGGATGGTCAATTGCACCTGGTCATTTACTGGTGTCATAAATCTGAGGGTCCAGCAGAAAAACCACAAAGCTCTTGTTTTCTCTCAGATATGGGTAAAAGGTGTTTGTTATCTAAGACATGCAAGGCCAAAGGCCCTGTGTGGCTCAGGTACATCTTTGCCTGAGAAATTGCTTCCTTTAGTCAGTAACATCATGACTCAGTCTCTGTAACATCTTGTGCACAAGGGGCGGCTCCTCTCCTCTGCTCTTCTTCTTCATTTGAACCATCATTGAGCCTCAGTAAAGAAGACTACAAGCAAAAAACATCCCTGTGCCTATTTATTATTTTAACTGACAAACGCAAATGCCCAACACTGTCCTTTCATTTTCTTTCACAAACATCATGTCTCATGAAGAAATATTGTTGCTTTTGTTCCTGTTGTAAAGTGGGCACGACCAGTAGGTACTGCGTGAAATCTCAAACTGTACCAGTGGCATGTCATAATTCTGGGGATGTCCCATTCTTTGTGTCTACACATTTGTACACATTTACAAATATTGATGGCAGGCAACATGGCCCAACACACATGTTGTTTAACATGTGGAAACAAAGACAAGGCACAACTTTAAAACTAAAAGTTAACTTGAGAATAATTATTAACTGTGGTGGTTGGTATCCTAAGAATGGTCTCATTCTGTTTCTAAAATCAGACTTTGTCATTATCACGCCCTGGTTCTCTCTTTCCCCCTCTGCTGGCCATTTTAAGAGGGGTTTGTGTTACTTCCTGGTTTCCTTTGTTTCTCCTTGTTAGTTTAATCATTACTTTCACCTGAGTTCATTAATGTAGTCTTGTTCTCTTCTGTATAAATACTCCCGGTTCTCCCTCCTTTCTTTGTGTAGAATTGATTTGTCAACCTGTTCTGTATACTTGAAGCCAGAATCTCGAATCTGTAAGGTCCCAGTAGTCTTTTGTTTCGTCCTGATTCATTTCCAGTAAAACTGAGAAAACCTGTGCATGCATCCAGAACTGCCTTCAAACCATGACAATCAGGATAGAACATGTTATCACTTGCATTTTTTTATGCCCAACATGACATATTGTGTATTCTTGGTCTAGCCATGTTGTGTAGACTGTATCTCAGATACAGTGTACAGACAGTGTATTCATTTAGCACTGAGCCAGTATGTCTTGTAACTATCTAATTACAAAACACAAATTTCTCTACACCTGATGTCTATCTGCTTGAGTAATTAATGTTCCAGCTAAATCCCAGCTCACTTCTGCTTAAAGCATGAGAATAACAGAAAATGTTAAAAATGTAATTTATGTTGTGAAATACAATCAGCCCTTTCTTTCTCTTTCTTTCTTTCATGTGGGATGAAATTGTTTTAGAATTTAAGAAAAATCCACAAATGAGGAAGCAGCTGTTTATATTTGTGCTCTGATTTTTACAAACACAATAATCAATAATCAACACTCATAAAACAACTTTCAAAAGAATTTCAGCAGCTTCAGTTTAAGAGACAGAGAAGAAAATATGCATGCTTAGAAAATTCCCCGTTAATTCCTTTGCTGATCATGCTGGCATGAACAAGGGGGCAAAGAGTGAGTCACTGTTTATGGTCATAGAACACGTAGTCCTGTAAGAAAAAATTCATCAGGCCTCATATAAGTAATATAAATATAATAGAACATACATTATTATACAAGGCTTAAGCTGTGATCAGTTATTCATAAACTGTTTTCTAGGGGTACACTTGTACAGAAGCAGTAGAATCTATTATGCTGTTTTCTATGACAAAAGTGTAGGCCTATTGGTATTAGTTTATTTCTCTTGTGTTCTCAATCCAGCAAAACTCATTTCAAGTGTATTCCACTGTGCATGTTGACAGTACATACAGAAATGAAACAATGTCTTGATGAATAACAGTACTTACAATGAGAATGCAGGCTCCCAGTGCAATGGCTTTTACTTTGACATCCAAGTCTCTCGGACACTCCATTGCAAAAGTAGCATGTGTGTCGCTTACACAACCTGGTTTATAGATCCTACCAATCTCTGATATTCCATCCAGTGAGATCAACTGTAGGTACAGTATCAACGCTAATTAATATGGATTTTAGATTGAGCAACCATTTCAAACTACTTTTTTTGCATGAATATTGAGATTAAATTTAGATAATTCACAGTTCAAGCCAGGCATTGTCCAACCCATTTACCAAAATACATTTTTAAAAAGTATTTACATGCTAAGACTAAGTCTTTCAAATTATATGGATATAAACTGTATATAAGGCTTATAATTTTCACTTTTCTGATTGGATTTGGGTTCATTTCCCGGCCGGGCGGCCAAGGTCCTTTCTGTGTGGGGTTTGCATATTCTCCCTGTGTCTGCGCGGGTTTCCTCCCACAGTCCAAAGACATGCAGGTTAAGCAAACTGGAGACACTAAATTGCCCCTGGGTATGAATGTGTGTGTTTGTCTGTGCATCTGGCCTGCAATAGACTGGCGACCTGTCCAGAGTGTTTCCCCGCCTTTCGCCCTATGAGTGCTGGGATAGGCTCCAGCACTCCCTGCCACCCTGATTGGGATAAGTGGCTTAGATAGTGAGTGAGAGCGTGAGTGATGTTATGCTTTCCACATGTCCCAAAACATTGACAGTTTGTAAGAATTTGTTCCACTCTAGTTAACAATGCCCTCTAGTGGTGAAACTCACAAAGTAAGAGCAAACCAAGGTTTGAAACTGAGGAAATGTTTTTCCATGTGAAAAAGTGTGACAGTTGAGTCTGTAGTCAACATGGAGGGAAAATGCACAGATACTGTAGCATGTGCAAATAACATAAAAATCTACTTTTGCATATAAGAGTCTGAACATGAGCACAACATTGCATGAATAAACAACATTGCATGAATAGAAGTCACATGTTGTCACAGGCAAAATGGTAAATATGTCTGAAAACTATTTTAAGAGGTGCATGAGTATAGGTGTTTTGCTCTTCCTTGTTAATTAAGAATTGGTATTCAATACATGCTGTATCCTTTACGTATTTGTTTGACTTGATTTGAGAGTTACCCGTGTTTTTCAAGCATTTTCGAATCATATCCATCCTCATAAATTCCTGAGTAAAACATTCACACCTAAGGTGATCAGATGTGCTTTATTTCAACCGTTACTTCAGAAAACTAGAACAAGCAGAAATGGGGTGAGATGTGAATTTCAGCATAAGTCTTGAATGTAGTTTTTTTGCCCCTGAAGCTGTACTGGAAAAATAAAGTTGGGAGTGTTTGTGCATCACCTTATAGTTCTCTTCAGAGCAGCATTCACAAGCCAGACATGGACCCTTGACATTTAGCACAAGTTCTTGTCTCTCGTTCTCAATGCTGTATTTGGAACAGAAGATAGTAGGCATACCGCTCCGCTTAAAGAACCCAATGGTGCTGCCAGGTGGAGACTGGATCTCAAGCTTAAAGGAGGGAAGTTTCACACACATAAAATGAGACACATTTTGGTGGCTTTTTTAGACCTCATTTGACAACAAGACAAAACAGTGAGGGGGTAGAACAAACCTCCAGGCTGAAGCAGTGGAAAGGTTTCGTCAGTCTGATGACCTCTTGTTTGGAGTCGTCCATCATTCTCATTACGAATGAACTTGCGACGCCGCAGCACTGTTTTTCACAGTCGTCATTCTCCTCAAAAACATGGAGCACTTTTTTCCCGTCCCTTGTTCTAACCTCATAATTCCTACTGGTCATCATACCTAAACAACCTGATAAGAAATGAGGGGGTGAACAAAAAAGGTGGATTTCATTTAGTGTAAGAACATTTAAAACTAGTAAGCTTGGATTATACAATTATTGTGGTTGCAACAACAACCTTTTTGACTGCAATTCTGAGAGAGTAAAATATTCCTGGAGAAATGAAATTACAAAACTTTTAGACTTGATGAGAATTTTGGTTGACTGTATATAACAAGTGTAGCAATCTTGCAATAGTTGAAGTGAAAATCTCAAATCTCTTGGCCTACACTACAAAGTGTTGGCCTACACTAACCAATCATAGTACTGTTGCATTTCGCTGCCCTGTTTTGTTTCAGAGGAGATAAAATCACTGTGCGGTTTCATTATACCTTCCATACACGCGTCCTCCAAACTCTGCGTTTTGTAAACAAACAGCTCGTCAACCTATGGAAAAACAAAAACAAGACAATTGTTAAAGGCATTCATTACAACCTAACTGAAAAAAACCCCCCATGAGATTTTTGTTAACACATTATCTTTTATGAACCAGAATGACAAGAGTGACTTATATCTACCTCTTGAAACTCCATGTATCCAGTAAAATGGGAGGTTCTATTCTGATTTACAAGATGCAACATTTCCATTCTTTATTATCGATGGCCAGGAGCATGTATTTGAGAAGTGGGTTGAACAACAGGTAAACTGGACAAGTATGGGTCATTCCAATAGGTCAACCTCCCATTTTACTGCTTACACAGGTTCATTTCAATAAAATAGCAGGGTCACATTGTGTTTTAAAAAACTGACCACTCAGGAAAGTATGTATGAGGATGTCTTTCCAGACAGGAGACTATGTGGGCAGCTTTTTTTGAGGTGTACTTGTTCGTCACAAGCTAATGTGTGCCACTAGCTAATTTCAATTCCATGATGATTCTGAGTGAGTCCTTGGCCTTTTGTTTATTAACACTGTGTGGAAAGAGCTCTAAATTGTCTTGCATGAATGAAGTTTAACACACAAAATTCAAATATGCTTAGGCAAATCATACGTAGCCTGTATCAAAAAGTAATCAATATTGAAAATTCTCATTTGTCCTTAAGCTTCTTGGGTGTGCACAGTCCTAATTAATTTTTATACAGAAAAGCCTCAAGTTGACCTTAAGACCATTGAAGAATATCCACTGAACAGGTGACATGAAATGGACTGATATCAGGCTGTCTTTTGTCCATCTACTTCCAGGTCTCTCTCCTTTCTGCTGACTGGTGGGGAGGTTCTTCCCCTGCAGGCTAGGTGCTTGGTAATGTTGTCTGCTATTATTCCAGAAAGCAGCTTCCACGTGATTTGTTGGAATTTGCTGGGAGTTGTGCCCTTCTCTTTGTCCTTCCTGAGCAGACAAGCTAATAACTCATCTGGATGTTGAAGGAGTTCCTGGAGCTGGTTGCCAGTCTTTCATGCACTGCTGGTAGGGTGTTTTACCCAGTAGGTCTGTACTCCATCTGGTCCAGCCATTCTGATGAACCATCTTCCATTTTCCACCAGTGTTATTGACACAAGTGAATGATATTGTAAGTTCCAATGAATGTAGCCTTTAGTTTGACGCTCTACCGTCTCCCTTCGTCCATGTGCACATCCAATAATTTATCCACTGGACCACTCAGTATAGTTTAACCGTTTACTTCGACACAAAAATATTTTACAGACCGTTGTTCATTGCAAAGTTATCGAAACCAGTGGACAAGATTCGAAAGGGCATAATTAATGCGAAAAAGAGACCGTGAGAGGTCAAAAGACTGTGTGGCTCCACTCTCTCTTGCCTGACCCCCCCCCCCCTCTCGCGAGAGTAACAAGCCGCAATTAAAGATACATGTGATTACCACAACGAAGGGATCAATTGCCTATTCCCCAAATATCACAAATGAAATCTTGTGCATTTGAATCAATCATATGCCCGTTAAGTGCAAAAATCAAACAATTAACTTATTGGACTACTGTAAATATAAAATGTAAATAAATCTGCTTGTAAATAATGCCAATATTGTATGCCAATTAATCAAATATTCATATTTGTCCATAATCTGCATTTAGGCTCCTACAGATATGGACTCTTCTTTTGAGAACAATCCATATGATTGTACCCTGAAATCTATTGACTATTTTGAAGAGTGCAGTCACAGAAGCAACATGGATTTATAATCCATCTAATGGCTTGTTCCACAGTTTGGCAGATGTGTAAGAACCTAGCTAGCAACCAATTCATACACTCACCACAAAGTTCTTGCCGCACTGTCTTTGTGACTGGCAACTGAAGGATGATTTTCTGGCCACTCCAGAACATTCTAATACATTGCATTATTCATTTATACAGCTGACTGCAACTGTTTTTTTCAGAGGAGCTTTCCATCAGGGTGCTGATGACACATATTACAACCTCACAGGTGAGTAAACCTGCATTTGGAATATAAATCAAGTCCACTTGCACTGTGACCCTAATTCTAGCACACTGAAAAGTGGCATCCATAAGGACTATCTGGTTGGGGAGCAGATTTACTATATATAAACTGAGAGCCAAAATTTTGAAGTAATGTTATGCGAAAGAGTCCTTCTGCAATGCAGAACAGCATTAGATCCTCTTTCACAAAGCAACCATCAGACATTGGGCTCCTTCATAAAACCACATGAAGTTTCAAGAATAAAATATTGAACTTCCTCTTTAACAGGTTATGGTGCCTGCGCAATTCATTTGTTCGTTCAGTAATTAGGTGCCCAGTTGTGTCTTTGTTTTTTTCGTGCAATATTTCTGCTTATGTATCTGTTACGACTACTGCTATTACTATTACCTCTTACCACTAACAATGAAAAAAATCAACCCTTACCTGGGTCAGGAACTCCAGAGTAGGTGAATAGCCAGGGGGCATCATCCTGGACACCTCTGATGACACTTCTGTTGGAAATGATGATGAAAATATATTGATGATTATTATGCATATTTTATGTGCTCATCATCTGAAACAATCACAGTACAGTGCTTTGTTGCCAACTTTCCAGTCAAAACGTTCCTCTATGTACCCAGCCTCCTTTATGCCAGTTCAATTTCTGAATTGTGGGGGACATTCTTTCTATGGAAAAGGCCCCATATTCTCTACTGCAGATCAACATGTTGCTTTTACTGACTGGAAGATTCATTTTTGCAAAGGGAAAACATACTGTAAATGCATCCTGTGAATATAAGTATAGGACTACCTGTGTCTCACACATTCCTGATTCTGTTAAAAGATTTTGTCATAAAGGAGATGTCAAATGGCAATAATTGTGACCAAAAGAGGAAGAAGAAAAATATAAAACAGGTGAAATGTACCTGATAGCTCCATTCTTTGATCAGCAATATCTGTAGAGAAAGAATAAGAAATCCTGAGCCTCTTTTGTTGCATATACTGGCCATATTGCCACATTTTCACAACTATTTAAAGGCAGTTTTAAGAACATGAATAAGACTGTCTCCTACCAGGAAAAACGAAACACTGAACATTTTTGCTGGGTTGTGTTCCTTTTGGGCAGTGTCCAGGTAAAATTAATGGTGATATTCTCCATCAGTGTGTTAGAAATAAAATTGTGTAATTCATTCACACTGCACAATAATCTTTCTAACTTCATGTATAGAATAATATATGTTGTCGCTATTTAGTACCCATCTGAAGGTTTGATTGGAATGATTGGGTAGACCTGAGGCTAGACCTGAGGAAGTCTTGAATCTAGTGTTTGTGCAGAAACTGCATTGTATTTCCCCAGATAAGTTATTATACTTTAGGTGCTTCCAGTGTTGAGGTTTATTATGCAATCTAACCTAAACAAATGCTGTTCGATATACAAAGCACAAAGACTCATAGGTACCCCACTGAGGTCTGCAGAAATTTCCATTTATTAAAAACGCAACCATTGCTCAATGCCCCTTCACATCAAACAGCTCAGTCTTCCAGTTGGCGGTATTGTTATGTTGCCCCTGGAGAAATGGACTTCCACAAATAGTCATCCTGTATACAGTATTCTGTCCCTTCACTCACTCAGTTGTGAAGACACATATACACTGACAGCAGTAATCACGTCTTATTTAAAGATCAAAGTTTGAAGACCTCAGCACACATGAGCACAGTGAAAATGCTAACGCTTAAAATAGCCTACAGATTTTGTTTCAAACAACTTACTAAACAATGAAAAAAATCATTAGCAATTTTAGTGATTCTTCAGATTAAATTTTGCGTATTTTCATTAGAACATTGATGCATTTCTAGCACTTTTGTTCAAAAAAAGGTTATTGAACCTGATTTGCTTATTTAAATATACTCACAGTTGGTGGCATTGTCCCATTTGATTTTGTAGAGAGTATCTACACCGATAAAAACTGATAAAAAGCTGCATTTTCTTCAAACCAGCTTTAATCTTTTTCTCATTTGGAGAATCTAATCCAGAGCAACTGCAAATCTTCTAAGCGATTTAAAACCTTCTCTGGATTTGATTCGCTTTGTTTGAATATGTATTTCAAGACCTAGTACACTCTTAGCTCACTGACAGTCTTCACTCACATTTCTAAATGTTTGTTACAGAACACTATTCTTAAGACATGAATGGTTTGTGAATGCCATATGAGCAAAGTCACAATGTTAGGATTGGAGTAAATTTAGAAAATTTTTGCTATTGGAAGGGCTTTTTTTTCTGAAAACAATGAAGCTGAAAGACATACCTGTTGGAAGGAGTAAGACACATTCATACAATGGGCTTGAGACAGTCTTCAGGTGGGTAACTGTGTGTCATTTCCCAAAACATTTTACTGTAAACAGGAAAATAAGGGCCGGAGTTGTGGTAAGGTAGTGGTCGATGCTACAGAGCCTGCCCTACTTAAAAAACCCACATTCAGTTTTAAATCCGTACTGCATTGTTCCCACAACTTTGCCTTTATGCACGTTCACAACATAAAGGCACTGGCTTGAGACTCAGCAATAAAAAGTGCCTGACAGCAAACAGTCAACAACTTATTGTTAAGGCTATTTCAAATAATTTGATGACTTGAACCATTGTACACTCAAACCCACAGTTTGTTTGTTTGTTTGTTTGTTTGTTTGTTTGTTTGTTTGTTTGTTTCACTCGTGTCATCTCCATCACATCAGATGTGTGAGCACTTTGGCTGCCATTGGTTTTGAGGTCTGTGACACTTTTATTGCCGGTAAGTATTATAATGTTCTATGGCAAAGAGCTTCCTCCACTCATCAAATTTATCTAGTCTTGAAATTGACACTTGTACTAGCACAATGTATAATGTCTATAGGGCCTTTACCCTGTTTTTCTTCTGTTTGATACAGCCGAAGGACAGGCCCCTAATGTTTGACCTAGTTGTGGTAGTTTGTGACAGCAGAAGAGGTGCCTCCTGTCTGTGACACACTCGCTGACTGTAGCTAAGGGAATGAAATCAGCGAGTCGGCCAGGGCCGGACTATTACTTGCTCGGTTACTGTGGTTACTTGTGGTTACTGATAGCGACTAACGTCTCAGCATGTCTTGCAAATACAATTAAACACGTAGTGTCATTTCGTATTGCATGTTATGTCACATGGTGGCAAATCTGTGTTTTAACATGTCTAGAAGCAGTAATGCAAAACTGATCATAAAGTTGTATACTTTTTCAAATGAACTGCT
This sequence comes from Chanos chanos, assembly GCF_902362185.1. Taxonomy (NCBI): domain Eukaryota; kingdom Metazoa; phylum Chordata; class Actinopteri; order Gonorynchiformes; family Chanidae; genus Chanos; species Chanos chanos. Next base: position 19,568,638 of record NC_044499.1, on the reverse strand, counting down.
GTAACATTTTGTCAAAATATTTCTATGATATACAAATAGTGATTCTCCAGACTACATTCTTGATCAGATGATCACATCCCTGTTACGAACAAAATTTGCTTACCCTCTACATCAATGACTGTGTCAGCCTCTCACCCATCACTACATACTTCAAATACTCTGACACTGCCATACTTGCACTCCTTTATGACAATAACTCTGTTTTAGGCTATCAAGACTCCATCTCCTACTCCACACAATGGTGCATAAACAATTACCTGCAGCTGAATGTAACAAAAACAACTGTTAATTTACACTTCCAGCACACATAACACAGCACACAACTCCACCCACAACCCCACCTCCATCAGTAAAGAAAATGTTGAGATGGTGGTCGCCTTTCCATCACAGGTCAGACATGCAGACAAACACACTCACATACACATTCATACCTAGGAGCAATTTATTGTCGAATTCATATTATATACATACATACATACATACATACATACATACATACATACATACATACATACATACATACATATACCTCAACCTCAGAACACACACTCTCTTCTGTCGCTTGAACCAAAATGTATTTTTAACTTGAGTTCATCTCTACAAGCGAAACTGGTGCCCATGTGGTTTAATGTGTTTGTCATGCATACAGTTCAAGAAAGTGGACAGCCCTGTGAATGGATGAAAAGGATTGTGGAATGACTCTTAATTCTTTGGTAGACACAATAGATACATAGAAAGTAATAGCGCACAATCTTAGAGAAATACTACCAGTTTGCTTTTAGAGAATGTTACAACAACAAAAAAAGAAATTGAATTTGGGAATACTGGTATCTGTAAGTATTTCTTTAACTATGATGCCACTCAGAAGAAGAGAAGTTGCATTTCTCCTCCTCTGTTATTTGAAACGATATCACTACACAGATTATTCTACAGCGCAGATTATTCTACACTCAGTACAAAGTAGCCCGAAGGAAAATATGACGTGAACATGTTGTATTTGTATGGTATTTGCATGGTATTTTTATCTGCAGGTGTATTTGCATTTGTATGTTGTATTTGTATGGTGCACCAACACACCAAAAAAAATTCCTCATGGGGTAAACTTACTTGGCAATAAACCAAATTCTGATTCTGAGTCTGATCTGGTTCTCTGAGTTTGGTTCTTTGACTGGTCCATACACAGGCCCATAGTTCTCTCACAAGTTGATGAAGACTGTCAAGCAAAAGAGCAGTGTTGTCCTTTAGAATGATGTATATAATATGTTGATTCCACGCCTAGCACTTAAGTAACACATAAAGATGTAACTACAGACTGTCTTCCCCTTACCTGAGACTGCCATTCTTCTCTGATGGATCCAAATGATGAATTTCACACATATGACAAACCTGATGCCTGATGAATATTAAACACATCTCTTTATACATCTCTCGAGAACAATCAGTTAGAATTGCATCATGAACTGGCAAGTGTTTTACTGTTAATTATTTAATGTGATTCTATGTGACATTGCTGATGGTCTAGAACACATTTACTGTTAAATTATTATACACTAATAATTAATGACTATTTGATATATTACGATGTTCAAAATGCCTGTGTAACAGGTTATGGCCAAAATCAACCCTGCATTCAACACTGAGATGCTTTTGCTTTTTTTCTAATGGTTTTAAGGGCTCTTGCTTAAAATTCATCAGTGGGTTGTTCTCCCATTAGCCAATGCAGACCATAATGTCCCAGCGACAGTGTGAGTGTGTTTGTTGCACCCCTAGAAAGACACTCACGCGGCAGCTCCTTCTTTGCATTCAACTTTCTAATAAAGGCCCAGTTTGACATCAACAAGTTTTCTTTTTAACATATTTCCTCCTCGCTTTTACCATTCTTGTTACGTTTTTTTTTTCTTTTCAAAAGATCCTGGCCACTACTAATGTCGTCACACAAACTTAAAGATTTTAAAGCGACCGTACCTTATTTAACAGCAGTACTAAAATGTTCAGTTCAAACATGTAAAATATTAACGAATGAAACAAAATTTTTAAAACGTTTCCTTTTCAGTTTAAGCTTTACATTTCTTCTAAGTCTGTAATGCATGTTTTTAAAGGGCACAACATGTTCTGTCTGTATGGTCACAGGTAATCTTTTTGAGACTTAACAGCGTGTTTGCTATCTTTCCTGGGCGTAGTTCTTTAAGAGAAAGTTGACCCCTGTTGACATATGGACCCATTCTGACAATTAACTCCTTGTAATTTTAATTGTCTACACATTTTTTTTTCTGTTATTTGATTTCACTGGAGGCAGCACGGTGGCGCAGGGGGTAGCGCTGTCGCCTCACAGCAAGAAGCATGTTCTCCCCATGTCTGCGTGGGTTTCCTCCGGGAGCTCCGGTTTCCTCCCACAGTCCAAAGACATGCAGGTTAGGTGAAATGGAGACGCTAAATTGCCCCCGGGTATGAATGTGTGTGTGAGTGTGTTTGTCTGTGTGTCTGCCCTGTAATGGACTGGCGACCTGTCCAGGGTGTTTCCCCGCCTTTTGCCCTATGAGTGATGGGATAGGCTCCAGCACCCCCCGCCACCCTGATTGGGATAAGTGCCATAGATAATGAGTGAGAGTGAGAGAGAGAGTGATTTCACGGGGCAAATACTTATCAGTGTTTTGTTGTTGCTGTTGTTGTTTACATCTGCAAATAATTCAATGCTTATGCAGGTGGACTGAGTGAAATTAGCTGGTTATATTGTATTACGGAGCAAGAAGTACATCTAATACCTCTATTAGGATATTTCAAGGGGTGGTGTTTCAAGGGTCATTTCCTGGGGTGGACGACAGCTATATATATGTGGGGATCTATGTGATCTCCCTCCTTTTTTACCCACTACAGGCATTTTGCCAATACTGTGTGTGCGCGTGTGTGTGTATGTGTGCATGCATGTGTGGAGTCTTCACAGGCACATGTAATGGTGGTAAATGATCTCTCCTGGTAGGCCTTAGATAACACTATTAGACAGACATGAAGTCTCTATTTGACCTATGGAAAATATAATAAGGCCACTCAGCTCCAAACTTGCTCTTATGAGATGACCACATAAATGTGCTCAAGATGAAAGTTCATCCATCTGATTATCAAACAGTGACTTCTAGTTCAAATGTATTAAGCAGTGTGACAAGAAACCTCTCTCCCCACTACTTAATCTGTTCAGTTTGAAGAACAGCAAGTGTTTAATACAGCTGTAATCTATAGATAATTGCTAGGATGTGTAAAGGCACTCCTCCTTTGTGAAAAGTGGCATATATTGGGTTTAACGTGGAACATGAGCAGCATGACGAAACCAAGCCTCTGCCTGATGTTTCAAGAACATAGTAAATGGCACTTATAAATCACAGGAAACATAACATGAAATATGAAGTCACCCCAACAGTGCACAGGATGAGGTTTAAATGTTTGAATACCTGACTGACAAGCCTGCTGGATGCTGCAGTTATTAAAACAAATTTTTATTCCAGAACTCACTTAGCAACACTGTTGTGGGGCCTAGCAGAATGTTCTCTATGGTGTTAAGGGGACCTTAACTGTTTGCCTTTCTATACACTTACAAGTTCTTCCTAACAAAATTTGTACTTTCACACATAGATGAATGGTCAATTGCGCCTGGTCATTTATTGGTGTCATAAATCTGAGGGTCCAGCAGAAAAACCATAAAGCTCTTGTTTTCTCTCAGATATGGGTAAAAGGTGTTTACACATTTTTGTGTCTACACATTTGTACACATTTACAAATATTGATGGCAGGCAACATGGTCCAACACACATGTTGTTTAACATGTGGAAACAAAGACAAGGCACAATTTTAAAACTAAAAGTTAACTTGAGAATAATTATTAACTGTGGTGGTTGGTATCCTAAGAATGGTCTCATTCTGTTTCTAAAATCAGACTTTGTCATTATCACGCCCTGGTTCTCTCTTTCCCCCTCTGCTGGCCATTTTAAGAGGGGTTTGTGTTACTTCCTGGTTTCCTTTGTTTCTCCTTGTAAGTTTAATCATTACTTTCACCTGAGTTCATTAATGTAGTCTTGTACTTTCCTGTATAAATACTCCTGGTTTTCCCTCCTTTCTTTGTGTAGAAATGGTTTTTTCAACCTGCTGTGTATACTTGAAGCCTGCATCTTGAACTTGTATGTTCCCAGTAGTCTTTTGTTTAATCCTGATTTATTTTCAGTAAAACCTGCGCATGCATCCAGAACTGCCTTCAAACCATGACAATCAGCATATGTGCCAGGATAGAACATGTTATCACTTGCTTTTTGTCTCTAACGTACTCTATCAATCCACAGATCATTCGATTTTAAGCAGTTATGTACTTTAGTATGACATACATCTCAAAACTGAAACCTGGAATGTAATTCAGGTTTAAAGTGATATGACATTTTCAGACACTGAATCCATTTCATTTTGAAACCTTTTGTTCATGGACAAAAGTTGTGATACAGCTACAAAAACATGTTTTAGGGGGTAGTACTTTTTTTTATGTCTAACATGACAGATTGAGCCACATTGTGCACAGACTGTGGCTGTGTCTGAAATGGCATACTAGTGTACTGCATACTGCATACTGGCCCAGTATACACTGTGTACTGCACACTACTCCCCAACCGTAGTATGCAGTATGGTACGCAATTATGAGAACTTTCGTGTAGTGTACTACACATTTGCTGTCGGTTGTGCTATTTGTTCTGTTAAAAACAAACAACACACGACTAGAACAAATATCCATCAAGAGTAACGGTGAATAAGAGTTACACCACTTATTCACCGCTTAAGTTGCTGTCCGCCATGTTTTTTTTAACATTTTTGGCAGTTGGAAATCACCGTGTTGCATCATGCAGTATCTGACGTAGTGAGCTCTGGTTGTATACTGCAAATATACAATATATATCATACATCATCCGGGTAACTGTCGTGTAAATTTTTATTTTTCATGTACTGCATACTACTTACTACTTTTATGTCAAGATCAGTATAAGAGTAGTATGTAGTATGCCATTTCGGAAACAGCCTGTATCTCAGATCTGTTTCAGGGGCCGTGCTTTTTATGCCCAACATGACATATTGGGTATTCTTGGTCTAGCCATGTTGTGTAGACTGTATCTCAGATAGGCAGTGTACAGACAGTGCATTCATTTAGCACTGAGCCAGTATGTCTGGTAACTATCTAATCACAAAACACAAAATTATCTGCAACTGATGTCTCTCTACTTGAGTAATTAATGTTCAAGTTAAATCCCAGCTCACTTCTGCTTAAAAAAACAGAAAATGTTAAAAATGTAATTTATGTTGTGAAATATAATCAGCCCTTTCTTTCTTTCTTTCTTTCTTTCTTTCTTTCTTTCTTTCATGTGGGATCAGAATTTAAGAAATCCACAAATGAGGTGAAACAGCTGTTTATATTTGTGCTCTGATTTTAACCAACACAATAATCAATAATCCTCACTCATAAAACAATTTCAACAGCTTCAGTTGAAGAGACAAACAGAGCAGAAGAAATGCATGCTTAGAAAATTCCCCGTTAATTCCTTTGCTGATCATGCTGGAATGAAGTCGCAAAGACTGTTTCCCGGTTTATGGTCATGGAACACGTAGTCCTGTAAGAAAGAATTGACCAGGCCTCATATGAGTAATGTAAATATAAGAGAAGCATACATTATTGTACAAGGCTCAAGTTGTAATCAGTTATTCATAAACTGTTTTCCAGGGATACAGAAGCAATAGAGTCTGTTATGCTGTTTTCTATGACAAAACTTATTTCAAGTGTATTCTACTGTGCATGTTGACAGTACATACAGAAATAAAACAATGGCTGTGTCCGAAATGGCATACTAGTGTACTGCATACTGGCCCAGTATAGACTGTACACACTATTCCCCACCCTTAAGTACATTATGGTGTGCAATTATGAGAACTTTCGTGTAGTGTACTACACGTTTGCTATCGGTTGGGCTATTTGTTCTGTTAAAAATGAACAACACACGACAACAACAAATATCTATCAAAAGTAGCCCTATAAGAAAGCGTATGAAGACTTATTACACCAAAATATGCAACTGATACATTTATATTCGGAACTGCAGCTGGAGCTGGAGTTGAAGTTGAAGCCGCTTCTGTTGCTGTCCGCCATGTTTTTTTTAATTTTTTGACCGTTGGAAATCACCGTGCTGCTTCATGGGATGCAGTACCCAACGAAGTGAGCTCCAGTTGTATACTGCAAATTTTTGCCAGAGCAGTACATCATCCGGGTAACTGTCGTGTACTGCAAAATTTTTATTTTTCATGTACTGCATACTACTTACTACTTTTACGTCAAGATCAGTATGCGAGTAGTATGTAATATGCCATTTCTGACACAGCCAATGTCTTGATGAATAACAGTACTTACAATGAGAATGCAGGCTCCCAGTGCAATGGCTTTTACTTTGACATCCAAGTCCCTTGGACACTCCATTGCAAAAGTAGCATGTGTGTCACTTGCACAGCCTGGTTTATAGATCCTACCAATCTCTGATATTCCATCCAGTGAGATCAACTGTAGGCACAGTATCAATGCCAATTAATATGGATTTCATATTGAACACTATGTCAAACCATTCCATTTCATTTTTTTCATGAATATTGAGATTAAATTTAGATATTTCACCGTTCAAGCCAGTCATTCCTCCTCTCATTTACCAAAATGCACTTTCAAAAAGTATTTACATACTAACACTAAGACTTTCAACTTGTATGTTAGTATGACAGCTGTACATAAGGCTTATTATTTTCATTTTAATGATTTTCTGTCCCAAAACATTCACAGTTTGTAAGAATTTGTTCCACTCTGGCTAACAATGCCCTCTAGTGGTGAAAATCACAAGGTAAGAGCAAACCAAGGTTTGAAACTGAGGAAATGTTTTTCCATGTGAAAAAGTGTGACAGTTGAGTCTGTAGGCAACATGGAGGGAAAATGCACAGATACACATTCAAAACACAAGACATGGTGAAATAGTTTGATAACATTTTTGTGCCATAATTCTGAGCGTGTGCAAATAACATAAAAATCTACTTTTGTATATAAGAGTTTGAACATGAACGCAACTTTGGATTACATGAATAAAAGTCATATGTTGTCACAGGCAAAATGGCAAATATGTCTGAAAAAAATATTTTAAGAGGTGCATGAGTATAGGTGTTTTGCTCTTCCTTGTCGATTAATTTCCTGATAGTTCTCTTGTCTGAATCCTGATTGAACCTCTCATAATTGTCATACTTTTAAAGTCTCTAAGATTTCTTCCCCCAACCATGGAAGCCAAAATAACTGGAAGGTGGACCTGCCCAACATGCATGTGACCCTGTGTGACCCTGTGTAATAGGATGTCGACTGCTCAGTTCACTCAGGAACTTCAGAAAACTAGAGAAATGGGGTGAGAGGTGAATTTTGACTTAAGTCTTGAATGTGGTTTTTCTTCAGCTAAATCTGAAGCTGTGGTGGAAAAACAAAATAGGGAGTGTTGTGCATCACCTTATAGTTCTCTTCAGAGCAGAATTGAAGAGCCAGACATGGACCCTTGACATTTAGCACAAGTTCTTGTCTCTCGTTCTCAATGCTGTATTTGGGACAGAAGATAGTAGGCATACCGCTCCGCTTAAAGAACCCAATGGTACTGCCAGGTGGAGACTGGATCTCAAGCTTAAAGGAGGGAAGTTTCACACACATAAAATGAAACACATTTTGGTGGCTGTTTTAGACCTCATTTGAGAACAAGACAAATCAGTGAGAGGGTAGAACAAACCTCCAGGCTGAGGAATTGTAAAGGTTTCGCCAGTCTGATGACCTCTTGTTTGGAGTTGTCCATCATTCTCATTATGAAGGAACTTGCAGCACAACAGCACTGTTTTTCACAACAGTCATCCTCAAAAACGTGGAGCACTTTCTGCCCGTCCCTTGTTCTAACCTCATAATTCCTACTGGTCATCACACCTAAACAACCTGATAAGAAATGAGGGGGTGAACAAAAAAGGTGGATTTCATTTTGTGTAAGTACATTTAAAACTAGTAAGCTGGGATTATACAATTATTGTGGTTGCAACAATAACCTTTTTGACTGCAATTGTGAGAAAGAGTAAAATATTCCTGGAGAAATGATAAATTACAAAACTTTTAGACTTGATGAGAATTTTAGTTGACTGTATATAACAAGTGTAGCAATCTTGCAATAGTTGAAGTGAAAATGTCACATCTCTTGGTGTATGGTATGTGGGAGCATTAAGTGTTGGTCTACACTAACAAATCATAGTACTGTTGCATTTCGCTGCCCTGTTTTGTTTCAGAAGAGAAAGAATCATTGTGCAGTTCCACCAGACATTGTTTTGAGGATCAGATAGCACATTTAAACGTTATTTCATTGTAGTTGTGTTGACTAGCTGGGAGAGAAATTGTGCAAACAATAATGAGGTGCTAGTATATAGTAGTAGGGCATTGAAGTGAAGTAGAAAGAGGATCATGAAAAAAAGACAAGAAAAAAGAGAGAAAAAAAAACAAAAAACTGTTTTGTCCGTCCTGATATTTTGAAAAATGTCAGATTTACTACATCGGCATCTCTGTTGCTCATCTGACCTGAATACATTTAGTATAATTTTGCATATGGATGGGCCTAGGCTTATTTGGAAAACAAAATTTTCATGAATAGGCTACTCATGTATGCTTCTAGCTCTACCTGGATAGCTTTAATCATACCTTCCACGCATTCCTCCATCACACTTTGCTTTTTGTAAACAAACAATTCATCAACCTATGAAAAAACAAATGCAACACAATTGTTAACTGCATTCATTACAACTTACATGAAAAAAAAACAAGAGATTCTTGTTAACACATTATCGTTAATGAACCAGCATGATAAGAATTACTAAAGTCTACCTCTTGAAACTCTAGCTGTGTGTGCAGTTAACATGGGAGGTTCAATTTTTATTTACACAATGCAACATTTCCCTTCTTTATTATTGATGACCAGGAGCATGTTTTTGAGAAGTGGGTTGAACAGCAAGTAAACTGGAGAAGCATAGGTCACCTCAATAATTCCTTTATTTAAATGAAATCACATGGTCCCATGGTGTTCTTAAAAAAACTGACCACTCAAGTAAGCATGTATCATGTATGTATATGTATGGATGGATGGATGTATGCAGGATTTTTTCTCAGACTGGAGACAGCGTGTACCTGTTTGAAAGCAAGATGAGCTTCAGATATACCGCCAGGCCTGAGGGCTGGCACAATGTCGACATCCAACCATCTTGACAAATTACCTACCACCAGTCCCCTCCAGACATCACAGCTGTTCAGACAGTTATTAATTCATCCAGACCGTTGTTTGTGTCTTTCTGTTTACATTACATGCTTGCAAAACAAAAACTTTGACCCTGTGTCCCCTTTACTGGTATTAATCCTATAAATTAAGATGGCAAAGTCACAACGAAAGAGGGGGGTGAAAAGAATTGGAGCAGGGGATTCAAAGAATGGATGTGGGTCATACCTAATGTTCACATTTACTTTAATGTCCTTGTTTTCTGTGTGTGTGTGTGTGTGTGTGTGTGTGTGTGTGTGTGTGTGTGTGTGTGTGTGTGTGTGTGTGCGTGTATTAGCTGTCATAGTCAAAATTTTTAAAAAGGGGAGAAAAACTGTGGCAGGGCTCAGTCATTCAAGTGCATTATGTAAGGTTTGCTAGAACCATTAGACATTAGCCATTGGGCTCCTTCACGAAAGTTTCAGGGGTAAAATATTGAACTTCCTCTCTAACAGTTTATGGTGCCTAATTCATTTGTTCGTTCAGTAAATAGGTGCCCAGGTGTGTCTTGGTGTTTGTTTGGTATGTATTTGTTACTACTGCTGCTATGACTATTACCTCTTACCACTAACAATGAAACAATTCAACCCTTACCTGGGTCAGGAACTCCAGAGTAGGCGGATAGCCAGAGGGCATCATCCTGGACACCTCTGATGACACTTCTGTTGGAAATGATGATGAAAACATATTGATGTTTATTATGCATATTTTATGTGTTCATCATCTGAAACAATCACAGTACAGTGCTGTTGTCAAGATTCCAACTTTCCAGTCAAAACATTTCTCTTTGTACACAGCCTCCTTTATGCCAGTTCAATTTATGAATTGTAGGGGACATTCCTTCTATGGAAAGGGCCCCATATTCTCGACTGCTGATCAACATGTTGCTTTTACTGACTAGACCATTCATTTTTGCCAATCGAAAACATACTGTGAATGCATCCTATGAATGTAAGTATAGGACTACCTGTGTCTCACACATTCCTGATTCTGTTAAAAGATTTTGTCATAAAGGAGATGTCAAATGGCAATAATTGTGACCAAAAGAGGAAAAAGAAAAAAGAAAACAGGTGAAATGTACCTGACAGCTCCATTCTTTGATCAGCAATATCTGTAGAGAAAGAATAAGAAATCCTGAGCCTCTTTTGTTGCACATACTGGCCACATTTTCACAACTATTTAAAGGCAGTTTTAAGAGCATGAATAAGATTGTCTCCTACCAGGAAAAAAAAAACACTGAACAATTTTGCTGGGTTGTGTGTGTGTTTTTGTGTTGTTTTGTTTTTTTTTGGGGGGGGGGGGGGGGGGGGGGGGGGGGGGGTAGTGTCCCGGTAAAAATAATGGTGATATTCTCCATCAGTCTGTCAGAAATAAAATTGTGTAATTCATTCACACCGCACAAAAATCTTACTAACTTCATATATAGATAATACGTGTTGTTGCTATTTAGCATCCACCTGAAGGTTTGATTGGAATGATTGGGTCCACATGCATTGTAACTGGTAATTCAGGTTTTCTGCCTTAACAGTGGCTGAGAATGTTTGAGACTGTGGGCAGAATACATCAACACAACGTGAACAGTTTTCACAGATACAGGCATTGCACAACATAACAATGCTAGCCATTGGGAGGATGCTAAAGTGCTGGGCATTTGATCAAGGAGAGTACAGTATCATTGTTTCAGTTTTATCAAGTTTCACTCACAAATTTTAGATCCTCTCCTCAGACATAAATAGAACAACGTCTGTATCTGATCACATTTTGTCTACAATTTCAAACATGTTTTTTGAGTTTATGTTTCACATGCTTCATGCTTTTAGTGGTGCTGACGAACTTCAGATTATTCTTGTTAACATTTCGTTTCACTACTGAAAATTTACTACACTAATAACTACTATAACTAAACACTTATAAAGTACTAATGAAAAATTTTTAAATAAACAGAGTTTTTTATATTTATTGATCATTTAAACAGACTGAATGTGGGGCATGTCCTTACTGTTGGTAACATTGTACAGTTTAATCACATGCAAAACATTTACATTCATTTCCATATCATGACTGTTCATTAGCTGCATTTTCCTGTTATTTAATTACTTACAGTCTCTCGCTTTCTAAAAATCTAATCCAAAGAAGATTTAAATGCAAAAGCTGCACTATGCTCGGACAGTTTTTCAAAGAATTTTTACAGAGTATTAGAGAGAATTTTTCCTATTATAAGTTGTTTTTTTTTCTGAAAACAATGGAGCTGAAAGACATACCTGTTGGAAGGAGTAAGTCACATTCATAGACTGGGCAAGAGAAAATCTTCAGTTAGGTGGGTAACTGTGTGACATTTTGTTACTGTAAACAGGAAAATATGGACGGGGTTGTGGTAAGGTATAGGTTGAGACTATGCAGGACAGATGTTTTCTGTGGTATTATTAGAGTCAGAGACACACATAAGCACAGCCATGGATGCACATATCTTCATGGACATCTGCTGGCACTCACTCTTGTCTTTGTATCTAAACATCCATACATTTTTTGCATTCGCACATTCACAGAAGTCGCTCAAGTGGTAATTCACACATGACATAAACCAGAGGGTTAAGCAGAGAACACTCGTTCTCCTCAGGTGCAGGTCAAAGGTCCTTGTTATCTTCGACAGACAAGGTCAGAGATGCTCGTGGTACCTGTGTATATCTTTGCCCGAGAAGTTGTTTTCTTTAGACAGTGTCACGTCTTGTTCAGAAGCACCTTCTCTCCTCTCCTTCTGCGTTTGTAACATAACTTCTCTTCAGTAAAAGAAGGCTTAATCAAAACCATCTCTGTACCTTTTTATTGTTTTTACAAACACAAATGCCCAACAACTACAATGCTTGCCCTATTTAAAAAAAAAAAAAAAAAAACATTCAGTCTTAAATCTGTTCTGCATGGAGACTTAAGCTGCGTCCACTAATCAAATTTATTCAGTCTTGAAATCGACACTTAAGAGAAACGTATAATGTGTGTATGGCCTTTACAACATTTTTCTTCTCTCTGGTACAGCCAAAGGGCGTGTTAGCCCAGTTGAGGTACTGGTTAACCCAGTTGAAAAGTTTGTGACAGCCGCAGAGTTGCCCGCTGTCCTATGCCCACAGAAACATGACCTCAATCCCCAGCTGTGACACACTTGCTGACTGTAGCTGCGGGGATGCAATCAATGAGTCGCCCAGGGTCAGACTATTACTTGCTTGGTTCTGGTTACTGATGGTGACTGATGTCTCTACATGTCTTTACAAATGCAGTTAAATAAGTTGTGTCATTCCCTATGCATGTTAAGTCATATGATGGCACATCTGTGTTTTGCCATACCTAAGAGCAGTAATGCAAAACTGATCAATGTGTAGTATACTTGTACAAATGGACTACTGTAACATTTTGTCAAAATATTTCTATGATACAAATAGTCATTCTCTGGGCTACATTCTTGCTTGGATGATCACATTCTTTTATGATCAAAGTCTGTATGAATAAAATGCTCAGTCAGTGTTCACCATACTTATTATATTCTTCAATCCAGAGTTGTTTTCTTTCTGTTTGCAGTTTTCAAATCATCCACAGTATGTCTCATTTGTGAGTAAAAATAGGGCATGACATAGGAACAGCACAGTAACTTCTGATACGCCTGTTGGTTAGACGATGACCTGGCTAGTCTGGAAAGTGTCACCTTTCTGTTTAATATTTGGCTTAATCTTTGGTTTAATAGTTTGACTTAATCGTAATCTGTTTGTCACGCACACAGTTCCAAAAAGGAAATAGGACATCCCTAAGACTATGCGTAAAGGAGTCCGTCCATAGTGCAACAAATTTGGACATTTTTGCAGATTTTCAGCCCACAAAACCAGAAAGTAACCAGGACAAATAATGAATGGTAATTTATTACCGATTCATTTTGCACAGGCTGAAGAACAAAAATAAAGAACATTTATTTTGTCCAGGATGGAATTCAGAATACTTGCTTTGTCTAAATTTGGTGCGATGGCATCTGGTGTGGGTTCACCCAACAAACAGAACATAGCAGATGAGAATGTTCAAATGAAGGTTGTACATGCATAACATATGTAGGAGCTGGTGAGATTCAAATCAACAACAACAACGAAAATCAAATACATGAATAACAAATCCAAGATGTATAAAGGTTTAATATTGAAGGTGAAAACAACGCCTTTAGGAAAAGGACAATGCTACACCTACAGATGGCACTACTGTCTGGGGAGTGAGAAAGGGAGGGAGTGATAAACTTTACTGAATCACAAATCAAAAGAAAATGCAAAACAGGACAAAAACAAGAATTCATGTAAATATAAGCCAAAAAAAAAAATACTTCCAGGATCCATGAACTTAACCCTGTACTGCATCCTGTAACTCCCAGGTAACAAACTCTATTTTAGCTTGTTTAAAGAAAATAAGACATTCCATTTCTTTGGTAAACCCTTGATCAGAAGTGGAAACCCAAATACTAACCAATGAACTTGCAAGAAAAATGGTCACACGCCCCACAGGTTGCTATTTGCTTCCTCTTTTGACACATGTGCACATGTCACATGGGGCCATATTTACTCTCACGAGAAATGCATTTTTCACTAATTTTCCTCCAGGTAATCATTTACAAAAAAATAATCGACCTTCACTGGTGTGTAAAGATGTATTTTCAAAAACTTCACATGACATATCAATGTATGTGTCTTAGGAAATTACAAAAAACTGTATGTTGCCCTGAAGTAACATTATGCCATAATGGAATCACATAAGGCATACTATGTACAGTAAGCACAGTAAATAACGTATATTATATTTGTAAGGAACAGAGTTAGAATTATCATCAAAATGTATTTCCCATGAATAAGACTTTTGTAATGCATACAAAAGAACATGCAATTCACATATTAATATTTTACAATCATATTTAATATATAATTATGTATATATATGGCATATATATTATATATATATGCATGTATATGAAATTGGTAATGCATTAAAAAACAGGTAAATCTGTTTGTTCAAGTGTTTGGTTAAAGAAATTGATGTTTAAAATAAATATTTTTCCTTTTTGCATGAAAATATCAATTGTTTCATTTTCATTTTTCATTTTTTTCATCTTCATATTTTGATCATAACTGCATAATGTTGCTCTGAGGTAACAGACCCTAAAAATATATAGAAAATTTAAAAATCATGAAAATGTATATTGATACTGTTAAAGTGTCCTAGTTTAAGCAGAAAAAACATTACAAATATTTTTTTACCCATGTATATCATAATGCATGCAGTAGAGGGTTAAGATATCCTAGAGACACAAAATGTGGAAAAGAGACAGTAAATAACAATACTTATAATGATTTTACAAAAAAAAGGGGAGCATCAGATTAGTGAGTGAGTGAGTGAGTAAGCGATCGAGCGAGCGAGTGAGTTGGTTGGTTCGTTAGTGTATCGTTGAAACTCTTTGGCTGTGAAGCTGCATGGGTTGTCGGTCAACTGAAGTTACACTCCCATACTATTGAGGGCGGTAAAAACAAAAATACGACGATGTTCTTGTTTACGTGGCTTGTCTGACGTGGACCTAGTAGAAGTTACTGTTTGTGGCTGATCTGAGATCAGGTTTGCCGCGTCTGTTCACAACAGTAAAAGGTAGGATTTGGGAAAGAGGAGCTGGTCCTAGGTGACCGGCGACTTCTGCATCTGACGTTTCACCAAGCTTACGTTCCACCAACATGGCGTCTCAGCAAGGAGAAGTCGATGAACTGTTTGATGTGAAGAATGCTTTCTACATTGGCAGTTATCAACATTGCATTAACGAAGCACAAAAAGTAAAGGTAATTGCTCATCTTTATATATGTTCAATTGGGTTGATATGTTTTTGCCTATTTCTAATCTTCAGAACCCTATGCGCAGTGACGGCATCGCTGTGGCGTTCAATGAGCTGGCTCACTCAAAAACAAGAAATTAAGCATATTGAATCTGATAGCCTATAACTGTTTGACAGGCATTTGTACTTCCGCAAAATATAACTTACGCTGTCTTTACTACTCTTAATTTTACAGCCATCCAGTCCGGAGAAAGAAACAGAGAGGGATATATTCCTGTACAGATCGTACATTGCTCAGGTAAGACACCATCCCATTCGTCTGACAAACATTAGTGAACGAGGAAGCGTAAAGGGTTAGCCTAGTGATGTCCATGTAGCTAAATTACTTATTTAACAAGTAAGTCAGCGCATTTGAAGAGTAGTTCATGACTGTCAGCGAAGTCGTGCAATCACGTTAACTAAATGTAGCCAGGCGTATGAAGGCGTACGTAAGTTAGCATAATTGTTTCCTTATTGGAGTTGATGAATGGCATCATTCTTATAGTATCATATAGAGTAGAGTTTGACATATATGTGATTGTTTTTAACTGAGAAAGGATACACATGAAATACACAGTACACGTTGACCAACAAATGAAACCAGGCTTCTGAGGGCGTATGTAAGTTAGCATAATTGTTTCCTTATTGGAGACAATGAATGGTATCATTCTTAAAGTATCATATAGAGTAGAGTTTGACATCTATGTGATTGTTTTTATCTGAGAAATAATACACATAACATACACAGTACTAATAACTTAAGAAATTAGAGATAATTCCACATGTAACTTCTGTTTGCTCTAGAGACTGATAAGCAGAATGTAGTTTTCACAACATCCAACATCTTTGTCACGAATGTTTTAGATGTTTTGTTGTATAGTCACTGATCTATATGAGCTTACATACTCGAACTGAAAAACCTTATTTATTTCCTTGATATTCTCTTCCTTACATTAATGTCTTATAAAGAAGCTGCAGTCAACTTTTTAGTAAGATTGTGCACTTGTTGGAGTTATTTTGGGATTCTTTCCTCATCTGCCAAACAGTCTTCAGCTGTACTACAGATTATTCAGGGTCTGAATATCCCATCTGAATTTAACTCTGTGCTCATTCATCCCTTTTTGCACTGTCACTCTGAACTTTCTTATAACAGTAGAAAGCAATGCCTGTCATTTAAGCTTGTTTCTACATTAAGCACCTCACTCAGTGATTGCTTCAATGTGTTTAACACTGAGCTCATGTTTTTATGAATGAGACTGGTGCATTGTCTCATCATCTCTTGTGCTGAGCAGTGAACACCCGAACAGATGGATTCTTTTTTTTTCTGTTACTTAACAGAGAAAATATGGTGTCATTTTGGATGACATAAAACCAAGTTCCTCAGAGGAGCTGCAGGCAGTGAAGATGTTTGCAGACTACCTTTCCAACGAAGGCAAAAGGTCAGTGGCATCACCTTCACCCAACATAAAGGTGCTCAAGAGTAAAGGTTTTCTGGATTCTCCTAAATTTTTAAGGTGACTTTTTTTTGTTCTCCATTCTTGCAGAGACGCAATTGTTGCTGAGCTCGACAAGAAAATGTCTAAGAGCGTGGACGTGGCTAACACAACCTTCCTGCTGATGGCAGCCTCCATTTACCTGCATGAGGCCAACACTGACGCTGCCCTCCGCACCCTCCATCAGGGGGACAGTCTAGAGTGGTGGGTGATACTGAGTGCGCTGTGGTGCTGCTACTCAGTACCCTTTTATGTAAGCAAGTGTGGCATACGAATGAAACCAGGAAACTCCTTATAATAGCATGAAACTCCTTATAATAGAATGAAAGAGATGGGATGGAACATTGTTTGATATCTTGCCTGTACAAAATCACCGTTTTATTGCCATTCACTGCATAACTGCTAATGAATGATAGGGTCTCTATGATAAATAGATTAAGACACGTTTGTGTGGGGGTGTGTGTGCATGTGTGTGTGTATGTGTGTATATATATATATATGTGTGTGTGTGTGTGTGTGTGTGTGTGTGTGTGTGTGTACATATATATTATAAGGTAGGAGTATGCAGTCTGCTGTACTGACTACAGGCTGCTTTCTAATACTGTGCTCTCCTTTACAGCATGGCAATGACAATACAGATCCTGCTTCAACTCGACAGAGTCGATCTGGCAAGGTGAGTTATCACTGCCTTTGGTGCATTTGGTGAGACATTTTGGACAAAAGTTCAATGACCTGTTTTCAAACAGGATGTTGCGCTTCTTTTTTCCCCGTGCACCCTTGCAGGCTACTATAAAACAGGGAGAATTCATCTGCAAAAAAAAAAAATCTTTGTATCGTTGTGTTTTATGTAAATGAGTGCATTGCAATTTCTCAGTGTATTTGTTTTCTGATGTCTCCATAGGAAAGAGCTGAAAAAAATGCAGGAGCAGGATGAAGACGCCACTTTGACCCAGCTCTCTACAGCATGGGTCAACCTGTCTGTGGTGAGTACCTGCAGAGCCTAAAGCCACTCATTTCCCCTTTGTGTCAAACTGTGACTTTTCTTGTTAAAGCTGCAAAAATAAAGCCATGAGTCAATGAAACATACACAGTATGTCAAAAAGCTGGTGTGCCTGCACCACTGTGGCTCCTGTTTTAATGAAGTGTCAAGACACCGTGGTAACGCGTAGAAATACTGGACAGGGATTTTGACTACAATGTGGAAGAGACCTACCTCTAACTTTGAAAGAAGAACAATTGTTGGGGCACACATAGCTGGAGCTTCAGCATTGAAGATTGGTCAACTTGCAAATTATTATTATATATATATATATATTTTTTTTTTAAACACATGGAGGGATGCCTAAGGGGATATTGGCATGAAGGTCTTAGGGAGGGTCCTCATACGTGAGGGTGAGCTGTAGTTGTATATGCACACTTTTTGGTTGTCATACAACTCTAACCTGTTGACAGCAATTATCAAGTGAATGAAAAGGAAGTTTCATGAGCAGTAGTCCATTGAGAATTTTACAGAATGGGATATTATGCTTGGGTTTGAGTGCAAAGAACTCAGGCTGCACCTAATAAAGCACTTTTAGACTGCGGTCTACTGGACTGTGGAAAATGTCATAGTGTCAAATTGTCAATCAGTTTGACAATATTTCTAGTTCTAATCAAATGTGGTATATGCCAGAAGAAATCGATCCTTATTTTGAAACTTTTTTGTTTATATTTACTTGTGTATGTACGCTTGTTAAACAGTGAAGTTAAATGATAGTTTCTCCATGTGTGTTATTCCTTTTTTCGTTGCTTGTTGTAAAATTTTTAAACGTATTTTTCCACGATACCAGCGTACAGTATAGTTTCATATCTCTTTTTTTATGACCAGGGAGGAGAGAAACTGCAGGATGCATTCTACATTTTTCAGGAGATGTCAGACAAGTACTCCCCAACGCTGCTTCTGCTGAATGGCCAGGCCGCCTGTCACATGGCCCAGAACAAATGGGAGGAGGCGGAGTCAGTGCTCCAGGATGCCCTGGACAAAGTAAGGGCGTCCAGTCTCAGAGCTCTGCTCATGCTAAATGTTACCAAAGCGGACCTAGCTCCTCTGTTTTTTTGGGGGTTTTTTTTTTCTTTTTTTCTTTTGTCCTCAGGCATTCACTCATGACGAAAGGAACACTTGACTGTTTGAGCTTTGATTTGAAGAGATGAGTTTGTCTGAGCTGCTGTATGTGAGCTGCATTATAAACCCCATTCTGTTTAATTTACAGGACAGCAGCCACCCTGAGACACTCATCAACCTGATCGTGCTCACTCAGCATTTGGGCAAACCTCCAGAGGTGAGCTGTCATGAAGCACTTCAAAGGCAACTTTGTAGTGAGTGTACAAAGTGGAAATATTCCAGGGAAGTGAATGGCATACTATGTTAAATTATGTAGGCAAGAGTTACGCTTTCTCTTTTTAACTCAGTCCCATGAGATTACGCATGCAGAACAGCTTGGTTAAATTTAGGTTAGTCTTGAAGCTAAAACATACACAAACATGTTTTCTTCATGTCTCTACAGGTCACAAATCGCTATTTGTCTCAGCTTAAAGATGCTCACAAAACACACCCTTTTCTTAAAGAATATATTGCCAAGGTAAGTTGCCCTAAGGGATAATTCTTACAGTTCCTTGCAAAAGTATCCAACCCCTGGCATTCTTCCTATTTTGTTGCCTTACCACCTGGAATTCCAATTGATTTTTGGGGGGTTTGTATCATTTGATTTACACAACATGCCTACCACTTTGAAGATGCAAAACATTTTTTATTGTGAAACAAATAAGAAATAAGACCAAGGCACTGTACGTTAGCCAGTAATAAGATTTTCAGAATGGAAAACTGATTTAAAGTGCATTTTAAGTACAGAAGTGTATGCTTTTGTGTATTTATATTGATTTTATATTTAAAAACAAGACCAATGAATATTTGCGTAGGATATCTCATTTAACCACTTCTTCACTGAATAAAAGCTGTGCAGATTACTATCCTTAATGTACACGTATTTAATTTCTGTCTCCCTTAGGAAAATGAATTTGACAGACTTACAATGCAGTATGCTCCCAGTGCTTGAGAACAGGGAGTATTCTGTTTTGGACCTTTTTCCCTGGAATACTTTTTATCAAAACAACCCATTTACTTAAAAATATTTTCTCAACACCGCTGTTCAAAAGTGTATAACCAGTTAAGTTTCTTTGGTTCCTTTTTTATTAATTGCATTGTTTCAAATTGACTTGTCAGATTTCCTCGGACATTCCTGTAGATGGTCAAATAAATGTTGATGTACTATATGAGAAATTGTGGACGTTTGTCTCTGAATGATTTCCATTTTGCCTGACAGAAGGAAAACACTTTTGCCTACTTTCCTCTTTCCTACTTCCCCTACTTCGCAGCTCATGTTAAGAACTCCCTCCACTAGCTTGAAGTTCTGCCCATTTTCCAACAGGTCTTTAAAGCTGAAAACATTAGACGCCTCATTTCTGCTTCTCAGTGCCCCTGAAAGTTTCATTCATTTTCTTTTGTTTTATTTCTCCTGTTTTCAGCAAGTAATGCTAAATTGGTTTGAAGATGGGATTCACTGTCTAATCAAATGCGTTGTTCCGTTGCTATGTTTGGTATTTTTAGTCGATACAGTTTATTGTCAGGTGAATCCTTCTCTAAGCTGATTGAGCCAGTATTGGGTAGCCTCATTGGTTATCCTTTGCATCCACAAGGCAATTGCTATGAGGCAATAAACAGGGTAGTGTTGAGTAGCCAACCATTTACACCAAAGGGACAAAATGGAAAATTACAACTCAAGCCCTTTTCCAGGCAATCTTTTCTCTCTTAATGTCAGTCCCTGGTCTTTTGTTCCATCTCAAAAGACACCTTGATCTCAGAATAAATGCCCCACATCACATGTACAGAAACTTCCCTGTCAAAGTAAAGCTTCCAGCTCCCAGTGTTTTTCATTATGGGCTTGCAAGAGTTGTTGGTGTCACAGTTGACTGTAAAATTAATCTATTTATGAACCCAACTGCCGGCAGATGAATTACCAATACAAGTATACATGAATAAAATGAATAAGGAATATGAACAAAAGCAGGACCAAGAGAAAACACATAAGGAAATTAAGAGCTCAAGAACAGAAAAATACCAGACAGAAAATAAAAACTTGATAACTAAGGTAAAACAGATCAATTAGATGAGTGAAAGGAATAATACATAAAAGACAAGATGAAAATAAAAAATACATAAAATCAAAATCAAAGTACAAAAATAAGATTTTAAGAAAAACTGAATAAAACCAAGAACAGTAGTAAGAAAACCAAGAACAGAATCTAGTAAGATGACGTTGAAAATAAATTATGAGAGCACCCTCAGACTGAACTAAAAGCAAGAGAAAAAAAAGGTGAGTCAGCTCTGCTCACCGCATTAAAGCATGGTCAATACGCTTTTGTACACAAGTGACATAACAATGAATGGTACTTGCCAGTTTCAGCTGTGACCCCAGTTTGACTTTGAGGTGTACAGCCATGTTAAATGGTTAAATAATTAAATCTTCATTTAGATAGCTTAGTGATGATTAAACACTATGCTAAAGATCAGTCATTGTATTGCATTGACTCTTTTACACAGCAGAAGATGGTATCTGTTGTTTTGGTGAAGACACATTGTACATTCTATCTTCCTGATTATCACAAGCAAGTTTAAGTTTAATAACTCAGTCCCCATATAGCTAAATGAAACATGTCAATCATCTTTAATGTAAACTTAGCCATCCTTCTGCCATTTGACTTAGCTACAGCTATTAAGCTCCTGTATCGTTTGTGCAGAGATTTTCCCGGTTGAATTAAGAGAGAATGCTGTGCTGCGTCAAGGGCCACGTAACAGCAGCATCCTCAACTCCCCCCTCTCTTTATCTGTCACTCTCACTTAATAACTCAAAAACCACAGAATCATTTTCTTTACCAGTGCACCTCAGTAAACTCAGGAAACAGAGACCCAAACATATGTTTATGCAAAAGATCACCCAGTCTACGGACTATGCCACTTTTACTCATTAAGGTCACTTAGCCCATTCTGCTTACTACAAATGAAAGTTTTTGAAAGTCACTGTTCATTTTACTGATGTTTTTGTGAGGGATGTTATATGCAGGCACTGATCATTTTACTGTTATTATTTTGGGGGATGTGACATGCTCATCTTTGAAAAGGAATCATGTTTACAGAATTAAATTATTAATTCTGATTGTTTTCCTCCTCTATACCTTAAAGGAAATTTTTACCTATTTGAACTGCTCTCTTGCTCATATGATTCATACAGTCGAATAATCACAAAATAAATCTCACATTGATAGCTTTAGGAGTGTTAGTAGTTAGGGGGAAAATAACAAATTTGAAAATTAATGAGTTTTGCAATCCTGAGTGATCAGGTGGTAATGATGTAAATTTCCTGTGGCTGATAGACAAGTTTTGCAATAAAATTATTCTTGAGTGGAAGCCAGGGAAAAAAGTCATTTGGATTTATGAATTTCCCTAGCTAACTGGTTGTCTTAATCCAGGATTTAATCCCAGAGTGAAACATTAGATGTAAATCCTGTGGTTTATCTGAGTTGATACTATTGATGCTGTGTGCCTGATCTGTTTGTGAAATGGATCAGTCTGAGATAACAGCAGTGATGACATCACAATGGGCGCTGGATCTTTCCCTCTTTGTCATAACAATGTAAACTGTGACATAATGGCAGAGAGGATATCGAGTAACAGAAGGATGACACGAAAATCTTTGAAACTGTCTCTTCCATTTAACATCTTTTAGCCCGTTCAGACACAACGCCCATGAGAGGCCACGGTGTCATGATTTTAACAGTGATAAATTGAGGGTAAATGATAAATGAGGTCAATTATGGATAAAGTAGGAATTCTTTTAAATGTGACGTTAGTCATTTATCATGGCCATTATAACTTTGTGGTTTTTGGCAGAAAGTATGGACATTTAAAAGGAAACTAGAAACATAACATGGTCTTTGAATACTCTGAATACTTTAAATACTTTGAATACTGAATAAGTCAATTCTGTAAGGCTCTCTTAAGCTATCCACAACAGGCTTTTCCCATATGGGAATAATGACCTCAGCAAACAACTAGAAAAATATACTAAACTCTATATTTAAATGCAAAACTAGAGAATTATCAAAAGGAATACTTTTTTTTTTTTCTTTTTTAAGGACTAAAAGACAAAGAACATTTTTGAGCTCTTGCTGAAGACAGAGGCATTTGATAACGTTCCACTGAAAGAAAATATTTTGACAAAACCTGTTTATTTGTTTATATACATAGCTTATGGGCTTATGGTGAACATGCTTTTTGACAGGAGTGGGATTGAGTCATAGGTTTTTGGCAAGCTTATAGTTTACTCTGAAAACTGAGCAACCATTCGTCTTGAACGCACAGTGTGTCATAGAACCAGTCGTCAACATTAGAATTCCTTGTGCCCTCTAGAGAAATTAAAACACTTGTCAGGAAAAGAAAGGGATTACTGAACAACTGAATGATTTGAATAACTCCTGTCATGCTCAGTAATCACCAGCGTTGTTGATTTTTTCAGAACAAATGAAGAGGTTGGGAAAGCTCTCTCTAAAGAGTAATGAAGCCAGTTCTAAGTGCAAAACCTGTTCAGTGTACGAAAGCAGAGAGCTTATCTTATTGGTTAGCACGGCATCGCCAGAATCCATTCACAGTGGCCAAGTTCAGTATCTAAAGCGGCATTTACCTGCATGTTATCTCATAAAAAAGGGGGACACTTGAGTTTTCAGACATCTGTGTTAAATGACACATCTTTGAGAGGAAGGTCCTCTGGTTAGTCCTGAGTTATTGTATCTTAATGTCCTCATAAGATCACAATTACACCACAGGTGGCACTGATTTATAACGATACAGACTTAACAGAACTCAGAGATTCATGTAGCAATTCAAAAGAGAGATATTAAACATAGACAGACATTTAGCATAAAAAATACCACACTATGTTTGAAGATAGAAACTGGTCATTTCTTTTGCAGTTAGAATGATGTGTGCATGCACTAGACCCTCCTCTGCTGATTGAGCTTCTAGCTATGGAGAATACTAGTTCAGTCCAGCAGGGATAGGAGAGAGTCTTTCTCACTAATGTATTTATCTCCTCCTCTGACTTGTCAGTGCTGTGTGTGCCTGTATCACTCCACAGTGTTTTTTTTTCTTTCCTTTTGTTTTACTTATCTTTCTTCCTACCGTACAAATGAACCTTTCAGTCACACTATAATGAAAGTGTTATTACGCTGCAGTGAACCTCAGTATGGAAGAGTGAATTTTTGCTCCATTTTTAAAGGGCGGTGTTGGCTGTGTTGATTCTGTGCTGCGAGACAACTGAGTGATGACCAAATAAACAGCATGAATCAAAACACTTCATGCTGCGAAGAAATGGAGTAATATTTCCAACCGAAGCTTATGGAGAAATAATGAAGAACCTAAACAATGAGAACACAGTTTTCCAGCAAGCCTCTAGATGAGAGAGTAAATAAATTCAAACAAATGTGATTTTCCGAAAAGAATGCATCTCTGTGAATGAGTTCTGTTTTTGAGGTTCTCATATTTTTGGGTGGGGGGGTAGGGGGGGGGCAATGTACTACAATAGAATTTATTGAAACATCATGGTGCACTTAGATATGCTTTGGGCACAGTTCCCACACTTTTTCCATTTTTTTTTATTTCCTTAATTTAAATGTGTGTGGACTTATTCTTTCCATTTGAGTTCCATTTGAGTTCCATTTGACAGTGATGTCAGAATTCTTACAGAACCACAGTGTACCGAGGTAAGGTCATTTCACTGGAGAGAGACTGATCTGCTGACCTTACCTCCAGGGCTTATCAAGCCAAACATGAGCATCCAATCATTAAGAAATCGCCTGGCTTGTGGTATTTCAGTGCCTACAGCCATCTGCAGGAAATTAAGAAGCAGAAAAAAAAAATCTTGTCAATATCTATGAACAAATTAGTATGAAACGCTGAATTTCCCCTGTGAAACCTTGAAATCATATTGGATAGTGGAATAAAGGTGACGCTGAGAATTATTGTCTCTTTATTGTCAGGGTACTTCATCATTTGTTACTGTGGATTTAGACCACTTAGAATCATTACTTTCATGTTTATGAAAAATATGTAGCCATTTATGAACAAAACAGTCCACTCATTTTTTAAGTCAAATCTTTAAACCTGATCCTATGGATAAAAGCATGAATTCTCAAAAATGCTGACCTTGTTATAAGGTCTTTAAAATCTGTTGTTTGGCATGACTTATCAAAAATCAGAACAATATTACCTCACAGGCAAATTAGAAAATGCCAGTAATCTTCTAGGATTAGATTTAGACAGATATCTTAAAAATCCAAAGGTGAAACGTCCTGTTAATTCCAGCTCTTTGCTGGTGCTGCAATATTCCTAATTTACCCATACAGACGTGCTGTCTTACTCTGAGACGCTAGATGTCAGTAAAATCCTATTCAGGTATCAGGTTTCTCACATTAAGTCTGTTCAGCAAGGATAAAAGTAATGGAGACTTCTCCTCCCTCAGGCCACGGTGCCTTCCTTAATCATGCAATATAAAGCTTTACTGTAATTACATAGCGATTTGTTTTAATCCGTTTATCAATTAATTGCAATGGCTTGTTCTTTCACTATATGTAGTGCCATCACTGTGCCCCCCCCCCCCCCAACATTACTTTTAATATGGGTGGGGAATTATTTTAAAACTTTTAAAACATTTTCCTGACTATTATTATTCCACTCCTTTACTCGTTCTCTGTATGTGTGAAGGTCTCTTTTGTTTAGTATTTGACGAGAGAGACGTGCAACCGCCTTCGCTGGTTATTTTCATAGAACCAGCTGTCAGGTGAAGCCATGCGAGCAGAATAGCCAATACACCTGTGTAATGGTGTGATTATGGTCCAATGAAACTCTATGTTTAATCTCATGCCATGTAGTTATAATCAACATTAGGCTGTGCCTGAGAGCACAGAGCCTGCTCAGAGTTAAGATATTGCTGTTACAGTCTCTTGCTCTTAACAGATAATTTATCTGCACCAACAAGGGCATCTTCCAACAGTGTAAGATAATGGTCTCTTTATTCCAAATGCCAGGTTCAATGCATTAAAAGATCTGAGGACAGAAACCACTGTGCATGAATGGCTCAGGGTGTTTCACTGAGTGACGCTTTAATAAAAGAAGCCCCTGAAGTTTCACAAAGTCTCACACGGGAACTTGCTGCGACGGTCATTGTCAGAGTCTGTCAACACGGCCGGTGAATTACAGAGTGCTGCAGAGCCCATTTCTCAGTGTCTGTCTCATCACACTGAACACTGCAGCCTGTGAATGCGCGCTGAGGAAGTCGCGCCATTGTGCTGAGGACAGCGTGACCCCAAAATAGCATTCAGTGATCTAGACACTGGCTGAGACTCTTACTGCATCACGTCATCGTGAGACACAGTCTCTCTCCACCGAATGCTCGTTCAGTTTTGTCACAGCCTGATAAATACAATCAATCTACAAAACCATGTTTTGCACAGTAACCACGGACATTGACAACAGAGCATACACACAAAGAAATCACAATGTTACATTGTGCCGTGCTGTTAAAATACTGTTAAAATAGTGTAACAAAAATAGAAATTTGAACTGAACTCTTCCTAGAGAGTGACCGACTTGAATAAGGTTACTTAATAAGGATACAGGGATTAAGAAATAGCTTACACTAACTGGACATTGAAATACATAATTAATCAAATAATAGGGCACTTCAGGCTGCTTCAGCTTGTTCAGAATGCTGCTGCACGCCTGATATTCAATCTCCCAAAACACTCTCAAGTCACTCCGCTTCTTACTACATTCCACTGGCTTCCAGTAGCAGCCCGCATCCAGTTCAAGACACTGGTGCTGGCTTACCAGGCTACAAGAGGCTCCGCCCCATCCTACCTTCAGTCTCTGATAACTCCTTACATCCCAGCCAGAGCTGTCCGCTCAACCACCTCTGGTCAGCTAGCGGTCCCCTCACTTCCGGAACCTGGCAGCCATTCCTCGCGACCACGCCTCTTCTCTGCCATTGTTCCACGGTGGTGGAATGACCTTCCTCACTCAATCAGGACTGCGGAATCTCTTGCCATCCTCCGCAGGAAATTGAAAACCCACCTTTTCAGAACCCACCTGTCCCCCACTGCCTAACCTCCCTTTCTATGTCACAAAAAAAACGTACTAACCTTGTCCCTGTGTCACAGGTCTTGTTTATTTATTTATCGTTTATTGTCACAGAATTCCAGGAGCGTGATACTGAGGGTAATTAATCTACAGTCTTATTGTGATCTTTGCTTATGGGGTAATGTGATCTGACTGATGCGCTTATTGTAAGTCGCTTTGGTTAAAAGCGTCTGCTAAATGTCAAATTGTAAACTGTAGTTTACTGTGCCTTAGTGAGGTGAAGGCCAAAACAAATTTTCTGGCAGAGCACTGGATGCTGCTTTTCAAGATCACTCAGCGGGTCAGTTATCTATGCTGAATCATAGTACCCCCTATCAGCTTCTCCAAAAAGAGATTCTCACTTAACATGAAGGGAAGGAGCTGAGAGTTCTCGAGCTGACCGATCAATTATTCAGTTCACGCTGAGACCGTGAAACTAAGATCAGCCCCCCACAGTTTATGCCAGAAACCAACAGTGAGCAAACAAAGGGGAACTTTGTATCAGGCACACCTATATTCTATACTAATAAGTTATTCCAGTTCATGCCAGCAAATACTCATTAAAAAGATCAACAAAACAATAAATAAATAAATAAATAAAACGAAACGAGGCCACTCTAATTTTAGGCATCAATTTGTTGGCAGGGTTTCTTTTAAAAGAGAACTTCTCTGTCCACAAATTGACCGTCCTCAATAAAACTATCCAGTGAGTCCTCTTTTTTTTTATTGTTGCCTCAATCTTTTTATTTCTTCAGCTTATTGTGGAGGCCAATCAAAAATGTTATCCAAATTTTTCCCCACACCCAAACCACTTTCCTGACTGTAGTAATCTGTGGTTTATACAAATGACAGAGAGAGGATATTACTGATGTTTATAGAGTATGTGTGGGGCACAGTAAATGACCTTTCGTTGTTCCTCACTTATCACATTTGTTTACCAAAGCTCCTCTGTAACAACCCTAATCAAAACACTGGAAACAGTGTTGCAAATGCAGGGACACAACCTTACTCTTGGCTCACAGCCATGTCCTCTACTCACCCACCCAAACAATTTAGGTGCTATAACAGTCCACACTCTCTTTTGACATAATAACATACTCAGACCGACTCTTAGCCAGACAGCCAGGTGTCTAGTGATGCCTGGATTCGATTGCATGTTTTTCACAACAATCATGAAGAGATGCTTTCTACAAAACAATGAGATAGTCCATAGGCTGCTAGAAAAAAAAATATGGAAAAGATGGTGCTATGATGTAGACCTTTCATTAATTTGAGTCTGTCTAGGAGTTTTCAACATAATCTCTCACAGGGCTTGTGGTAAATCAGCCATAAATATTTCAAGACAGAGAGCATCCATACCACTTCAATGTGATTTTATATCTATCTAATCAGAAGCAGGGGTGACTTCACATGTCATAAAAATATAGCTTGCTGTGAACACACACACACATAGAGAGAGAGAGAGAGAGAGAGAGAGAGAGAGAGAGAGAGAGAGAGAGAGAGAGAGAGAGAGAGAGAGAGAGAGAGAGAGAGAGAGAGGCAGCTCTCAGAACATTTTTGTTTGTGCTGATAGTATTGACATGCATTATGGTTGCAAAATGTTCTATGTTTTAAATATGATAGAACTTGCTCAGCTACTCTTTTCCATTAATCTGGTTGTGACATATTTTGAAAGTGGCTATTCAAAGCTAGCTTTTTGGGAAGTGAAATGCCAAAATATACATATCTGTTTTGCCCCAGTCTGTTGTGAAAAAATCAAATGACCAGCTAAACAAATATAAATAAGTGTTGTTGTTGTTTTTCTTCTTTTTAATATAGAGAGCCCTTTTAATATATACATCATAAAGCTTTTCACATTCTCCAAGGCACAGTAAATGTCAATGAAACATCGACATTTCTGTCGTCAACTTGAGGCAAAGCGCTGAATCAGGAATCATGAGTCACATGACGAAGGAGGCGGTACTGTGGCAGGCATCAGCCAGTAGACGTGAACGTCAACCAAGGCTCTCCTAAGCAAGAAGAAAGAGAACATGAATAACGGAACATATTATTTGCGAAAATGCGTTGCCACCGCGCGATAACGTTGCGTAGTCGTGGCTGTATCAATAAATAACTCTACATCGAAAGCTCGGTCGTGTTTTCGATGTGAGACGACATCCAGCACTCAAGCATTGTGTACACTGATCATTTAGAATGGCCTGGATGTGGAAGGTAAGTCTTAATTCAGAATTCCCCCTCGAAAAACAAAAGCCAAAAGGAATTTGCCTTATGTTTAATCGAGAATTGGTCTTTACATGCTAATATGACAGATCCTTTCTGCGAAATGAAATACAAGTTGGGCTTTGTAGCAAATAGCAGACACCACTGTGATTTTCTCCCTGACGTGACACAGTATCGCCTCGCAAATGAGAAAGCCACTGTATTTGTTCTTTTCCCGTTTGCTGAAAGTGTTAGCTAGCGAAATATAGACTATTTTAGCAAACAAGATTGGCTGTATTGATGGTGAATGGTGTTATTGTCGTTGAAACTACTACTTTTTGTCAGCTATACTAACAGTCTCTCAAAGTAAAGCCATGCATATTTGTTATCGAGGCCATCAGTTATTCAGGTCATGAAAGTTTTCTTCATGTATATGTATATTTGTGTGTGGAGGCTGTCCCTGCGTATGCATCCGTTTGCTGAAAAGGAAAGAGCGTTTTCTCACTTTCACGTACTGAGTTTATCATCATTTAACAAGTAGGCTACTGAATCCGCGAAGCTGTGAAATTCTCAAGCAGTAACCAAAGTTAACTCAGATAAAAGCCGTTCACATTTTGAGACATCTCCTTGTCATCATGAACTATTCTTTATCCTTCTCTCACTGTGGCTGAGAAATACAGTTCGAAGCCTGCCAAGAAGTTCATCAGTACACGAACTCTTTATGATGCCTGTTCGGCCGCTTCGTTTTTATCATCCACTCATCCCCGTCACAGAGGAGGAATATTCGCATCAAGTGAAAATTAAGACACGCCTTTCACCTTCAAACAACAGTGCATTAATTCCATAGAGCCAGTTTGCTTTCTAGCAAATCTTACAGCAAACCTTCAGCAAGTTTCTAGACATTTCAAATGTTACATCTGACCTATGTTTGGTGACTTTTCAAAGTGTGATTGAATTTTAAACTGATTTCTAAGTATCTGATACATTCCCCGGGAAGGATTTTGCAGTTTCTGTGGTTCGCAGGATCTGTCTGCAGTTTCTTGGGAATTTTTTTTGTTGTTGTTCTGACTGTATAGTTCCATGACAATGATTTAAGCAGACTTGAACATTGGAAATGTCCTTGTCTCTGGCCTAGTTTTTTTTTTTTTAGTCTTTTATGTCATTGCTTCTTAAAGGGGGCATTCACTGTTTTTGACGTACAAGCTCATTCTAAGATCAGCTTAGGCAATTGAGGGTACCTCGAGGATTTTCAGTGAATCTCAGAGATTTGTATTTGATTTTATTTTCTGTAATGACCCAAGTGTATTCAAAATTACATAAACTGTGGATTTATTGGTAGAGGATTTTCAATGTCGAACTCTTAAATAAATGTTAAATTAAATGTTATATGTCAAAGGGGGGTTAAAAACCATAAAGGCCTATTACTAGACCGTACAGAACAGACTGTTACAGCCTGTTGTAATGGGGGTTTTTCCTGTTTTTGTTTTTTTTTTTTGCTGTCACTGGAAGCATCATCTTTTCCTAGTGATACTTTGACTATAAAGCTGTTTTTATTTATTCAGTCAGTGAAAGTTGTGCTTTCATTCATTCATTTATGTACTTGATGTGTTTCAAAGCATAAAATATAAACAAAATAAAAAACTAGTTAAACTGGTCTATTAAAATGACTTGTTGTTAAACACTGTAATGAATATTCAATTACAAGGAGGTAATCGTTAAAATGGGTCCAGGATGTCAACATTTGTGAACATTCCTTTCAACTGTGAAGGAAAGAGGAATTCAGTCTTTAAAGTGCAAAAAGTTTCTTTGTCAGCTGGCATTTTAATTAGGATTAGGTGACCTATAAACACCCTGAAGAGGCTAAAGATAGACAGGCGTAGTGCTTGTCTATAAGGCAGCACTGGTTTATTGAAGTACAGCTGTAAAGTACAGCTGGCAAGTCTACTCAAAACTAGATTCAGTTTTGCCTTTAGAACATTTCGAATTCTTGAAATACATGGATTATTATTAAGTGATGAAAATGTTCCAGAGAGATTTTGGTGGGTGCTAATTCAATAGCGTCTCTCAGTTGCTACTTACTGGATAGCAGTATATTCATGCTGTGAACAGTCTGTTGTGTGTCACCCCGGACATTCTTCAGTGGGTTAAAGTCTGGAGACTGCACAGGCCCCTCAACTCGAGTGAACCCTCTGTCATGTCCCAAAGCCACTCTGAGACAATGCATGCTTTGTTTGACGGTGCAGAATTTTTCTGGAAGCATCCATGTGGTTAAGGGTAAACAGTAGCAAGGAAGCGTTGTACACAGATACCAGCACTGTTCAGATACTGTGGGGTTAGAGGTATTGGTATCAAGGGAGCTAGCATATGCCAAGATCATTCCACTCTCAGCATTGCCTGAGTCACTTGACTCGCCTATTCTGGTGTTAAGCCAAGCTGCCGTGTTAATTTGGTAGGAATTTAAAATTTAGCTTTACTCTAAGTCTATTCATAAAACATGTAATTGGTCTCAGTCATATTTTAGTCATGTGTTATACCTCAGTTTAAGTTTTAGTCGATAGAGCTTTAATTTTGGTCTAGTTTTAGTCACGGATGTTTTAGTTACAATACAGTCAGGTGGTTTTGTGCTGGCTGTAGGATCCGGTTTATGGTGTTTGTTCTTGGCTATACTAGAGGTATTTCATAACAAATGAGCTCATTAGAAAATGAACATATTAGAGAATGATATTATGATAACTTTTCTTTTTTTTTTCACTTGAAACAGAAAAGGGCTGGTGCTGGTTTAAGTTGCACAAATTTTTGCAGAATGCAATAGCTATTCATTTGCTATGAAGCACAACAGAGGCAGCAAAATTGTAAAAAGTGGTGAGAAAGTGCAGAGAAAGCACCCACTTAACATTTGACGAGGCCGAAAAATGTTGCAGTGAATGGTCACATAAGAGGGTTACACTTGTTAACTAACTGCAGCAAGCTGAGTCAACACTATTTACTAAACTGACAGTGGTTACCCTAATCATATAGTTCACTAGCACAAGATAATGATATCGAAATTGATGTCTCCCATGGTTATGAATTTCTGGGTGACATGCCTCGAGACATCTTTTTGTTGTATTCTTCACAGAACAGACGCATGCATTTGAATTGGATTTAGATTGAATAAAGGGGGAAAAAAAGTTTTGTGGAGT